>NC_137117.1:35105310-35652810 GCF_949357685.1 Gobio gobio | reverse complement strand
ACAGAACTCAGCATGCAGGGTTTCTATTGGGTTTTTGTCCCATTTGTTGAATTCATGATTGAAGAGAGGACCCCAAACTTCACTGCCATATAGTGCAATAGGTTCAATCACTGATTGGAATATTTTGAGCCAGATTCTGATTGGAATTTCAAATTGAATTGATTTTTTGATGGCATAGAAAGCCCTTCTTGCTTTCTCTTTCAGTTCATTCACGGCCAAGCTGAAGTTTCCGTTTGCACTGAATTTCAACCCAAGGTATGTGTAGTCGGTGGCATGATCTACTCTGGTCATACCAAGGGTGAAATTGTGCCTCTTTCCCTGACATCTGGGTCTTTTTTGGAACGTTAGTACTTTAGTTTTAGCCGTGTTAATGGTCAGGGCCCAGGTCTGACAGAACTGATGCAGGACGTCCAGGTTCTGCTGTAGACCCTCTTCTGTTGGAGACAGCAGCACCAGATCATCCGCATACAGGAGGAACTTTATAGAGGAGTCATGTAGTGTGAGGCCAGGAGCTGCTGATTGGTCTAGAAGATTTGCTAATTCATTGATATAAATATTGAAGAGGGTCGGTGATAGTGGGCAGCCCTGTCTCACACCACGCCCTTGAGTGAAGAACGCCGTTTGTTTATTTCCAATTTTAATTGAGCATTGATTGTTTGAGTACATTGTTTTAATTATGTTGTATGTTTTGCCCCCGATACCTGATTCTAGAAGTTTAGACAGAAGACCTTCATGCCAAATTGAATCAAAGGCCTTCTGGAAATCTACAAAGCAAGCAAAAATTTTGGTTTTGTTTTGGTTAATTTGTTGGTCGATCAGGGTATGCAGGGTGAAGATGTGGTCTGATGTTCTATAATTTGGTAAGAATCCAATCTGACTTTTGCTGAGGACATTGTGCTCTGTGAGGAAGTGAACGAGTCTCGTGTTGATGATGCTGCAGAACATCTTCCCCAGGTTACTGCTCACACAGATGCCTCTGTAATTGCTCGGATCTGATTTGTCTCCACTCTTGAATATGGGCGTTATGAGTCCTCTATTCCAGGTGTCAGGGAAATAACCAACACTCAGAACCAAGTTAAACAGTTTCATTATGGCCAATCTGAATTTGGGGTTAGTGTTTTTAAGCATTTCATTTAGGATGCCGTCCGGTCCACTTGCCTTTTTTGTTGGCAGGGCCTGTATTTTATCCGTCAGCTCTTTTTCTGTGATTGGGTAATCTAGAGGATTTTGGTATTTGCCAATTATGGTTTCTATATGGTTTAATTTTTCAGATATCTGTGTTTGTTCTATATTCATGTCTAATTTGCTATACAGTTGTTCGAAGTGGTTTTTCCAGGTGTCTCCGTCTTGTATAGTTGTTTGTTCATGATTCTTTTTATTCAGGAGATTCCAGTTGTCCCAGAAACTGTTTGAATGGACAGATTCTTCAATAGTTTTGAGCTGATTCTGGACGTACTGTTCTTTCTTCTTTCTGAGTGTGTTTTTATATTTTTTAAGCTCCTCACAATAATGAAGGCGTAAATCTGAATCGTCTGGTTGTCTGTGTTTTTGGTTTGCCAGCTGTCTTAAATTTTTCTTTATTCGTTTACAATCCGTATCAAACCATTTTTCGTTCTCTTGTTTTTGTTTATGAGTTTTCTTAGAGCTTTTGAGATTAGTTATTGTTGCCAAATAATCAAATATGTAATTTATGTTTTCTACAGCCAGATTTACGCCATCTTCATTATGAGGATAAGTATTTTCTATAAAGTTATCCATAAGTGAGCACACTTGGGGGTGGTCGAGTGCGGTCAGGTATTTTTCTGTGCTGTTTTGTGCCCATCTGTAGTTCTTTGTAATGTTGTACAGCTTACTGGGTTGTGGATGTATGTTAGTATTTTCTGTCCTTTTTAGATACACAGTAATTTGGCTGTGATCTGACAGGGGTGTTAGTGGTTTGACCGTGAATGCTCTGAAAGAGAATAGATCTAAATCTGTGATCATGTAGTCGACTGTTGAGCAACCATGAAATGAACTGTAGGTGTATCTCCCCAGAGAATCCCCTCTCACCCTGCCATTGACGAGGTACAGACCGAGGCTTCGACACAGCTCGAGCAGAACTCTCCCGTTCTTATTTACCTGGGAATCAGAGTTATTCCTAGAGAAACTGACACTGTTTTGTTGATAGCTCTGTCCAAATATATAATTATTCCCTTTGTCAGTGGTGTAGTCGGGTAGGGATCCCGTCCTGGCGTTGAGATCCCCACAGATCAACACACTTCCCTGGGCCTGGAAGTGGTTAATTTGACTGTGGAGGGTCTCAAAGATGTCTTCATCATAGTAAGGAGATTCAGAGGGAGGGATGTAAAGAGCACATAAGAATAAATCTTTTGTAGTTTGACTGAGCTGATTGTTGATTTTTAGCCAGATGTGAGATTCTTCTTTTTTGATTAGTTGGATATAATTATCAATTTCAAGCTTGTGCCAAATTATTATGCCCCCTGAATCTCTCCCACGTGTAATCTTTTCATGTTTTTGGGACGATATGAATATTTCACGATAGCCTGGGGGACAAAGAGTGACCTCATCAGTTCTGCGCCATGTTTCCTGTAATATTATGATATCTATGTCTAATACACTTTTCTTAAAATCCAGGGTTTTGACTTTACATCCTAAGCTTGATGAGTTAATGCCCTGGATGTTCCACAGTGTGATTGTCAGTGGTTTCATGCAGTCGTTAAACAATTTTAACATTCTTCTAGAAAGAACCAATCCAACTTGAACCAGTTGAAAATCTATGTGCATTCTGTAAAAATGCATATAGGCTACTTTTTACATTGAATTTACACTTTTTAGTTGAATCTGGTGTCTTACTCACGACTAGTCCATCAGCCGTGTGCAGATTAAGTGGAGCATGTCCTTGATCTCTCTGAGGTTGGTGCTGTGGGCGTGGTTTGGGCCTTTCAGGGCTGAAGCGTAGCTCCGCTGCTCCTGCTGCTCCGGCCTGTGGACGGCTGGCTTCTGCGCGGGTGCCGGGGCTTCTCTGGGTCCTGGCTGTTTCCTCCGCTGCTGGGATGGTGGCACAGGGTCCTGGCGTTGCTGACGGTGTTGGTGTGTGGGATGCGGGTGTGGAGGCCGGAAGGGTGGGTGTGGGAGCTCAGGATGTGGGTACAGGGGGGCAGGATGACGGAGTCTCCAGGGAGCTGTGGTGTAGGGATCAGCTGGATGCGGGGGGAAGATGCTGTGTGCTGGGGCTGGGATGAAGCGTCTCTTTGGTTGAAAGTGGCTGGATTCTCTGTGACTCTTTGAGGGACTGCCAGGGGTTCGGCCAAGGGCAACATCTTTAAGATTTCTTGCAAACACATTCACACTGTCTTTCCGTAGGTGGACGTGGTCATGGAGATTGTGAATGTCCAGTGTTGGGTGATGTGCCAGATGGACGTTTGGCATTCCAGCACATCCCCGTGAGATGTCTGCGTTGACTCTCTGTATAGTGCGGGAGTGGAAATCAGTTCTGGGTAGGATGGTGGAGATGGTTATTTTTGATGTTGGGAAAGTCCGTGTTGCTTTAATTGCCACTTGTGTGACTGACTGTGCCACTCGTTCCTGTTGTGCCCTCAGGTCATTTGTTCCGACATGTATGATGATGTGGCTGGGATCACCAAGTTTTTCTTTGTCGAGTTGTTGAAGGGCGCACTCTGTGTTTGGGCACCAAAGTTTTAAGGATTTGTGGTTGGGAAAGAGCTGTTTTTCATTCATGAATTTGCCATTTGAGTCCATTAGAATGACTATTTCTGCCTGGATGTGACTGTGTGTGGTTTCTTGATCTTGGCTGTGGGCTTCTATCTGTGCTGTGGGCATCTCGGGAGGCATCAGGAGGGGGTCTGCTGGTGTCTGGGTGGCATTCGAGCTCGGCTGTGTGATGGTTTCTGTCTGCTCTCTCAGGCTTTGCATTTCTCTTTCTCTGGAGATCAGCTCCTCTCTGACACTTTTCAGCTCGCTGTTCAGGGTCTCTCTGTCCTGCTGCAGCTTTTTAATTTCTCCTCTCAGCTCTTCAACACTAGTTGTAAACTCTCTGGTGAGCTGATGAAGTTTGTTTTCTAGGTGTTGTATGCGCTCGCTGGATGTTGTCTGCGAGAGCACCAGTTCTCTGAGCTCCACCAGTTCCACCTCCTGTAGGGACAGACTGCTCCGTATCTGTGTGACCGACTGCTCCAGCTGCGCATCACAGTCCAGGAGAGGCTCCTCCTCCTCTAGCTCTAGCCCCGCCCCTGAGCTCTGGGGCTCAACATGGCTGCCTGCTCTCTCTGTCTGTTTCTCACCCTCTGCCAGTGCTTTGAGGCTGTTAAAGTTGGCCTGGACAGAGCTGAGACAAACTTCATTCCCTTGAAACATTATTGTTCCATTGTGATATATATTTACAGTCAGATAAGCCTTGCTATTGTCTCCTTCTTCTTCATGGATTCGAATTTGTCTCCCATTACAGATGCCGTGTTTTGTAAAGTTCTTGTAAAAATTGCAGATGACTGTGTGCCAAGCATTGCAGTTTTCTGTGTAGAGCAGTAGGTTAGTGATGGTGGACTTGTCTCCTTTTTGGAAACAGTCAGCCATTAAAGTGTCTGGGTTTTTCTTGAGCAGGTTGTGTTTATATGTTTTCTTGTCTTTTGCAGTCTTAATCTTCTGAGGGTAAGTGATGGCTCGGGGGAGGGGCGCTGCTGCTGCCTCTGTTCCCTCCATTTCAACTGTCACTGCTGTCACTCACTCTCTGCTATATTGCTAATTTAGCTTTAGACAACAAGTTACTGGTCTCTTTCTGATTATATTATATTCTACTGCTGAGAGTAGTGTAGTTGAAGGTGGTGACTTTTCTTGCCTGTTTGTTGATTGAAGTTTTGGGATGATTTCTTCTGTGCAGGTCTGATCCTCCTTGGTGTTCAGATGCTGCTGCTCCTTCGTTGTTTATACTCAAAATGTAGTGGTTTTTTTTAAAAGAAAATAACTGATTTACAGTTATCCTGTGATTCTTTCTGCTTTTATCTTTAATTTAATGTAGGTTTTGTCAAGTTTGGTTCTCTCTAGAGTTGAAAAAATTGTTAAATTTTAAGAGCTCAAGTAGAGCATGACTGTCTGCTCTCTCTCTCTCTCTCTCTCTCTGTCTCTCTCTGTCTCTCTCTCTCTCTGTCTCTGTCTCTCTCTCTCTCTCTCTCTCTCTCTCTCTCTGTCTCTCTCTCTCTGTCTCTTTTTGTTGTTGTTTGATTAGCATTAATAATGACAGCAGGTACATTTGGATGCTGTCACTTTAAGACCGACTGCACAGATCCAACATACTCCTGCGTTTTCTCTCTCAACTCTTAATGTTCACTTGCGTGTTTACTTGCAAAGACATGGTCACTTTGACACATTGGTATGTGTATTTATTTAACCATTCAAGCCCAATTAGGCTGCAAAAAGCACTCGGTTCAGTTCTCGTTCAATGAGCAGCGGCTTCATTTCTCAGGAGTTGTCTTTCACTGCTAATTGTGCTTCAATGGTTTAAAATCCCCTGTTTTTAAACCATGCTTAAAAACACATGCAAACGGCCGTGACCGTGATTTCGTGACCGTGCAGCACAGCAACGTCACATGAGCATAACCGCGATAGAGACAATAGTCCAAACTCTCTTGTTCTCTACTTTGTTCTTTCCATTCAGACTAATGTTGGGGAAAGTTACTTTTAAAAGTAATGTTACAAAATTGTGTTTGCCCCCTTAAAATGAGGTTATTTTTCTAGTTAATTGAAAAAAGTAATCCAATTATGTAACTTACGATACTTGTAATGCGTTAAAGCCCGTTCACACCAAAAATGATAACTATAAACGTCCACACCAGCAGACAATATCGTTCTGATTATTCTAAGCGTGTGCGTGTCTCCCGATTTAAATGCTGGAGCTCGTTACAGCAGGATGGATTCTGATTGGCTGTTTTTGGATTCTGGCTGTCATTTGTTCTTTTCATCGTTCATCAGCTGGATAAAATCATTCTGAAAGTGGTTCCAATTATATAATTTCTCTGTGTCCCGTTATCGTTATAGCTGTGGTGTGAATAGCTCTGCTATTCTTCAATATTGAGAATGATTTTTAGAACTATATCTTTATAGTTATCTTTATAGCTATCGCCCTTGGTGTGAACGGGCCTTTATCCGAACACTGCGAGACTAACACCGTTTTTTCCATGTTTAATACTGGAAAGCTGCTTACCGAGGAACATCCCAGGTTACTGATGTAACCATGGTTCCCTGAGAAGGGGAATCAGACACTGCATTCCCCATAGCACCCTCTAAGGGACGCGGTGCGAATTCCCATTCGAAAGGGAACACAGTATATCAGGGTCTTTAAGCAGGACAAGGGATTGAAGACGTCATGCGGCACCAGAGAGAAGTCTATCATTTCACCAGAACATGGAGTTATTATATTTTGATTAAAAATGACAAGGACAAAAAATTACACATGCTTTGTTGAATCTTTCACAATAAGATCAACAACTTTTTCAACCAGCTCATTTATTAAGGCTAATAAGGTCAAATAAAGATCAGATGGCAGATGTCTATGTGAGCCACTAAAGACACACTCATTTTCAGCTAATTTGTAGCAATGGGTTTGCCCTACTTTGTCAGTCCTCACACCCTTGTCAACTTTGGTCTTCTTTATTTTCCCTTGTCTCTCTCTCTCTGTTTCTCTCGCTCCTCTTCCTTGTCTCTCTCAATCCCTCTATTTCCCTGTCTGCATTAGCATTTGCTAGGATGAATAGGGTCAGTAAGGACGGCAGACTCAGTTGATTTGCCTACTCCACAAAGCCACTGTCAGTCCCTATAAATCATCCTTCAGCCCAGGACGGCAACAAGGGAATGGCAGACGAATGACACTGCAGCTGCGTATGCGTGTGTATGAAAGGAAGTGTATGCTGCTGCAGATGTGTGAGTGTGAACGAGGATGTTGCCGGTTTTGTGTTTTCAATATTTCGAGCTCCGTGTCGGCAGCCCCTCGGGGTTCCTCTTTATTTTTGTGTGTGGTTCAGCCTCTGGTCTCAGTTTTCTGTGATGTTTGGTCATGATATCATCAGGCAGAAACATATAAGAAACATTAATGAGGTCAGTTGCCACAGTGTTCATTCATGTTACAGCTGCATTCAACTACTGTTCAAAATTAATGCATATAAATTGGTCAAACGTGATACATTTATAATGTCACAATTATTTATTTTTTAATTAAATGCTGTTCTTTTGAACTTCCTATTCCTCAAATTATCCTGAAAATAAATGTATCATGCTTTTCACAAAAAATATTAAGCTGCACAGCTGTTTTCGACACGCAAGGCAGTTTAGATTTATATGCTGTTTAATTTTTGGAGAGTCTGTACTCTTTCAGAAGATGCGTAATAGCGCCCCCTACTGTACAACAGTGGAAACATGGATTGCCTGAAACACTGCTCAGTGGCGGGGAAAGAGTTAAAAACAACTTATTCACGGGCAAGCACCACTCACGTTTAAAAAAATGTTTTAGGTGTTAACTAAAATGAAAGTCCATATTTTATTTGTCAGTGAGTAACTATAGTTAACAGCATGTATAAACCTTATACACTTTAAATGTATGATTTTTACCTAATAATGAACTTATCACTGCAGGTTGTGACTTATGTGACATTTACTGTAAACATAATGTTTTAATATTAGTGCGTTTAACTTTTTGAACAGTGTAGTCGTTGACTGAATAGCACTGTCGCCTCACAGAAAGAAGGTCCCTGGTTTGAGTCCTGGCTCATTCATGCTAAATTTTCCGTTGGTGTGAATGTGTGTTTGAGTCCCGAGCCATGTAATGTGGAAGGAAAAGACCTGGCAACCTTCCCCAGCAAAATATTTGATCACAGCCCTTGCGATTTGATAATTGCGTTTAATTTTTCCTTTTCGATCAGTCGTGCAGCCTTAGTTAAAGAGTTAACACCCCCTCTCTCTCTGTTTCTCTTTGCAGACTCAGCCAGCCATATGTTTACCCTCAGGCCTTCCTGCAACCCAGTCTGGTTCTGCCCGCACAGGTCACCTCCTCCTCCAGCACCACGAGCCCTTACCTTGACTTCAGCACTGCCTACAACCAGTACGCCTCCTCGGCCTTCGAGCAGTATCCCTACGCCCCCTCGCCAGGCTTCCTGAGCTACATGTACCCTCAGGGCACCCCCGGGCCCTCCGCCGCCTCCGCCGCCTCCACCCCCCTCTCAGTCGGAGGCGCCCCCACCGCAGCCTTCATCCAGCTCCCCCCTCATCAGCTCCACGCCGACCGCCTGTAGAGCAGGCTACAAGGACCGAGCGAGTATGCTGAAATTGCACTAGAACATCATGGGGAATCGTGACTGGGGTCGCACACAAAGGGCTTCGAGTTTTTCTGCTTTTCATTATCCCTCAGTTTATGGACTCTTTCTCTGATTGGTTACTCTTATGATTCATTATTATATTATTGGTAGAAGATTGTTGAAGAACCAATATTAGATGAATAAATGGCAGGGATTGCAATTCAGATGGATCCAGTGAATACGAAACGACCGGTTATACACACACTACCAGTCAGAAGTTTGGGAGAAGTAGGTTTTTTTGAAAGAAGTCTCTTATGCTTTTACAATTTTACATATTTGAATATTCCTGTGATTCTGAGCTGTCACGTGATCCTTCAGAAATCATTCTGATATGATGATTTGCTGCTCAAGAAACATTTCTGAATATCATCAATGTTGAAAACAGTTGTGCTTGATGTTTTTGTGGAAATGTGACACTTTGATGAAAGCATTAATTTGATCTTTTGTAACATTATAAACGTCTTTAGTGTCACTTTTGATCAATTTAATGCATCTTTGCTGAATAAAAGTATTTCTTTCAAATAACGAAACCTACTTAATCCAGACTTGTGAGCGGTGGTGTGTGTATATACTGCTTCTAAGACTCTTTAAGGATGGATGTGCGCCTCTGCAGGAAGATCTATTAAGCACAAAGCCTTTTTCTTTTATATAGCTGTTCTTATGATACACACGTGCTTCCCTCTCCCTGAGCAAAAATATGTGAATTTTTTAACCAGAATTTTTCCAAGATAACTTTTCTAGAAATGTAGCATTGCGTAGGATTTGTAATTCCGCTTGTTCGCTGTGTATCGCATCTTCGGTTCCTGTAGTTCCTCTTCCCGTAAGATTCATCCCAATCATAGATCGCCACAGCATTAATCCAGCGTTCAGTAACACACGGATTCAGCTCGCCTGCGAATAATCATGACACATTGAGTATTAATCATATTCTAATCCTGTCTTCTACGTCATGCTTTTTAGACTGTTTTGGTCAATATCTACATCTGCTGAAAGGACAAAAGAAAGAGTATTGTGACAAATGTCAGTGGTCGCCATTGGTATCGCTCCACTAATGACACTACAGGACAAAACGCCAGCAGGAACACACGATTGACGTCCTGACTGAGGGCACGTTTGGATAGCACAAGACGATATATTGCCAGGACAATCTGTTTGTTTCCACAAGAACAGTGTTGTCATTAATCTACCCTGCGACACTCGACTCGAAATATGAAAATACCTTACAGTAAAAGCCATAAGACCAGAACATGCAAAACAAGTAATAAAGTCATTTACACAAAGCTGAGCTTCATTGATGTGATTTATTTGGACTTTCATGTATTTTTGTTTTTCTTCTTTGGATCTTCCTTTGTTTCCTCAGACGAATTCACTGAGAAACACGGAAGTACACACGTGCTTACGACCAATAACCAAAGGCAGTTTAACAACCATTTTACGGCTGCTTCAATGGAAGAGCTGGAGGCAATCTAAGAGTTCATGGACATGCAAACAATCCTATGCAAATGAAGGGAATGGAGGGCAATAGGGCTTTATGCAGAGCTTTATATATCATTGTGAGTAGGCAAACCATCACTATGGAGACTACAGGAAGTTTAATGCACGAGGCCTCAGACCTCAATCCAAATGAGCACCTGTAAACGACTTCACAAACAGTCCTTTAGCCAGACCAAAGGCTTCGACAAGACAAGTGTGTGCGACGCTCCCATTATCTGCTGCAGACGTGTTTGCCTTTTTTGTGCACCACCTGCATGTCAAGTTGGACAAATTAATACCGGCTGATTATGTGAACATATCTAACATAACCCTGACCATATTTAGGGAAATCAGCGGTCAAATTACACATGTATGATACCAACAGTTCAGGCTTTAGTTGGTCAGCCTGAAGGGAAAATAAAGTCATCAAGTATTCGCTCTGGTGTTGTTGTAACGCAGTGTGCCATTCTCTCTTTTTCAGAGTCATTTACACTCGTCCGTATAATAGCTTTGAATAGCGACCAGCATCAAGCTTTTTTAAAAACATCACAGAATGATCCGATGCTACACATACATGATACGCATACACAGATCAGGCATGACATTATGATCACCGTCCTAACATTGTGTTGGTCCCTCTTTTGCTGCCAAAACAGCCCTGACCCGTCGAGGCATGGACTCCACTAGACCCCTGAAGGTGTGCTGTGGTATCAGGCACCAAGATGTTAGCAGCAGATCCTTTAAATCCTGTTAGATGTGAGGTGTGGCCCTCATGGATCAGACTTGTTTGTTCAGCACATCCCACAGATGCTTGATTGGATTGAGATCTGGGGAATTTGGAGGCCAAGTCAACACCTCAAACTCGTTGTGCTCCTCAAACCATTCCTGAACCATTTTTGCTTTGAGTCAGGAGCATTATCTGCTGAAAGAGCCACAGCCACCAGGGAATACCGTTTCCATGAAAGGGTGAACATGGTCTGCAACAATGCTTAGGTAGGTGGTGTGTGTCAAACTAACATCCACATGGATGGCAGGACCCAAGGTTTCCCAGCAGAACATTGCCCAAAGCATCACTGTCTCTACCGGCTTGCCTTCTTCCCATAGTGCACCTGGTGCCATGTGTTCCCCAGGTAAGCGACGCACACACACCCGGCCATCCACGTGATGTAAAAGGAAACGTGATTCATCAGACCAGGCCATCTTCTTCCATTGCTCAGTGGTCCAGTTCTGATGCTCACGTGCCACTGTTGGTGCTTTCGGCTGTGGACAGGGGTCAGCATGGGCACCCTGACTGGTCTGCGGCTATGCAGCCCCAAACACAACAAACTGAGATGCTCTGTGTATTCTGACACCTTTCTATCAGAACCAGCATTAACTTCTTGAGCAATTTGAGCTCCAGTAGCTCGTCTGTTGGATTGGACCACACGGGCCAGGCTTCACTCCCCACGTGCATCAATGAGCCTCGGCCGCCCATGACCCTGTCGCCGGTTCACCACTGATCCTTCACTGGAGCACTTCTGATAGAGACTGACCACTGCAGACCGGGAACAGCCCACAAGAGCTGCAGTTTTGGAGATGCTCTGACCCAGTCATCTAGCCATCACAATTTGGCCCTTGTCAAACTCGCTCAAATCCTTAAGCTTGGAACATACTCTGCAAGAATAAAGAAATTTGTTCGTTTTCTCGAGGTGGCAAGAGCAAGAACAAAGTTCGTTCTGGCCAGGACATTCCATACCTCACGAGAAAAGCAGGTGCCGAACATCTCCGTTTCTCCGCATTAACCCCGCTCACTATAAAATTCTGACCAATCACACAATAGTTTTCGGACACCCACAAGAAAAAAGTTCTGCTCAGACGATGTGTCGAGAACGAGCTGCGAGAACTCCCAAACCAGGGCTCCTTTTGTTCTCGCAGCCCTGGGAGCGAGAACTTTTTTCTCTGTTCTCGCGGAGTATGTTGCAGCCTTTACGCTTGCCCATTTTTCCTGCTTCTAACACATCAACTTTGAGGACAAAATGTTCACTTGCTGCCTAATATATCCCACCCACTAACAGGTGCCGTGATGAAGAGATAATCAGTGTTATTCACTTCACCTGACATGTTATGCCTGATTGGTGTAATTGTTTACTAAATAATATTAAGCAAATCAGATAAATGTAATTTCTTTCACTTGATAAACTTTTAGTCAATGGCAAGCATTAGAGGAGGGACATTCACCATTTTATTGGACAAGAAATTGTAGCGCAAGATGAGTCATCAACGTTTCTGATCTGTTTTTCTGAAATGCATAAAGCTATATTAATGGACTGGGATCTAGTCTGTGTATTGTGTCCTTCTTAGTATCCTATCATGTTCAACTGAAAGCAAATACAAATACTGCCAATTTTTCTAAACGTCATTATTTCTCATTAAACCCCATCATGATAAATCCCTCGTGGCAGCTGAATATGTGGAGTCGAGATCACACACACGGTTGTACAGCGCCATCTAGTGTTAATATCATTCCTGCACAGTTCATGAGAAGCAAAACCACTGCGTGCGCGCCTGTGATATATTCAAAGACCCGTTTCTTTTTCATGTATTTATTTGCATTCAAATATGATTCATATTGCTTTTTTACCCAGTCATGGATGTTATCCTCAAACAAGATTTAATGAAAGGCAACACAGACACTGTAAACTTGAGAAGTAACTGCAAAGACTGGAGGCAAGGACAGCGCAGTCCACGGGTGGTTTGAGTGAAAGTTAAAAGGAATGGAATATCATTGCAAACAATACAGTTTGGGGGTGTCTTAGAGTCCCGTAAAAATAAGAAAAAACATAAGCATGGTACCAACACGAGCGAGCTGTAATGATAAAAACCCAAAATGAATGCTCAGTTGACAGACACACAAACACGTGGTCATGCACAAGCTAAACACATGTAGCCTACACACCTGTGCATGTTATGCCTCACACTCTCACACACACACACACACACACAAAAAGACCCACAGAGTTGCATTCACTTGCACACCCACATGAACTCTCATGGAAATTAAAAATAAATAAAAAAACATATGGAGAAAAAAAAGTGAAACCCTGGTTAAGTTGCATACATCCAAATTCTTGGTGCTGTAGAAAACGAAACTGAAAATGAATTGTGAAAGTGAAGTCAGATGAAAAGTGAAAAGCATGCCTAGATAAACTGCTCTAACCCCTCCCACACCATAAACCCCGCCCACATCCACCTGAGCCCCGGCCTCAGCCCCGCCCTCTGCCCTGCACTGATATTAGCAACAAGCCTGTACTATTACCCAGAGTCCTGTGCTCATGTCAGCTCTGTGGTGCAGATATGCGCCCCTCTGTGTGGGCTCGTGTTTTGATGTCATGACGTATGTTTTAACTGAGGTGTGTTGATTGGCTGTTGCTTGGGGCGGCGAGATGGTCCAGTGAGGTAGAGCCAGATTTCGGTCCACAGGTTCTTAGCAGGTTTATAGGGTTTGAGTCTTGAGCTCGATGGGCTCCCCGCGGGTGTCCTGCTGGTTCTCGGCCTCTGGGGTCCGGTTGCCCTTGAGAGTGGCTAGCCGCTCAGAGAGACCCCGCATACGGGGGAACAGCATGAAATCATACAGGATGGCACCCATAGCACCACCAATCATGGGCCCCACCCAGTACACCTGACAGAACACAGAGAGAAGGTCACTAAATATCATCTATTATCCATCTATCCATATGTCTGTCTGTCTGTCTGTCTGTCTGTCTGTCTATCTATCTATCTATCTATCTATCTATCTATCTATCTATCTATCTATCTATCTATCTATCTATCTATCTATCTATCTGTCCATCTATCTATCTATCTATCTATCTATCTATCTATCTATCAACTGTCATTCTATCTATCTATCTATCTATCTATCTATCTATCTATCTATCTATCTATCTATCTATCTATCTATCTATCTATCTATCTATCTATCTATCTATCTATCTATCTATCTATCTATCTATCAACTGTCATTCTATCTATCTATCTATCTATCAACTGTCATTCTATCTATCTATCTATCTATCTATCTATCTATCTATCTATCTATCTATCTATCTATCTATCTATCTATCTATCTATCTATCTATCTATCTATCTATCTATCTATCTATCTATCTATCTATCTATCTATCTATCTATCTATCTGTCTGTCTGTCCATCTATCAATCTGTCTTTCTGCCTAAAATCCATGTATCCGTCTATATATCTATTATCTATCTGTCCATCCATCCATATCCATCCATCCATCCATCAATCTATATATCTATCATCTATCTGTCCATCCATCTATCAAATATCTATCTATCTATCTATCTATCTATCTATCTATCTATCTATCTATCTATCTATCTATCTATCTATCTATCTATCTATCTATCTATCTATCTATCTATCTGTCTTTCTGCCTAAAATCCATCTATCCGTCTATATATCTATCATCTATCTGTCCATCCATCCATCCATCCATCCATCCATCCATCCATCCATCCATCCATCCATCCATCCATCCATCCATCCATCCATCCATCCATCCATCCATCCATCCATCCATCCATCCATCCATCCATCCATCCATCCATCCATCCATCCATCTATCTATCTATCTATCTATCTATCTATCTATCTATCTATCTATCTATCTATCTGTCTGTCTGTCTGTCTGTCTCTATCTGTCTGTCTGTCTGTCTGTATCTATCTATCAAAATAGAAGAAGGTCACTAAATATTTTTGTGATACAGGACAGTTGCAGTATTTTATGGGTTGTTGTTTTTTTTCTTTTTTCTTCTTACCCAGTGATTGATGAAATTCCTCATGATAACAGCAGGAGCGAAAGACCTGGCTGGATTCATACCAGCGCCGGTGTAGTACATCTGATTCAAAGACAAAGAACATGCCACATGTTTAGAGTACAGCACACTTAAAAAACTCATACATAATAAAGATTCTCCCTCACCCCCATCAGGTGGCCCATGGTAATAGAGAAGCCAATGGACAGAGCGGCAGAGCCCAGGCGGCCATTTCGCCTCTCGTCTGTGACGGCGAAGACGCAGATCACCAGCTGCATGGTGAGGAACACCTCCACCGTGGTCGCCATTCCCACACTGATGCCAGGCTGCAGCTGTACAGGCATAAACAGGTACAGAGACAAATACTGATGAGGATTCAAATGTGAGGGCCTGTTAGAGCAGTACTGTGCACTTCTGTGATGTACTATATACAGCAAACTATAATAAATAGGAATTGAATACATCCATTTTTTTTAAAGAAATAGATTAAAAAGAATAAAAACAGATAAAAAATAAAAATTCAGATTTTATTACAGAGCAAAACATATTTAACATTTTTTTAAATAAATAAATAAAATACAATTCTTGTTCTCGGAGCCACTCTTACCGTGTTAAGTGCGAGTGTGCCTCTCATGTTGTTGGGTGTAACTCCATAGAGGGCCGCGGCCCCAGCCATGGCCCCCAGGCACTGGGCACAAATGTAGAAGAAAGCTCGGAACAGGGACATCTGAGAGCCGATTAGGTAGGCGAAGGTGACGGCCGGATTGATGTGTCCTCCGCTGATGTGGCCGATGGATTGGATCAGTGTGGCAGCAGCAAAACCGAAGCAGAGGGCGGTGTGGAAGACGTGGTATGGCCCGGAGGTCCAGCGCAGCGCTGCGCCCATCCCGAAGAACACGAAGAACATAGTGCCGAAAAACTCGGCAAACACCGCCCGCCAGAACATCATAGAGCGGAACTCCCACATCGTGACTTATGAGGTCCAACTACGATTAAAAACCGAAATGGCTAAAGGAAGAGTCTTTGAAAAACAAAAATTCAGAAGTGAACAAAAGTTAAATCCTGTGTGACTTTAGCTAGCTGAGCTGAAGCTGCCGCAACAAAACAAGTCGAAAATGATGGCAAAAATATTGATGAAAGTCCACCTAATAGATCTAGCCGTTAGCTAAGGCTGTGTGGGAAGCCGCGAGTAAACGGTCACACATGTAGCCGCACACAGGTCGTCGCTGCCAATGTTGCTTCTCTTCGCCTGCACAACACCCAGACTGCTAAAGAAACATGAGGTCTGTGTGGTTGTGTGTGCGCAAAGACAATTTGGAGGGTTTTGTCAGAGAGACCTGAACATCGATGCTAAAGGCTAAATCTACAGGGCTAATTCTAGTTGAGTGACACAGAGGTTACAGAGCATATCCTGCCCACACCAAGTAGAGCTGGTCTGACGGACCACAAAGGGGCCATGGGGGCATTTATAACGGCCTCGGGGCCCAGCGTGACGACATAATCCCCCCCCAGAGGCAGAAGCTAAAGGGGGCATCCCATATCAAGCACACTACCCTCACTGCTCTCTCCATTAAACTCAATCAGACTGAGATTAGGACGGGAACATCAGGGCGGACGTATGTTTCTGAGGCGAGGGACACCTCTAAAGTACAAAACAGATCCACCAATCAGAGTTCAGTGAGGCACACCTTGAGATCATTACATTTCTAGACTAGAAGGATGTGGGCTTTTAGCATGTCTGAGATCTGTGATATCAGGAAAGGGCTGTAGATTTCCATCAGAACTTAATGTTATTTTATTGCGACAGGCGAGTTAGTGCTGACTTGAACTCACTCATAAAACACACACACACACACAAGGCTCATCCTCGGAATAATGTGACGCATCTGCACACGCACAATGTGCCTCCATCCCGCGGCTCAGGAGAGGCCCTGTGCTGAGAGATGTGAGCCAGCCGTGCTCAGACACATGCAGCCGAATCCCTGAGCACAGGAAACCCATTGTTCCTCAGAGCATGAGCCTCACATGTGAAAACATCCTTTCTCTGTCTCTGGGGTCTGACCTGCAGTCCGACTCTCACTCGTCACTCAGGTATTACAACTCCAAACCTTTAATCCTGATGCTCACGGACAAAGAGCAACATCTGTCTGTCTGTCTGTCTGTCTGTCTGTCTGTCTGTCTGTCTGTCTATCTATCTATCTATCTATCTATCCATCATCTATCCATCCATCCACCCATCTAAATATCTATCATCTATCTGCCGGTACATCCATCCATCTGTCCGTCCGTCCATCCATCCATCCATCTATATATCTATCGTCCATCCATCCACCCATCTACAGTGAGGAAAATAAGTATTTGAACACCCTACTATTTTGCAAGTTCTCCCACTTAGAAATCATGGAGTGTATTTGAACACCTGAGAAAATCAATGTTAATATTTGGTACAGTAGCCTTTGTTTGCAATTACAGAGGTCAAACGTTTCCTGTAGTTTTTCACCAGGTTTGCACTGCAGGAGGGATTTTGGCCCACTCCTCCACACAGATCTTCTCTAGATCAGTCAGGTTTCTGGCCTGTCACTGAGAAACACAGAGTTTGAGCTCCCTCCAAAGATTCTCTATTGGGTTTAGGTCTGGAGACTGGCCACGCCAGAACCTTGATATGCTTCTTACAGAGCCACTCCTTGGTTATCCTGGCTGTGTGCTTCGGGTCATTGTCATGTTGGAAGACCCAGCCTCGACCCATCTTCAATGCTCTAACTGAGGGAAGGAGGTTGTTCCCCAAAATCTCGCAATACATGGCCTCGGTCATCCTCTCCTTAATACAGTGCAGTCGCCCTGTCCCATGTGCAGAAAAACACCCCCAAAGCATGATGCTACCACCCCCATGCTTCACAGTAGGGATGGTGTTCTTGGGATGGTACTCATTATTCTTCTTCCTCCAAACACGTTTAGTGGAATTATGACCAAAAAGTTCTATTTTGGTCTCATCTGACCACATGACTTTCTCCCATGACTCCTCTGGATCATCCAAATGGTCATTGGCTAAGACGGGCCTGGACATGTGCTGGTTTAAGCAGGGGAACCTTCCGTGCCATGCATGATTTCAAACCATGACGTCTTAGTGTATTACCAACAGTAACCTTGGAAACGGTGGTCCAGCTCTTTTCAGGTCATTGACCAGCTCCTCCCGTGTAGTTCTGGGCTGATTTCTCACCTTTCTTAGGATCATTGAGACCCCACGAGGTGAGATCTTGCATGGAGCCCCAGTCTGAGGGAGATTGACAATCATGTTTAGCTTCTTCCATTTTCTAATGATTGCTCCAACAGTGGTCCTTTTTTCACCAAGCTTCTTGGCAATTTCCCCGTAGCCCTTTCCAGCCTTGTGGAGGTGTACAATTTTGTCTTTAGTGTCTTTGGACAGCTCTTTGGTCTTGGCCATGTTAGTAGTTGGATTCTTACTGATTGTATGGGGTGGACAAGTGTCTTTATGCAGCTAACGACCTCAAACAGGTGCATATAATTTAGGATAATAAATGGAGTGGAGGTGGAAATTTTAAAGGCAGACTAATACTTATTTGCAGCTGTATCATACAAATAAATAGTTAAAAAATCATACATTGTGATTTCTGGATTTTTTTTTTAGATTATGTCTCTCACAGTGGACATGCACCTACGACGATCTATCTATCTGTCTGTCTGTCTGTCCATCAATCCATCCATTTATCATAAATCCATCCATCCATCTATCTATCTATCTATCTATCTATCTATCTATCTATCTATCTATCTATCTATCTATCTATCTATCTATCTATCTATCTATCTATCTATCTATCTATCTATCAAATATCCATCCATCCATCCATCCATCTATCTGTTGATCTATCCGTCCATCCATCCATCCATCCATCCATCCATCCATCTATCATATATCTATTTTGCATCCATCCATCCAGCCATCACCTATCCATCTATATATATATTATCTATCCTTCCATCCATCCATCTGTCCGTCCGTCCATCCATTCATCCATCCATCCATCCATCCATCCATCATATATCTGTTTGTCCATCCATCCATCCATCTATCCACCCGTCCGTCCGTCTGTCTGTCTGTCCGTCCATCTATCAACTATCCATCTATATATCTATCATCTATCATCTATCTGTCCATCCATCCATCTATCTATCATCTATCTGCCCGTACATCCATCTATCATCTATTTATCTGTCTGTTCATCCATCCATCCCTCTATCATCTATGCGTCCATCCATCCATCCATCTATCAAATATCCATCCATCCATCCATCTGTTGATCTATCTGTCTATCTATCAATCCATCCATCCATCTATCATCTATCCGTCCATCAGTCCATCCATCCATCCATCCATCCATCCATCCATCTATCCGTCCATCCATCTGTCTGTTTGTCCATCCATCCATCCATCCATCCATCCATCTATATATCTATCATCTATCCGTCCATCCATCCATCTGTCCGTCCATCCATCCATCCATCTATCATCTATCCGTCCATCCATCTGTATGTTTGTCCATCCATCCATCCATCCATCCATCCATCCATCTATATATCTATCATCTATCCGTCCATCCATCCATCTGTCCGTCCATCCATCCATTCATTCATCCATCATATACCTGTTTGCCCATCCATCCATCCATCTATATATATCATCTATATGTCCATCCATCATCCATCTATCATCTGTCTGTCCATCCATCCATCCATCCATCTATCTATCAAATATCTGTCTGTCCATCCATCCATCATCTATCTGTCCGTCCATCTATCTATCTATCTATCTATCTATCTATCTATCTATCTATCTATCTATCTATCTATCTATCTATCTATCTATCTATCTATCTATCTATCTATCTATCTATCTATCTATCTATCTATCTATCTATCTATCTATCTATCTATCTATCTATCTATCTATCTATCTATCTGTCTGACTGTCTATCCATCCATCCATCCATCCATCCATCCATCTATCTCTCATCTATCCATATGTCTGTCTGTCTAAAATCTATCTATCTATCTATCTATCTATCTATCTATCTATCTATCTATCTATCTATCTATCTATCTATCTATCTATCTATCTATCTATCTATCTATCTATCTATCTATTTATCTATCTATCTATCTATCTATCTATCTATCTATCTATCTATCTATCTATCTATCTATCTATCTATCTATCTATCTATCTGTCTGACTGTCTATCCATCCATCCATCCATCCATCCATCCATCTATCTCTCATCTATCCATATGTCTGTCTGTCTAAAATCTATCTATCTATCTATCTATCTATCTATCTATCTATCTATCTATCTATCTATCTATCTATCTATCTATCTATCTATCTATCTATCTATCTATCTATCTATCTATCTATCTATCTATCTATCTATCTATCTATCTATCTCTAATTCATCAGGACGTTTAGTGATGCCACCAGCTGTAAACATGATGGTATAGATAAACATAAATTATTTTCTTTATAATAAATGAGTGCATTGCAGTTTATGGATATATGGTTGAATGATGTTGGTGGTTCTGGTTTGTTCAGGGCAGAAGTGATTAGACAGAGGTTTGTATTGTGTGAGGAGCAGATCGGTTTTGGAGGGGCGGGGGGGGGGGGGGGGGGGGGCTCATAGCAGATAAAGCCCTGGAAAATCCCTCTGTTAGAAGAGCTGATGGTGAATTAGGATCGCTGATCTCATCTGTTTTACTCCCTCACTTACACACACACACACACACACACACACACACACACACACACACACACACACACTCATACACATGCATGCTGAACAAAACAAATTGCTGGCTGGCACTGTGTGGATGTTCTTCATTGTTTAAGTGCATGTGTGTGTTATTAACTGCTATGTATGAAGTATGCATGTATACTCAAGTGTGAATGTGGAACACAACATAACATGTGTGAACTTGAATGTGCGTGTGTGCAAATTTATATAATATTATATATTGATATGGGAATATTGCCATTGAACATTTTGCATCAGATGAAAGTGCAAAATATGTGTTCAACATGTTTCTGCAAGAACACAGAGAAACAATATCACCGTTTATTAAATTATGCTACAATTACAAGTTGAAATGTGGATCGGAGTAATTTGTAGCAGAGCAAATATATGCGAGAAAACATAAATACTTTTTGTGTCATGTCAGGAAATAAAAAAGCTGAGGTTATTGTACATGTGCGGGTGTGCTTTTACTCCTAATTAATAACATTTACACAAGATTATAGTTTGATATGACTCAAGTACAGGAAGAGTTTAAGAATCCCATTATTCATAAATCTGAAAGTTAACTTTTGCTCCAAATGATAAACAAAGTAAATCTTGAGAACACAATTCTATATTTTGCTACAGAAGAAATAATTAAACTAAAGATATAATGACACTATCAACAAACACATTGGCATAACAGCGATAAAATTAAATGATTTGGCTAACGGTGGATTTGGAAAAAAGTATTTAAGGTTATACTTTGGTCCACTTCGACATTCTACTAACTATCAGTAACTTGTCAAATGCATTAGACTCCCATTAGAGTATTAGTAGACTGTTAGTTGATTGTTAGTAAGTATTGTGTTTTAGGGTTAGGAGAATAAGCTGATATGTAGTTGCAAAGTAACTTATAGTCAGTAATTTAGTGGGGCAAAAAAGTATTTAGTCAGCCACCAATTGTGCAAGTTCTCCCTCTTAAAAAGACGAGAGAGGCCTGTATCAGGTACACTTCAACGATGAGAGACAGATTGAGAAAAAAAAATCCAGAAAATCACATTGTCTGATTTTTAAAGAATTTATTTGCTCTCATCTTTTTAAGTGGGAGAACTTGCACAATTGGTGGCTGACTAAATACTTTTTTGCCCCACTGTATCTGTAGAGGAGTATCGAAATAAAGAGTTATTAAGCAGAAACTCTACTAATACTCTAATGACTGCTAGTTGACATATAGTTAAAAAGTAACTTACAGTCAGTGGAATGTCTAAAGTGTTACCATATTGAATATTATTGAACCACAATAGCAAGCTCAAGCCACATAGGCATATGTTTGGCACTTGTATAACTACCCATGTTCAAGCTGAGGGTTTTGTACAAACAGAATTCATTTTTCATAGACGGATTAAGACAGTACTAATATAATATTCTAGTTTAAAAAACATTTTCATTGACTATTTACAGATTTGTATGGAAATATGTGGTATAATATATATATATATAATAAATGTTCCACTTGACCGGCCTCATTTGTGAAACACGAGCAGGACAAACGTCTATGTAAATGATTCTTAAATCTGTTCTTAATAACTTGCATGCCGCAATTTATGTAAGAATGGTTATGAAGAAATGACACAATATTTGCTCTGGTCATGTTTCATGAATAACACCCATCGATTGGTTGTTTATGACATTGAATAAATATAAAAAAAACTGAATTCTCAATCAGTTGAATCTGAGCTTAGCTGTGCTCCAGTTTGTTGCTTTGTTTGTTTCTCATGGCGCTCTGTGTGACGGTGGACAGGGACGATCGAGACACGCTGGCCGTCTCCACAATCTCAATGTCCTTACAGGTCAAACAAGCCACCAGCTTCTGTCTGGACGCGCTGGGGGCAAAAATAAACTCATGGGATACTCCAGCCAGGACTGCACCTAATATTGGCCCGATCCAGTAGACCTGAACACAAGAGAAATCAGATCAACCGCATTAAAGGCACAGTATGTAAGTTGTTGTCTTCACCTCTACAGCCGGTGGAAAAGAATCCGACGCGACTCGGGCAGAAATCTTATTCATGGATGAGCTGATGTATTAAAGATTTATTAACGTTACTGTATTTGAAGCAGGGTGGGGCTGAAAGCTGTTGGAGCGGAACGAGGCCGCTGGAGCGATTGCTAATAAGAGACTCATGCGTATGTGAGGTAACGCAGAGCTGTTTTATAATGTTAGATACATCTGAGTGTGTTGAAAGTTATGTTATAATGCTACTCTGTGTGTTCACTCGACGGCTACTATGAGACACTTGTTCACACTGCAGTAAACAACAGCAGGGGAAACGTCTATAGAATTACACGGGAGACAAATATTGCTTTTACGTTACCACTAGCTCCAAAAGCAAATCTTTATATCTTTTTTTTTTTGGTAATTTAATGCTGGTGTGATATATCCCAAATTATATAGTCATGGATTTATTTTAAAGGGGTGGTTGATTGCCCCTTTTTACAATATGTAAAATAGGTCTCTGATGTCCCCAGAGTGTGTATGTGAAGTTTTAGCTCAAAATACCCCACAGATAATTTTTTATAGCATGTTAAAATTGTCACTTTTTGAGGGTGAGCAAAAACATGCCGCTTTTGTGTGTCCCTTTAAATGCAAATGAGCTACTGCTCATGGGGCGGGGCTTCGAGAGCTGGTGTTAGCAGCTCTGATTACCTCATGCATACAGGCAATGAAACTGTTCAGCCTTTTATGTTCAAACCAGAGTCGGATAATGATGGAGAGACTCAAGAAGAAGTGACAACATGTAGAATGAGACAAGATGGTTAGTTGATGAATTAATAGAGCTGATGTGGAGTTCACTCCATCTTCAAGTCATTGATTAGCATATTCTGTCATGATAATCTCACCCTCTTTGTTGTGTGTTCCCAATTTTATCGGGGAAGTCGTGGCCTAATGGTTAGAGAGTCTGACTTGTAACCCGGCAGGAATTGTCGGTGGGGGGAGTGAATAACCAGCGCCCTGTTCCACCCTAAATACCACGACTGAGGTGAGACCCTTGAGCAAGGCACCAACTGCTCCCCGGGCGCCGCAGCAATATGGCTGCCCACTGCTCTCGATGTGTGTGTGTGTTCACTAATGTGTGTGTGCACTTGGATGGGTTAAATGCAGAGCACAAATTCCAAGTATGGGTCACCATACTTGGCCACACGTCACTTCACTTATGTACATTTCAGGGTTAGTGATGTCACTAACCCGGGAGGAAGCTTGTGTAGTCCCTACAAGCCGTTTGTTGTAGTCCTTAAAAAGGACGATTTCTTTAAAAGAAAATATCTCCCTTTGCTTTGAGCGTCGCAACTTTGCAGATGTTGTTTATGCTCAAATTGCAACATTACACACTAACTAAAGTTAAAAAGGTGAAATCATAATCAACCACCCCTTCAAAAAACTAATACTAGTACTAATTAGTGCTAACTAATCAACAGAGCTGTTTAACTTACCCAGTGGTGTTCCCAATATCCAAGTATTATAGCAGGACCAAGGGAGCGGGCTGGATTCAAGCTGGCACCAGAAAATCTCCCCTAAATCACACACATGCATAATTAAAAAATAATAATTAATATGTATATTTACAAGAATACATGCAGAGGGAGGACAGAACAATGGGATCATTATTCATTAAAAAAAAAAAACTATTTGAATATATTTTAAAGTGTAATTTATTCCAGTGATCAAAGCTGAATTTTCAGCATCATTCATTGGTTTGATCACATAATATGCTGATTTGATGCTCAAGAAACATGACTATTATCAATGTTGAATACAGTATTTTTGATACATACTTGTCAGGATTCTTTGTTGAATAGAGACTTCAAAATAACAGCATTTATTTGAAATAGAAATCATTATAAATGTCTTTACTGTCAAATTTGATAAATTTTGATCAAGTTCTTGTTGAATAAGTGTATTCATTTCTTACAGCGATAAAGATTGCAGTGGTTACAGCAAACCCAATGGCTAAGTTTCCAGGTTCATTTACGTCTCTCCTGCGTTGATCTTCCACAGAAAATACGGTGAACCCAAGGACAAACGTGGCAAGCATCTCCATCATGAGAGCTTGACCTGCGTTCATTTCCACTGGGACCTTCAGAGAAGGAAATGTGAAGGAAGTTTTAGATTTGTTTGGTTAATTGGCTTTAACATTGAGTGTCATGTTGCATCTCTATGAACTAGAATGTAAGAGCAAAACATCTTTAAACAGCTCAATTCTAAACACAGCTCTTACAATAAAGAAATGTATTCAAGTGTGCTATCAGTAAGGTTCTTTTTAACTAAAAATAATACACTTTTGCTCTACTTTTTATGTACTTCTCAGAAATATACTTAAAATTAAACAGGCACATGGTCCAAAAGGGTTGTACCTAGTCTCCTAATGAGTCAAGGGTGTGTTTTGGGCGTAACGTGCAATAAACCAATCAGAGTCTCATCTCCCATTCCCTTTAAAGGCCAGTTGCGCTCGCAACATGGCGGATTCGCTATTTACACGGCGGAATTTGTGAGAGGAAAGACCTTTTTATTTTTAATATTTAAACATGTTGTGTGTGCTAATACAACCTTATTGTAAAGTGTTACCCTATAAATATATCTATTCCTTCATTTGTAGGATAGTTGCAGTACAAACGAAAAACTTAGTTGTAAACTAATTGTGTATACTCAAAGTTTACTACTTATAGTACTACTTATAGTAGTATTTTATTATACAATAAAAAGTGGACCAATTTAGTCATCAGTATTGAAATATTACACTTACAAGTTTACTACTAGTACATTGATATTAGTATACTTACTGCATAAATTATACTTAAAAATATACTTTAACTTTTCTTAAAATGAACTTATTTTTATTTTAGTATCAATTTGTTAAAGTGCTCTCTTACAGAAGTTATTTTTAAATAACATGTAGTAACATGTAGACCTCTTCATGTTATTATATGAGAGATTCCTTTCTATTCAAAATAGGTTTGGTCCTGCAACAACATACTTGTTTAACAAAGTTGTAACTCATTCCCTACCTAACCATTAACCCTGAAAAACCAGGTATGAAACAATAGTCAGAAAAAAAAATATTGAAATTTTTAAATTGAACATTTAGACAAAACATTTAAAAATTCTAAAATATAAAAACATTTGCATATGTGTTTTTTTGTTTTGTATCATATTTCATACATCAGGCTTTTATGGCTCAGTATGATATATATTTAGAGGTTATGAAGCTCATACTCAATGAGCAAAAAAAAAAAACTCATTATTCAAAATACTCAATATAGGCCAAAACTGAGAAAAATATGCAATTTGCTGCAGTTTCTGATATTTATATGAAAAGTAAGATGAAATTCTGATAGCTTGTAATGTAAATCAAGGAGATCTTTATAACAACAGATACTTATCAGTCACTTCAATAGTATGTCTTATTAAGATGATATTTAAATGCTTAGTATGATCAAAGCTCTGTAGTTTTTATAGTGGGGGCAAAACATATAATGCAATGCAACACAATGATGATTGAGAGATGATAAAATAAACATTCCTCAAAAGCCTGATGGATCATATTTGATACATGTTAGCATGAATTTTCTAAAACAAAATATGTTTGTATAATCAAGTAAACCTAAGTTGCTTGATTACAGTAAGTGTTCGTCTTGAATATTAATTATAATATTGAATGTATTCTTATGTTTACTTTATAAAAATCTGTCATAAGATTACACAGCTATAACATGTATCACGATCTAAAGGTGGGTGTTTTTACAATTATATTAAAAGGCCTTTTACTTTCAAACAAAATACAACAACAGGCCTTCGAAACTCATGTACCAAATATGATACAGTATAGGGTAAACCAGCCCTGAAAACTAATGGGAGATTTTAGGTTGATAAATAAAAGCCTAACCCTAAAATCTGACTGGTGGATGTGAGTTGTTCCAGGACCAACAGGTACAGTTTGCTGGTCTGAACATGTCCTGTGTTTGGTGAAAAACTCTGAACCTTGTTGATGTAGTTCTGTGCGGTGGACTTCAGGGGCAGCGCCAGGTACATTAGGCCAGTGGCGAGGATCCCCCCCAAACACTGGGCCACCAGATAAACCAGCGCCCTGAACACATCCACCTTACGCGTGGCCAAGAGCGCCACAGTCACCGCAGGATTCACCTAAAACACAAAACACTCTTACTTACACTGACACTAACTTATTACCAATTCTTACAGCCTTCTAGTTAAAGCAAACCGTCAGTGAAACAACATACACATTTATTATTTGTATCCAAAGTGACATTTAAAGTTACCAGGAAATCAAGAGTCTATGTTTGTATGGAATATTGCAATATTTATTATAAATGATTTATCCATGCACATCTTTTTTTAATTAATGAGCCCTCATAATCTTTTATCAATGTAACTTCCCCTCCTTCTTGCAGCAACATCTCTTCTCTGATGATGATTTACTGGCGTGAGGGCGGGGCAATAACCTGTCACTCACATGAGATCCACCAATAGCAAACCACAACCATCCAATCAATTCCCCATGGACAAAATGAAGCCCCGCCCTACATTTGTTCTTGTTTGAGCTTTTTCACTCGGCTATACAGTATGTCACAATAGGGAAGAAAAGATGATTGCAACTTCCGTTTAATGTTGACTGTAAGGTTTTATTATAGGGCTTTGTGGCAAAGGCTTTATATATAGGAAGACGGCACTGATTAGACGGCGTGATTACTTATTAATGGGAGAAAGTGCAACTCCCAATATGGTGAATAAGCCCCGCCTTCTAAATGGAAGAGCCAATCGTTGATTAGTAAAGTCATCGTGTCACTGCAGCCATAGATATACATAATAAAGGCTAGATGTCCGGCGGCCATCTTGTCACAGGCAGGGCTCTGTGGTACCTGATGTAAGGCGAGTGATCTGCATGAACACAAATACTCTTATCCTACTGAAATCTTGACAGATTTACAAATGGTTTGGTTTCTTACAAACGTTATTAACGTGGCTATAATCAGGGCTCTCAAGTCTCACGCATTGGGCATGAGACACATGCATTTCAACCCGTTCACACGCCATACTTTGTTTTTCTCACGCAGAGAAATTTCCAGGATAATGCCCACCAAGTTGCGCTTGTAGGAATCAAATGAGTTCCACATATAGTTCAGAAGGCCCTGCCACGTACCAGCCAATCAAAATAAAAAATATAGCAACCGAGCAGCCAATCAGAAAATAGCATTGCTGTATCCGGGTAAGATTTAGATATTCTCGCCACAACAACGTCTACATTCTGCCACCTACTGGTGGTTTAGTTTAATGTTTTCTTTCCAACATTTCTTATTTGTATATTCAAAAATATTTTAAACAATCTTATAACATTTTTCATTGTAAATTATTTAATTTAATTGGGAACAGCCCTACAGTGTCTTATTCTAATTTAATTTATAGATCAAATTTAAGAATATAAAATGAAAGCTGAAGCATAGCCTATATTTAATAAGATTATGGGAAAATGCCCTTCATAAAAGGTAAAAATATCAAAGATATGCAGATTTAAATATCTCAAAGCTGATTGAACACTGGTGAGACTATTGCTTCAGAATAAATTATATTTACAACACAGTAAATATATATATATATATATTCCAAATTATTATGATTATTAATTTGCCTCTTCCCTGACATCTTTGAAATAGTGAAATGCAAGAATTAATACTATGCACACACACAGAAATGTTGAATTAAATAAAAAAATATATTATTATTTATTTATTTATACAAATTAGTGTCATTTTTCAGATCAGAACCTCGTCCCCACCCAAACCCCTGCTGCCGTCGCCACAATCTCACTCTGAACTCAGTTCAATAAGTATGCAGTGTCATAACAACATCTCTGACGTTTATAACAAACCAAACAGTTTGAAAATCGGTAGAAAATTGAGCAAGTTATGGTTATTTAAAAAGTGCAAGCACCCATGAAAACAATGTTACGAGTGAGCGAGCTGCCTGTGACAAGATGGCCGCCAGTTGCGGACGTCGGCCTCCATTGGCCAGCAGCGCGGACGAGACATCTAGCCTTTATTATGTATATCTATGACTGCAGCTGCCTCCGGTTGCCATAGAAACAGTCAGTGTTCTGAGACGTGTGTTTAGGACTGCTCATGCGCATTAGCTTCGTCCAGGCTGAGAAATGCAGTTTTTGTCACGATTCAAGCGTTTAGAAACACTATTTATGAGACAGTTGTTGTCAGATTTCATTGGTGATTTCAAATATGAAATTTAATCGCTGGCAAACAGTTTTGGAGAATTTGATGTTCCCCCATTCAAAGAGATAGGAGCTGCACTTGCCTGCCCGAGAGGCGTTTCAAAGATGGCCGCCGAGTGAAATGACTCGTCTTAAAGGGACTTTGTTAGTGTTTTCTCGGAACACCACGAGAACAAATAAATAAATAAATCAGTTATTTACCTGAGCCCCGCTGATTTCACCAAAGCAATATCCCAGAACCACAGTTGCCATACCAGCAGCCAGTGCGGGGTAGATGGGCCCTGGGGAGGCCCCGTCCGGCCCTGGCACTAAAGAGCCCAACACCGCACAGACAAAGACCAGGGAACCAAGAATCTCTGCCAGAATCCCCTGCCAAAACTGACGGCTCCTCAGCTCCTGGTGTGATTCAAACGGTGAAAATAAAACTAGTAACTGACATTAAACCTGTGATGAACTGAAACACTATCAATAACCAGCAAATCATTTACACTCATTTATATATAACAAGTTTTTTTTTAAACAAAATATTACAAAATAAGATGACTAATTTACATGATCAAAACGTCCACAAAGCAAAATACAACCTTTTAAGTTAAAATTACAGCAAACCTTGAAATGTAATGACAATATATTGATGATATAAAAGTGTAGCTAAATGCAAAACATAATAGAGACAGCGAACAGTTTTAGCTAAAGAAAACGACTGAAGGAAATGAGACACTAATGAAATAAATAAAGACAGGAAATAAAGAAGTAAAAAAAGTTTTTTTATAGTCTCATCATATTTTAAGGATTTTATAATTATATATATATATAAAGTAATAAAATTTACATTTTGTGACCATACAAGCAGTCAAAAAGTATTTTTAGTGTCACCATACATAGTAAAATATGGAAAGACATTGAACTAAAATCAACTGAGCCAATAGAAACATTTTTAGCTTGTATTTCCTCATAAATGCACCCTAAAACCGAATCTTTTACACAAACTGAATCCACGTCAAATTGGACGCCAATTGAAATGAATCTCCAGCAACCAATCAATGTGTTTTATTTGTCCTTACCTCTTTTATTGCCATTCCAGGTCTGATCTTTTACAATCCGTCAGTCAGTGGGTCAGTGTGTGTGTCTGTCCTGATGCCAGTGTGTGTTTGAGGGCACGGGCGGCAATGGAAGGGTGTCTTCTGTCAGAAAGAGGCTAATTAATTCCAGTGGAGGAGACTACAGGAGGCCCGGGCACAATGGGATCACCCCTCCCTTTCTCCCGCTAAATGCCTAGCAGTGCTGACAAACCTCCACAGCTGCTCAGCATGCATCAAAAACATCAACTTCAATTGGGAACACGAAGCTTTAATTCTGTGTAGCAACAACCCTGGGCAGCATCGGCGAGATGCAACAGGTCGCTTGTATTCACCTGCTCTAGGTTGAAAGAGAGCAACTTTAACCACTAGTGCATGCAGTGAGGGGGTTTGAGCGTTGGCCAATAAGACACACTGAGGTGTTTTATCATTATCTGTCATTGTTGGGTTCGGGTGAATAAACAAGTGAAAGTGAACACATATATTATCCACCGTTTCTCTCCTTTCATCGTCCTACTTGTGAAGTCCTGTGATCATTTCCATGGCGACAGCCGGATTCAGTTGCCATGACACCTATTATGATGCCGCAGTGCTCGGCTCTATAAAGTGGCCTGTTTTAGATGAGCTAAACACGCAATCGGGACCTTTAAATAGGTTCAATTTAGACTCATTCAAACTGGATAAGACTGATACAGCTTCACTGAAATGTGCCTCATTTCCAGCATCATATAGCAGACACACAAGAAACATTTCATTAAATATGACTAATCGATATCCCTTTTGCAAAGCATGCTGGGAACTACAGAACCACTGCCCAGTTTGTTCGTTTCACTCAGCAATGTTAGGTTGACTGAACACACACTTATTAAGTAAAGCTGACAATACTCATGTTTAGTAGAAAAACTCAGTAAATTTAAGTACATTTCGTTTTTTTAAGTCATGTGAACAAGGATGATTTGAGTGCAACTAACAACAGTGACAGTTAAAAAAAATTTGAGTGTGTGCCTAATGATGATGATGATATAACGCTTTTTAATAAATTAAGGTAAAACAATACACATAATGAATTAAATATGTATTAAATTACAATGAAGTTTTTTGTGTATTCTTAAATGGAGAAAATAGAGATATTTGTGCTTTTTCCGCTCAGTAAAGCACATTCCACAAACTATGCAATCCTACTGTACCTTTACTAGCGATATAAAAATATAGAACATTTATTCACCAGGCCAATCCACAAAAAACTGATTAACGTAAACTGTAACTGACTGCCATGAAACTTTGAACGGCGGGCACTGACGGCGGGCACTGACGTCACTGCCATTACACGAAATCCGAAATCGCCCCCTATACCCTTAAATATGGCATTATTTGAGGGGGCAGCCATTTGTAGTGGTGTCCGAAACCATAGTGGACGTATTGAGTGCACTCATTTAATCCAACATTGCACCGCAATAACGAGTGTACAGAAGATGTACACACAACGGCTGTCCAATTTAAAATCAGGATATGGCGTCACACCGGAGGACATGGTTTTCAGTGACAAAATGTATCAAGTTCCTACGCTTTTAGAAATATATGGATGAAAACAATGATTATTATTTACTAAAATAGACACTTGTAAAAAAGCCTGAGGTTTTTATTAACATTTGTATGCTTTTTTTTATTTTTTATAAAATATGTAATTTATTTAAATAGGACAATTTTGAGATTTCGGCTAAAAAAAAAAACAATTCTAAAGACAAAGACAAAGCAGTTTTTATATCAACAGCTCCATGTAAGACAAAGAAATGTTTAACCTTTTCCTGCATTTTAAATGATGACAATACTAATTATATTCATTTTTATTTTGTGTGACATCAACAACCCTATTGTGAAGGCTCATTTCATTATGGGTGTTGTAGCGCTGTGCTGTAATTTATTCTCAAGGACGTACCGTGTCTATTAATGGGTAAAGCTACAGAACATCTTCAGCTAGTCAGCTTGAGATCCTTTCCATCTAAACTGGTTTAGCTAAAGTAGTGAATGTTTTATGAGCAGTATGATAACCATATTCATCCACAGTCACGCAGAGCCAAAGCACAACCAAAACAATTTTTTTTCTTCAAAATGTTTGCAGTTTTGTTTTTTAACGCTACCGGACCAAAAGTTACTGTGTTAGTCAGTATCACTTTAGTTTAGGGTCCAATTCTCACTGTTAACTAGTTGCTTATTAGCATGCATATTACTATTGGATAGCACATATTAATCATCATCATATTCTACATCCCTTAATCCTACCCAATACATCAACTTAACAACTACTTTAATAACTAATAAGCAGTAATTAGGAGTTTATTGAAGCAAAAGTTATAATTAAGAGAATAAGTTGGAGGAGATGTGCCTAATTCTCTGAAATATGACCTTGACAGGTTTTCTGAGACCCACCCAAGGTCAGTGATCAAGTGTGGCAGCATCTCAACACACTTCTGGGGCAGTGCTCTATATTTGAATATGGTTGGCTTGCAGGTCAGAGTGAAAGTTCAACTTCTCAGACTAGATCAAGGTCAACACTGACTTGGAGAGGTCAGGGGAGCAGAGTGTGTGTGTGTGTGTTCGTCCCACCTCTAATCCACTTCGTGCTGGTGGTTTGTGGCGCTGTGATCCCCTCTTTTGTGATCCTAAACCTGCCGTGGGCCAGCGAGGGGAGGTCGACTTGACAGTGTAGAAACCTTTTTACTCCATTCTCCTCGCACAGAATGCTGACACCAACAGTACACACACACACACACACACACACACACACACACACACACACACACAGCAGCCGGAACCATGCAGAGTGCATCACACAGCATCAAACTGCCAGCTAAGGGTTACTAGAAAAGAGCAGGACAGAAATGGGTGGAACAGGGTTAGGAAAGGTAAAGTTAGAACAAGACGACAAGACGACTCAACCCTTCTGCTGGGGGTTATACCAGTCCTTCGAAGAGATTTCTAGAGTGAGCTCAAAATATTTGGACACTTAAAAATGTCTTCATTTCATTAAACAACAAATCATCAAACTTGTCAACTGCGAACAAACAACCTTTTCATAGAGCTAATTACATTTTTCTAGGCCATTTGTCCAATAACTTAACCAGCTGGTGTCAGATGATTTGTAGTAGTTGTATGAAGTAAATTCTCCTCAAGATTAATTCATTTTTGATTTTTACTTTTATTGTTTATGCAATATGGATAAAAATGCTATTTTGTGTTATGACACTGATTATGAAAAATTCTATGGGTCCAAATGACAGAAAATTGCAAGAACTTAATTCTTAATTCTAAAAATGTTAAAGTATCTGTCTCTAAAATGTTGGTTTCTGGTTTTATGGGATTTGAAAATCAGACATGAAACGGAATTGTACATATCCGAGTGAAACAGCTTCTGGAACAAGAGGTTGGGGCTTGATTTTGTCCATGGGGAATTGATTGGACGTATAACATAAGTGACATATTAGCCTATTTTATTAAAATATTAATATCATGCTCATAACGAGATGAGTGATATAGTTGCATACAGATGTTTTTTTGCACGTTTCCCCTCTTCTTTTCCCACTTCTCCCACTCTCCCAACTGACATCACCTCAGGTCTCTTCCCTACTGGAAGCCCTGAGGTGACGTCAACCAACCCGCACCCATCCTTACTTTTTAGGACTGTGGCCCTGTCCCAAATGGAACACTTCATATGCACTTTCAGTCTTGTGGAATTACAGTGGCTACCGGGTGCGCATGTCCGTTATGTCAATGAGACAGTAGGGCGTCCCATTTGTCATTTTAGGTTTCAGAAAGGTGATCGTGTGCGCCCCATTTGCAGTCGATATGCGTCCTTGATGCACACTTTTGCCAGGCCCAAACTGAAGCGGGCGCCACAGCAGACCTCTTCCAAAGGGAGTCAAAGGGAAATGCAGACTCGTAGGAAGACCGCAAGTGTTTAGGGTGTCATTTGGGACAGAACCCTGCTCTCACTGAGAAGAGGTGTGTTTGACTTGAAGCAGCGCTGCGCTGATCGATCAGTAACATCAAAGTACCACGAGGGCGATTAGAGATATAAGCAGCACTGCTTAAATTCGAACACACCTCTTCTGAGTGAGAGTATGGCTCTGTCCCAAATGGCACCCTAAACACTTGCGGTCTTCCTACGAGTCCGCATTTTCCTGACGTAACGCCGCTTTGACTGTCGGGAAGAGGTCTGCTGCAACGCTCACTCCAGTTCGGGCCTGGCAAAAGTGCGCATCGAGGGCGCATATTGACCGCAAAGAGGGCAAGCAGGCACCCTTCTGAAACCTAAAATGACAAATGGGACACCCAACTGTCTCATGGGCTTAACGGACACGTGTACGCGGCAGCCATTGTAAGTCCACAAGACTGAAAGTGCATATTTATTTGTAGTGTAAAATGTGAATACTCATATATTTTCAGGGTCAGGACCAATGACAATAGACACTCACCTAAAGGATTATTAGGAGCACCATACTAATACTGTGTTTGTGTCTGCCTTCAGAACTGCCTTAATTCTACGTGGCATTGATTCCACAAGGTGCTGAAAGCATTCTTTAGAAATGTTGGCCCATATTGATAGGATAGCATCTTGCAGTTGATGGAGATTTGTGGGATGCACATCTAGGGCACGAAGCTCCCGTTCCACCACATCCCAAAGATGCTCTATTGGGTTGAGATCTGGTGACTGTGGGGGCCATTTTAGTACAGTGAACTCATTGTCATGTTCAAGAAACCAATTTGAAATGATTTGAGCTTTGTGACATGGTGCATTATCCTGCTGGAAGTAGCCATCAGAGGATGGGGACATGGTGGTCATAAAGGGATGGACATGGTCAGAAACAATGCTCAGGTAGGCCGTGGCATTTAAACGCACTAAGGGGCCTAAAGTGTGCCAAGAAAACATCCCCCATACCATAACAAGGCATGATGGATCCATGTTCTCATTCTGCCAAATTCTGACTCTACCATCTGAATGTCTCAACAGAAATCGAGACTCATCAGACCAGGCAACATTTTTCCAGTCTTCAACTGTCCAATTTTGGTGAGCTCGTGCAAATTGTAGCCTCTTTTTCCTATTTGTAGTGGAGATGAGTGGTACCCGGTGGGGTCTTCTGCTGTTGTAGCCCATCCGCCTCAAGGTTGTGTGTGTTGTGGCTTCACAAATGCTTTGCTGCATACCTCGGTTGTAACGAGTGGTTATTTCAGTCAAAGTTGCTCTTCTATCAGCTTGAATCAGTCGGCCCATTCTCCTCTGACCTCTAGCATCAACAAGGCATTTTCGCCCACAGGACTGCCGCATACTGGATGTTTTTCCCTTTTCACACCATTCTTTGTAAACCCTAGAAATGGTTGTGCGTGAAAATCCCAGTAACTGAGCAGACTGTGAAATACTCAGACTGGCCCGTCTGGCACCAACAATCATGCCACGCTCAAAATTGCTTAAATCACCTTTCTTTCCCATTCTGACATTCAGTTTGGAGTTCAGGAGATTGTCTTGACCAGGACCACATCCCTAAATGTATTGAAGCAACTGCCATGTGATTGGTTGATTAGATAATTGCATTAATGAGAAATTGAACAGGTGTTCCTAATAATCCTTTAGGTGAGTGTATTTAGGTCCTATACCAAGGTGGGCTAATTAGAAAGTGTACAGAAAGATACTTTTTTTTCAAATACAACAAATACAATAATACTCAAAAGAAAAATGACTGGATTCCAGAGACAGAAAGGGGCATCACCCAGGCCCAGCTGGGACAGACAGCAGCCTGACCTGCATCATGTGCTGCAGACACGCGCTCCGGGGATCTGTGCGACACAAAGCGTGCAGATACAGTCCAACCACCTGCTGCTCGAGCCTGTGATGCTGCACAACCAACACAACAACACAAGGGTTTCTATGCTACAGCCTCTCTGCTCCAAATAACGGAATAATACGGAACAGTCCTACTCTGCAGAGCCCAATTGTTGATGAACTTATTTTCATGATGTTAATCCTTTGGTAACTTTTATAAAATCCCCACTCCAAAATATTAAAAACAGAGATTTTCTTACCAACCTTTGGCTTGGTGGCTCTACCATTAGACCAATATTAACATACAGTCAATCGTGGATTCCAGTAGTAGTGCATGTCACAAAGTTGTCAGTGACTTTTATATATAGGTCACTGTAGAATACATTTGGAACTATGTTTGGTAGAAAAAATACAAACTATAATTAGGCTACTACATTTATCATTTGAACTCAGACCTTATTCAGAGCAGCGCCATGACAGATATGAAAGCGAGGCTTGGAAAGCTCCTAGATCACTTATTTTCTACAGCTAATGTTGTCTGGACATTTCTTGGAACTGCATTTTGTAGTGTTACGTTAGAAGAACAATCCAAACACATTAAATAACGGTAGCCTACAACCCACTGAAGAGATGTAGGCCTATGTCCCTCACAGCCTCGCTTTCATTCTCGCAAAAAAAAAAAAAAAAAAAAAAAAAAAATCAAAGATGGCGGCCGCGCTGCCTTGAATAAGGTCTTGTTCGTTCAAAACGCGGATTCGTTCATTCGTTTTTATTACAGTCATTTCAACATTTCCTTACATTTGGATGGTACCTGAAATTTTAGTAAAGACACTCAACAATTGGGTATATTGGCTGAAAGAAAAAAACGGACATAAAAGACAAATTGTGGTAATACAATATATTGCAAAATAATGTTAGCTATTACAGTATTTTTGTAGTTCAATAAACTATATAGTTATATATTTATTACTCTGATAGTAGATCGGGTACCAGAAAGTGGATTCATTCAAACCTCTGTTTTATTCAGTGGCCCAAACTGAGCAAACACATGCAATTTGGAGCAGTAGCCTACTGATATTTAGCCAAAAGGTAAGTAAATTATGATAGCTTGTAATGTAAATTTAAGAGATCTTTATAACTGTATAGCAGATACTTACATAAAATGCATATCAGTTGCCACTCTATATGTCCAAAATGTCTTATCAAGCCACAACTAAAAGGCCTTTTACTTGGCATGTAGAGGATTGTGTAACAACAGGGTTTATTTTTTTCAGTAGTTTTATTCATGTTGATTATTAGAAATGTGTGTATCAGGTACCAAATATGACAACAGACTTCATAAGGTTAACTTCTTAATATATAAAAGCAATATCAGACAAAGCAATCAAGGCAGTGCTGATGTTTAGAGTATTCTTGCTTGTGTGATAATGCTTAAATATATGAAACTTTATTACCGGTCACAATACAGTTAATAAACATATTAAGGAGACCAGATGCTCGTCTACTAGATGTGGTTTTATTTCCGCTTACAGTACATTCTACAGATGCACGCGTGTTACATTACCTTGAACAACATGGTCATTTTAATGTCGCCTCTTAAAAACGATATATTGGTCCTAAAAATATAGAAAGGAACAAATTTAAAGTCACAAAAACTGTACATTATTAAAAATCCACTAACACCACATTTGGTTGAATTTTCTAGTACTGTCTTCAGGTTTTCCATCTGTAAAAAAAAGAAGAAGAGAGAAGCAAATATGTCCCTTTTTGTATGATGAGGAACACAGAGCGAATGATGCGTTTCCTGCTGCGTACGGTGAGTTCAGTGTATGAATGAACATGAATAATGTGCTCTACTGCGCTCCTCTACTCAGTGCTGTACTATCCTGCTTTTGAATAATTAGGGGGGTGATGAAAACGCTCAGATTTTGCAAATCCTTATGGGTCCGTTAAACCACTAATGCAAGGCATTTTCATTTGAGAAAGAATGGTTACAATGTCCTTTTTGAGGGAGTTGGTCCAGGTTCAAACAATCACACGCACATCATTAAAACACATAAAACAGTCTAAACGTCTTGGGAAGCAAGCGTTTCAGCAAATCAGTATGTTCATGAAAACCAAGAGCAAACCGGATCCAGTCATACCGAAGAGACGGCGAAGATATTGTTCCAATGAAAATAAGCGGAGCTAAACAAACCTATACGGTCATAAGTACGTACATATCCTTTCCATATAAACCAATATCAATACAGTCTAAAGGTTTTTCCCCTCACAGACAATAGTCATACACCAAGCAAAAGCTTTGAAAATGGCTATCTAGCTAGCGGAGCTTAAAAATAAGAGTTAAAACCGGCCTTTTGTTGAAGCGGTTAAAATGATTCTGTTATACGCCAGATTTCATCATGAACACTGATTTTCTGGGTTTAGGGGGCATGACAGAAAAAAGACCTTAGTAAAAGATGGCAAACCTCCAGTTCGTAAGACCAATATTCTACAAGCAAAAGACGTGATGAGTTACACGTGATATAGTATGTTTACTGGCCATTTCATGAGTCACCTATACATCTCTCTACGACATGTCTGTACAGATTCACTACAGTCTATTGCTATTAAATAATCCCAACTATTTTTTTTTCTGTCTTTAAGTGTATATATAGTATATAATAAAAAATATACTGAGGAAATTGCGTCTAGTCTCGAAAGCACGTTACGTTACATTTTCAATCAAGGGGACACGCGTGGTCCACGAGCAGTACGTTATGGAGCAGAAGGCGTCAAGTAAATGTTCGAACGTCCTGATAGAGGTGTGTCTCTGACACGTGACATCAAGTGTGACCCAATCAAGTCCTGTAGAAGTACTTCTACCCCAGAGGAGTGACGGATGAAACTGAATAAAGAGGAGACGTTTGTACGCCGTAATACCAGGTGATAAAGAAATGTTTGAACCTTATTCAAGGTGGGTGTGGGGGGGGCAAAAACAGATACTTGTAAAACAAACAGAACAAATTTATACATATATCTACATGTGTATGCATACATAGGACTGGAGGGCTCTCCAGAAAGAGTTTTTAGTAGTAATGAGCCTCGATCAAAGGGGCGTGGCATTCCAATGCTTCCTCCCATGCAGCAGAGGGCGGCGTCTCTATTTGTCCTTGTTCTCGTAAAACTCCGCCCAGCGGCTCTCGAAGAAGCGCCGCATGGAGTGGCCGGCCTTGCCCACCTCCGACGTGTCCTCGTTGAAGAGTTCGCAGTTGTTGAAAACCAGCTGAGCGTCGGCAGCAAACTCCTCACAGCTGCAGTACCTGAGACAGGTGGAAACATAGCTGGAAATTCATTTCCCGTTTCGGCCAAAGGTTTGGAGGGCAGAAATGGTGATCTTTAACTAGTGTCTATTTCGGTCACAACATACATCAGTACACAATTGTTAAAGCCAATTACTGTTAAACTGGACATTTAAGAACTGATCAATTATTGAGGACAAGTTAGAATATTAGTTCACAAATTAATGTGAACAAATGGTCAGTTGCAGGGCTCGACATTAAGCTTGTTCACGTGCTCGTCCTTCAGACAAGTAAATCTGTCATTCACTTGTCCGAGTAAAAAAAAAAATGTGCTTGTAAATAAAATTTATTCTGAAGCAATATTCTCACCAATGTTCAATCAGTTTTGACATATTTAAATCTGCATATTTGTGATAGTTTTACCTTTTATAAATGGCATTTTCCACCTAATATTCTTAAATTTGATCAATAAATTAAATTAGAAGACGACACTGGCTGTTACCTGTCAAATCAAATAATTTACACTAAAAACATTACAACTGCATTAAATAATGTTATGAGATTGTTTTAAAAAAAAATTGAATATACAAATAAGAAAAGTTGTAAAGAATGTTTAAACATGAAACTAAAACGCCAGTAGGTGGCGGCAGCTGACCGTCGGAATGAGTGAGTCATTGAGTCGAATCGTTCAAACGGCTGATTCATTCAAGAATGAGGCTGTCGTTTACGAACAGGTCACTGAATCTTTGATTCAACCGATTAATTCAAACGCTGAATCATTCACTAACACGCTGTTGCGGTGACACGCGTTCTGCTGTGATCTTTGTTTGGAACTATTTTCTCTGCCGAAATAGAACAAAAACACTCAATATTGCATCTAAAATGTAAGTGACTTAATGTTAATAATTGTTTATGGAAACGTCATATTAAAACAGTCGTGATGTTATTCAGGAAAACAGCACTCTTGGTAATGTGATGTCGCAACTGTATCATATATTATAAATATAAATAAACTCCACATTTCTACATTTTTACGTCAGTATGTTAACTGAATTTCTCTGTGTGAGCTGTGCACATTTTTCTCGATTTCTCCTCGAGAGGCTGCACGAGCATTATAGTTACCGTCAGTTTGTTATACATTATATATTATCCACTATCGATCTTTACTTACACTAATGAATGCAGAATCATTCTTGCATTTTGGTGATTCCCTAGTTATTTTTTGTTAATGACGTTTTATCAGGCTACTTGTCCGTCGGGTAAAAGTAAAATTCTCTTTCACTTGCCCCTTAAAAGAAATTCACTTGTCCCGGATAAGTGGACAAGCGTTAATGTCGAGCCCTGAGATGGCCCAGTCTGCTGTGATTGGTCCAATATAAAAAAGTCAATAAAACAGCATAAATAAATGCAATCAAACAAATAAATAGAATTACACAAACGCTCAAATTGATTGTTTTTTATATCTAAAGACCACTTCTGTGTTCACCTCGTGACTCAACACTATAGTGTTAATTTCGTTAACAAAAATGACGAAAAATGTACGTTGACGACTTTTTTTTCCATGACTAAGACGAGACGAAATGACACAAACGTCCTGAAACAATTACTGTGATATGAACATGCAATATCGCTGATGAAAAAAGATGAGACTAAAATGTAGTTTAAAAAATAAAACCTTGTTTTTGTCGGGGGAATTTTTTTTAAAATTCTTGCTGTAGTTTTAATAGAAAAACATTAAAGTAATGTGGAATTTCACTGCCTTAATTTTTAGAGAAGTTTCTTGTTTTTCCATTAGACCTATATGATAAATAGCCTATAATAAATCATCAAACTAGAAGAGGTAAAACAAACCATGAGTATGGGTCGACATTCTGTTGATTTGTGCTTAAAGGTGAAAGTGCAACAATTCTGATAAAAATACATTTCTGAAATAATATCGTTGTGATTATAATTGAGCAAAATAATCAGGATTATCAGTGCAGCATGATGAAAATGGGATCATTGACGGAAACTGCTCAGACATTTAGTCGACTAAAACTTGACTAAACAAAAACAGCCCAAGGTTGACTAAATATGATAAAAACTAAAAAGCATATTTGACAGGACTAAGACTGAGACTAAATAAAAAAAATAGCTGATGAAATGAACACAACTCAACATTGCTGTAATCTTGTGATTGGTAGATCCCCTCTTACCCTCCCTGCAGAAGTCTTTCCCTCATAGTGAGAAAGTCCATGGGGTTTTTGACGATGCGTCGGTAGCCAGGCACCTGGCGGGGGTTGACCGGCTCCAGAAAAGGCCAGGCGTCCGAGTGAGCCTCCATTTCCATCAGAATGATCCTACAGCACATCAAACAGCTCGCTAATTATTCCACGCAGCAAATTCATTTAGACACACCGAGATGAATATTCAGATCAACAGATGTTAAACATATATGAATGATATTTATAAATGATATATAGAAATAGGAAGAGTGCCACTTAAAAAACAATTATAAACTTATTAAACAAATGAAAAAAAGTTAACTTCTAAAATTCTTCAATAGACATTTGAAATGTTTATTTCATTGAATGTTAATGTTAAATGTATCCAATAATAAATAAAAATAGTAATATGAGTACCAAATGAATTTATAATAAATGCAACATTTTAAATGATACTCAAAAAGCATTTACAAATAGCTGTCCTTTATCTACTTGCCAATTGCGTTAAATTTCTATTCAAATGTTGCATTTAAAAATGAGTATTATGAGAACGTAATATTTGATGTATTTCAATGTTACATTTAACTAACATTTTAATTATTAAATCATTTTAAAGTGCCCCTATTATGCTATTTTAAAGGTTCCTAATTTTGTTTTGCAGTCTACTACAACAGGTTTACATCCATCCAAAATGAAAAATATATATATATATATATTTCTCAAAATATACATAGCACATCACCTCACTTCTCAAAGGTGTTTGATAAAAGGATTTGGTCTCTCTAAACCCCTCCTTTCGGAGAGCCCACTCTTTTCTGATTGGTCAGATGGCCCAGTCTGTTGTGATTGGTCTACTCTGCTCTGATTGGTCAGATGGTCAAGTGATGTGACAAGTCGTTTCAGGAAGTTCAGAATCGATTCTTTCTTTTGAGAGACAATACATTTAAAGTGTCCCTCCCTCCTGGTTGATATTATGAAAATATTATTTTCCACAGAACTGAAGACTCACTCGCAGTAGGTGAGGTCAGGCTGGTTTCGTGTGGTCATCCTCCTGCGCTTTGAAGGGGAGATGCTCGTCCCACTTGAGGAAGGTGGAGTTTCTTTTTGTCGTGTGGTCATGCCTCGTCTGTACCCATCATCCTCATCTGAACTATCTTCTGCAAGACGCCTTTTCCGCGGCTTTGATCGATGACGCGATGAACGCTGTGATCTCGGAGTGTCACCGTTTTCCTGCAAAAAAAGGGTCTCTCATAAACACAGGCAAAGACAAAAATATATACGAATCACACAACTTGTGCACATTTTTCAAGATTATAATATAAATCAGATGAATAGAAGAGAAGAAAAAACAAACAAACAGCAGCTGTGTATATTAAAAATGTACATACCTTGGAAACACAGGTGGGACAGAACCAATCGCCTTCTGGCACCTGCATGACCTTTGGCCTCAGGCAGAACATGTGACACCCACGATCACAGCCGTCACACAAGAGCAGGTACTCATCATCATCACCCTTACGGCACACCTGACACGTCTGTGGACACACAAGAACATCAGTTTAGAGAAAACACATTCAACAAGATTTACTCAACAGCCCTATTTGGATAGGACTAGTTGTCCCATTTAGAAAACTAGCCTCGTCCAAATAGGGCTAAACAAATACATTTATGGTTAGTGAACACAAACTGCATATGCGATAGCGGTTTCGCTAACCTAAGCTTCCACACTTGGTTCGATAACCTGGTCTGAAGCCGATTTGGATTGCTCCCAGGCCCCCCCGCTGGATTCAGATCTTTCGATGTAATGGCCAAAATAAGCTTGTGCAATTCACATATGAACGCGCCTGTTCAGCTGACAAAGTTTAAATGGCTAGCGCGCTTCCCATGATGTTTAGGCATGTACGGTCAGTAGGCAGAGAGTATACAGTCTTTTGTGGCTGCATTTTTGACTACCTCTGGACATGGTCGAAAGTGGACAAACTCAAAACGTTTTAGACCCCGTTTACCGGCTTAAAGGGTTAGTTCACCCAAAAATGAAAATTCTGTCATTAATTACTCACCCTCATGTCGTTGGACACCCGTAAGTCCTCCGTTCATATTCGGAACACAAATGGAGATATTTTAGTTGAAAGCTGATGGCTGAGAAAGGCTTCAATCAGGCCTCCATTGGCATTCAGTACATTGACACTTCCAAGATCCATGAAAGGCACTTAAAACGTCGTTACAAAGTCTATCTCACCACAGTGGCTCTACAATAATCTTACGATGCGACGACAATAGTTTTTGTGCGCAAAAAAAAAATCAAAATAACACCTTTATCCAACTTGTTCTCGACTTCCGTGTGTGCCTCCACGACGCATGCGCGAGAATATGACGCAGATCCGGCGTTCGGACATATGACCCAGAAGCGATTTGTTTACGAGCAGAGGAAGACGCGCGTGTCTAAGCTGTTGGATTCTACATTGATCGTGCTTTAGGTCTCGGCGTAGTGCTCAAAATGGGGCTTAAGTGTGTATTTCATCGATTCCCGAACACCGGCGCTACGTCATATTCTCGCGCATGCGTCGTGGAGGCACACACGGAAGTCGAGAACAAGTTGGATAAAGGTGTTATTTTGATTTTTTTTTGCGCACAAAAACTATTGTCGTCGCATTGTATGATTATTGTAGAGCCACTGTGGTGAGATAGACTTTGTAACGACGTTTTAAGTGCCTTTCATGGATCTTGGAAGTGTCAATGTACTGAATGCCAATGGAGGCCTGTGTGAAGCCTTTCTCAGCCATCAGCTTTCAACTAAAATATCTTCATTTGTGTTCCGAATATGAACGGAGGTCTTACGGGTGTCCAACGACATGAGGGTGAGTAATTAATGACAGAATTTTCATTTTTGGGTGAACTAACCCTTTAAGACACTGATATAGACCTAAATAAGTAATTTCTCGATTTTATGATATCTTTCAGGTATGTATATATAAAAAATGATATGCATCATATAATAACAACCATACAGGCTCTGAAGCTAAGCTTATGTGTGTGCTCTCACCACTTTGACGATGGATCTCTCCCATGCGATGGCTTTCTCCAGCTGCAGCAGACAGAGCGAGAGTTGAGACGCACTGCGGCAGCGGTCCAGGCCCTGCCGCCACATCCTCAACCTGGGTGTGATCTCACTTTCCAAGCTATAAAAGACAAGCAAACATGTTTGATATGCTCCAGAGCACATGTATATATGTTAAAGCAAAGATTGATTTTGATGAAGACTAAAAAATATGATTATAGGATAATAATTAAGTGCTATATGATGGTTAAAAGAAAATATCTCCAAAGCATCATCTTTCAAACAACCATCAAATCTGACTCACCTAACAGCATCTAACGGGACATCCTCTCCGCCAGGTGGAGGGGTGAGAGGTGCCAAGCGGACCACCTCTGCCAGATTCCACAGCGGCTCCTTCAAATAACGCCGCTCAACGTTCCGCTCAAGATTACTCAGTCGGAGAACAGCCATGTCCAAGGGGTTGCTGGGCACTCGGAGGAGGTCGGACCATTCCTTTTTAGTCTTGACCATCCAGTCGTCCTTAGGGTCAACCTCGTGCTCGTAATACTGCAGGTCCTCCCGCGTGGAGTCCGCCTCGGGAGGGGTATAGATCTGAAACAAATGTCCAGAGTTGTAAACTTTCATTTTGAATTTGTTTGCTTAGCTTTTCTTAATGCCATGACAGCTTCGAAGGCTTTTCTGATGTCGAAATCCAAGTTAAAACATAATAAAAATAAATAAATAACACTGACAATTTACTTTGAATGATTATGACACAACCTTATGAAATTGCTCAGTCCTCAAATGAAGTGTAATTCACTGAACAGTTTCCTCTACACTTTGGGATTAGCAGACTCTGAGCACTTGAGTGTGTGCGCTGCTGGTTGTCACTACCTGAAATTGAGAGCTTGATGATTCCTGACTAGCCTCAGTTTCACTCTCCGTGTTGGGAATGGCCACCTGGAAATAGAGATTGTGGACATATTGTGGTAAAGTGAGCGTGCTTGTGTGTTGTGAATGCAGTATAAACAAACAGCGCCACCCTTTGGTCACTATTGGAACAAAAGCTTAGAGTGCTGTGATTCTTTCAATGAAGGAAAACATTTCTTTTGAATCGGTTTCCTTTACCTTGAGCTGAAGGTCTGCACCAACTACCCTCTGCTCCAGGTCCTCCACCCACTGGAGAACATTGATGTCTAACTTCAGGACTCTCTCCTGCTCACTCCATGCCTGTTTAGACGCCTCGAGCAGGGCATCACCATCCTCCACAGTCTTCTGAAAGATGGGATCTGGGAAGAAACCAGCAAAAGAACGCACTAAACATGCTGCCATCAACCAAAGCCTGAATTCGCACTCTGCATGTTCCTGCTCCTCACCGGTCACGGGACGTCTGCAGACCTCAGCCAGATACTCCATGTGTTTAGTGAGATGTTTGTGGAGAACCCTCTCTCGAATGCCTCGTGGGTGGAGGGTGCTCAGAATGGCTGTCAGCTCCTCCGGTTCTTTGATCCACCACCAGCCCTTCACCATCTCTGTAGTAGAGAGAAAGACATTTAGGGGCCGTTTACTCGAAAATGTAAATGATTGGCCAAAACGCACAAGCGTTATGGAGGCCTGAAAATGCTATTTTTTAAAAACGATACCGATATGGTCTCCATGTAAACTACAAAAACGCATATTTGTGAAAATTGTGACTGCTCTATTTGTGAAAACGGTGACTGATCTAAATCTATAAAACACTACTGAGGTTTAGGAATACAGGAATTATAAATTGATAAAATAGTTGATGAGCCCCATTGACTTTTATTGTATTTTTGTTTTCCATACTATGGAAGTCAATAGGGCCCATCAACTGTTTGGTTACCAACATTCTTCAAAATATCTTGTGTGTTCAGCAGAAGAAACAAATTCATACAGGTTTGGAACAACTTGAGGGTGAGTAAATGATGATTTTTGGGTGAACTATCCCTTTAATTTTACATTTTAATGATTTAACTCATTATTAGCTTTCCATCAACTCCTCTAAAAACCTCTGGGCTTGATAAAGATGCCTTGGTGACGTATTCAAATATTATGAACATACATCCAATGGCAATTCCTATCTTCAGTATTTCAAAAGAAAACTGGATGGTAAAGTTGGCAAGGCTTAGAAAAGCACTTTTATAATCTACAAATGCAGGATGGGCAAAAACGTCTTTCATTGTCAAGTCGGTTAACATCACGACACTCACCTAACGGAATAGGCTTCACCATCAGTTGAGTGAAGTACTTCAGTTCAACCTCTTGGAAGAGATTGGAGGGAGGTCTGCCGCGCCTCTTAGCCGTGCTGGATCGAGAGGTCACCCGGGACGGCCCGCTACCTCTTCTGCGTCTCCTACCAGCCCTGGGAGCTGGAGTGGAGCACACCTGAGGAACGGGAAGAGGAGCAGCTTCCATCTGCATCTGAGGATGAGGACACAGGGAGAAGCGATCAGAAGGAGAAACCTTCAGCATTCAGGATATTCATTGCCTTTGTGATATTATTGAAGAATGAACCTGTGTCGCCGGAGGCTGCAGTGGAGGTGCAGCGAGCGGGTCACAGCCGAGGGGTTCTGGAGTGTCTTTAGCGGGGGATGAAGTGGGTGCAGGGGTGTTCTCGCATGGCTGCGAGAGAGACGCCTCGTCGCACGGCTCCTTAGGTAACAGATTGAACCACTGGCCTTGTTTTTCTGCCTGCTCCCTCATACTGTCCTCCGGATGGCTGTTATCGTCCCCCTGACCGGCTCCAGAAGCTGCGATCGGCGTGCTACCGTCAGCCTCTGTGTCCTGCGGCTGCTCGAGAGGGGCCTGGAAAGCGGGCTGAGCGAGATCCTGCACAGGGGAGTTAAGGGCTGAGTCTTCACCTGCTGATCTGCTGCTACAGCGTCGCCGCCGCCGGTTCTTGGCGGTTCGAAGGTGGAGCTCCACTTCCGGTTTGATCTTACGGGGCCGTCCCCGTCCTCGGTGGCTGCTCATCAGAGAGGCCTCGCCGGGTAGAGGATCCACCTCTGCGGGGGAAAGCTGGGATGCTCGAGGAGAAGAGGCGGGCCTTGTCCCGAAACCCGGAGAGAGGGGAGGCTCAGCTTTAACCTCTGCTTTCACTGGGGTTATGACCTTCACATAAGTCACAGGTTCATCACTGACTGTCACTTCACCTGAGGCTGAACACAGGGAAGTAATAACTGGACATTAATGTGGATAACAAGTAGGGCTGCACAAGAAATATTACTACTTTTTAAAAAATATATAAATCAAAACTTAATCTCTATACTGTTACTGTATGCCAACTGTTTTATTTATTTTACAAGTTTATTATTATTAACAACAATAAACTTTCAGAAAATTGCTAATTTACCAGAATGTGAAATAATTATTATTAATAATAATAACAACAACTGAACTGACAACCATTCCAAAATTGATAATATTAGCCATGTGAATTTATTATTATAAATTATTTATTAAATATTAGTATTGTAATTTTGTTATGTTAAAGAAAAAAGAAAATCGTATTTTTCTAAAATACTACTTTTATTTTTCAGTGAAATATTACAAGTAAAATTTCTTATTTTCCTTCTTTTTTACTACGACTACTATTACAAATAGTACATTAACAATAATAATAATGATTATTATTATTAATAATAATAAGCCATATTGATTATAAATTTAAAAAATGTTGGCCAAATCGTAAAAAAAAAAAAAAAGTGTCTCAATTCAACTTTAAATCGCCAAATCGTGTGGCCATTGTAACAAGAAAACCAAGAAGAAACTAAACGTGCAGTGTTTCACATGCATGACACTTGTCTGTGATGTTTTTGTTCTGCATATTAGGGCTGCACGATATGAGGAAAAGCTGCGATGTGCGATAACATTGTTTAATATTGCGATGACGATATGACTTGCGATAAATATTCAAATGTGAATATAGCTATAGCCTACTGTTCCCATGTCTTAGTGCTTTAATAGGTCGTGTTCAGTGTTGGCAGTAACGAAATACATGTATTCAAACAGCATTTCATATTAAAGAAAAAAAGAGAATGGAGAACGAACTATAACACGGCAGTGCAACTGTGCAGTGGCGCGGTGGCGGATACACACGCACGCACGCACGCCTAGGCCAATTTATATTTTTAGCCTATATTATAAATTCGTTATACATTCGTTAAATATATTATTCGTTTATATTTTTTCTTTTCAAAATGTAGGCTATTTAATTGAGATTGAGGTGTATATATATATATATATGTATCTCAATTAAATAGCCTACATTTTGAAAATAAAAAATATAAGGCTCAAACATGCGTGTTTATTTTAGCAGGCCTACTTCCGTCAGTGAAACAACATAGCCTACTACAGCCTGTAAAACATTTAAATAAATATCTGTAAATAATCGAAATATAAATAATATAAGTTAAATATTAGTTAAAGAAAAAAATCGTTTATATTTCCCCACAGACGTGCGTCATATGCCTTTGCGCTGAAAGGGATGACACGAGCAGGAAAGAAGCATCGTTTTCAAATATCTTCATGTTTTCTTCTGATGTTCCAAAACTGATAGGCTACTTGTAGTAAAATGTGAAGAACGAAATTATCTTCCACAGGGTCAAGAACGTAGGCTTTGTTTGATTATGCGCTGTGAGAGAAAGCGAAACTAAAAATCTCCGGCGTGTGTGAAATGCGCTATACACAAAATCTCACAAAACCAAGTCTAATAGCAGCACAAACTGTGTTAAATAAAGTAAAGTTTGAAGTAAAATGTATCTGTCCTACCTTTTCTACTTTACCACAGTAAATGAAGCGAATATAGCCTACTCCTAAATAAATCAAACAAGGAAGAAATGTTTAATCCCCTGTCAGAGACGTAAATGAGGATTTGGGAAAATAAATAAGAGATTCCATGTCCAGTAGAATAAAATGGAGTAAGCCTATTGTTAAATTCGGGGAAAATCGTGTGACCAGATAGCAAAACGCAAGCAAACTTAAATTTGGCTCACCACATAAAGCCTCGATCGGCATGAATCCATATGTTTCCATGGCTGTGATGTAACATTTAACTGCAAACCTATTATTTATTTTATAAATAAAAATTTGTGCTTCACTCGTGTCATAATATTCACGTAAAACAGCTTCACATACCAAAAAAAAAAAAAAAAAGTATTTTGGCCGACCACCGCAGGTGCTCCTGCTTTGTTGACGTGCAACGGCTCTTGGGCTAGTAAATCAGCGCATAATGTTCTCCTATGCGCTGATTTACTAGCCCAAGAGCCGTTGGCCCCGTTTGACGTTAGCTAAATATTTTATAATAGTAAGCAGGATTTGATGGCCGCATTCCTACACTTATAAAATGCAATTCAATGTGGAAGTAATCCAAGTATTCATAATACATTACTCAGATTGGCGCATGTAATAAACTGTATTCCCTTATTCATCGTGTCAGGCTGTCTGTTGCGATGTGTTCATCGCGCGAGTTCATATCGCGATGACGATGAAAATTCGATGTATCGTTCAGCCCTACTGCATATGTTTTGCAGTAAACAGATTTATTAAAAATTGTTGTTTTTTTGTGAATCCACAGCAGACTACTAACTGCATCAAGTAAAGACTATTAGGGGACCGTAAGTGTGGCGTCTGGGACAAGGCCTTTATCTCTATGTGAGAAAGATACCAGACTAACTGCATGCTGGGAGTTTCCACTCACCCAAGATGTCCTCGGCTCCCTCCACGAGGACACATCCCATATGAGGCAGCAGCAAGTACCTGCGGCGGTACCGGTCCTGCCCGAGAGACACTGCTCGCATGGAATGTGACGACTGTAGCAGCTTCTTGCGGAAAAACACTTGGCGCTGAACACACAGAAGAAAATATTTTGACCAAACATAAAAATAATGGAGTCCGATTTTGATAGACTCAAGTGTTTATGAAAACTGCCTTATGTGCAACTGAGTTGTATACAAACATTTCAGTTTTTATTCAACTCAGTTACTATTGTATCTGAAAATAAATAGGTTGGGCTCTGTTGTTAATTTTAACCTTTATATATAATATACTAATGTACCAAATGAGAGGGTTCCCTGTATAATTTACAGCATTAGTTGGGAGAGATTTGTTTCAATCGGCTCGGCATTGATATCGGCAGATATCATTCTGAATAATCGGCGAGAGAAATTTAGTATCAGTGCATCTCTACTGAAAATGTACAATTCATAACCAACATTTGAAACTTCTGGAATTAACAAGTCTAAAACTGTATATACTCATTAAAAAATATTTCTGGTTTGGTTGATCGTGTGATCTATGTAACCATGTGACTCCTTAAATTAAGGCTCCTGCACTAAACATTAGGCTTGTTCGAGATGAACTACACTTGCCTGCCACCGGCTGGCGAGATCTGCAGGTTGCAGGCGGCGGAGGAGTACAGAGATGGCCGTCAGGTCGGACACTTCATGCTTTCCGTAGTGTGCTGAACCAACATTATTCATGGCAGACCACGCTATTTTTTCCATCACGGTTAACCAGAACGTTTTCTTCCAAAGTGTTACTCTTATACGATAAGAATATATATTTACTAGATAGCATAATCCTAATTTTTGTTAACGTTTTGTTTGAATATCAGTAATTTAATATCAAGATTGGCTAAGTACTGGAACTTGTCTAAGAAAAAACACGCAACATGTCGTCCTTGTCGTCACAGAATCTAACCAATGAAAATAAAAGTGTGTCGTCAACAAGGCTTTCGCAGCCGATTTTGAGCAGCTGCAGTGCCTGACCTAGGCGGCTGGTCTCGTTTTACTCTTGCGGTACTTTGAAGGCACATGTGATAGCCAATCAAAGTTTCAGCCGATCTTTGCGGCACCGCATGAAATCGAACAAGCCTAGTGTAAGCTTGGCACATGTGACCGAAACTTTTGCCCTTTTTTCAGTGAAGGATTGATTTTCTCTCACATTTGAAGGCTTCCTCTTTGGTAGAGTGTGCTGACTCTCTTGAAAGGTTATACTCATTTTAAGCAAGGATTTTTTTTTCAAATAACAATAACTCTAATAATATTAATAGATTTTTACCTAAATATACCAACTTCCTTCAATTGGTCTAACTTTACAATAATATACATGCTCCGAGCTTAATTTTAAAACAATCACAGGACAGAACAATTGTAAAGAATAATTATTAACTTTTTTTGGCATACATTAATGATGAGCATTTTCAGCAGCTGAGATTAAATATTTTACCTTGGTCAGTTTATCAATCTGACGCTCCAGCTCGGCAACACTGCAGGTATTGGGGCTCTCAACCTGTGAGGGGGGGGATAGTTAAAACATGGACTCGCTTTTACCCACTGACATTTAATATTTCATATTAATTTCATATTTAACACCACATTTGCATTGTCATGTTTATCTGGTGTTATTTAAAAGTCACAAGGTAAAATGGTGAAGTGGCTCATGTTTTGACTCAAATCACATCCGAGTTTGAAGGATCTTCTAGAAAGTATTGTAGTGCTGAATAGGTTTAGAAGGCCATTAGAAAATTCAGTGATCTTCAAGTCAAGATAGTTTTTTTCTCTTAACTAAAACCACTCACTAAGGAAATGTTTAGTAGATTACAACATTTCACATCCTCAGAGTAGCTGTTGTCAGTACACCCGGTCTTATATAAATCAACCGAATTTATCTAATCACCAGCCAAGGTATACATGTTTTGACTGACATCTGACATGTAGTGCACTAAATAAATTATTTAAACGATCATAAAAAAAATAAAAAAAAAAGACATTTTTGCAATTGTGATCCATAAGCACAGCTCTGGTATCTGCACCTCAGTGTTTTTGGGCTCCTCTTTGGCTTTGCGGCGGCTCCCTCTCTCCAGCACAGAGTTCTCCTCGATGCTCTCCTCCTCGGCCACGCCCACACGAGCACTGCGCCGACGCTCCTCAAAGCACAGCTCCTCCTCTGGGCGGCCCGTCTTCCGCACCAGCGCAGCCTTCAGTCTGCTCAGACACAAAAACACACACACACACACGTTTAGGAAAGATAAAGCCAACCAAGAGTCTGAAGGCCCATTCACACCAAGAACGATAACTATAAAAGATAACTATATTAGTGTCCACACCAACGGATGATATCGTTCTGTTTATTCTAAGTGGGTGCTTTTCTGCCGCTTTAAATGTTCGAGCTTGTTACAGCAGGATGTTTTTAACGTTCATCAGCTGGACAAAATCATTCTCAAAGTGGTTCCAATGATATAGTTTTTCTGTGCCGTTATCGTTATAGCTGTGGTGTGGTGTGAACTCTGCTGTTCTTTAATATTGAGAACGCTTTTTAGAATATATCAATCGTAATCTTTATAGTTATAGTCCTTGGTGTGAACGGGCCTTTAGACTGCTCTCAAACTTGGTCCAAACATGTGTCATCAACAAGTACTAACACCAGACCAGATGTTTAATACTGTAACTATATAGCAATTTGGAAAGAGAAGCTAGCATCGCCATTTTCTTTGTAAGCCAATTCCAAACTGTGTTACTGCGACAGAAGGTGATTTCGGGAAGGGGACGGTATTTGTAGCCCGCAAAGGGCGCATGCAATGGTCACTTTGAGAAAGTAATTTTAGGGTGTGTTCACACTTGTAGTTCAGTTGTCTTGGTTCTTTTGGTACGGGCCAAGAAAAGAAAATGATACATTTAGTCCTGGTTTGCTAAGTGATCACACTGGCATTTTTAAGAACCTAAAGATAAAATGACATATTTTGCAACAAAGCATACTGAACAACCAAAACAATGCTGTGTGCTGGGTTTGTTGTATGTGTGAAGCCTACATATGATGTATTTTGACCAGCTGAGAACTTGTGAAGAGCTTATAAAGGAGTCAAAACAGTGGCAGGAATTCCTCCGTCACACACACAAATGAAGATCTGAGATGTGGTTCTGATGCCTGTACCGAACTGTGATGGGCAACATCGCGACTGTGACAAGAAAAAACAGGTATTCGGTCCTTTTTAGAGTCTTCTTGTTTTTGGTTCGTTTACATGTCTTTGGTCTGTGTTGCATTCATATTTCAGTCGAATCGCACCAGAGTTTGTTTGGAAGAGGACCGAGACCCACCTTTTCATTTTGGTGCACAACAGGGTTCGGATGGCAACGTTCACACTCATTCAAATGAACCGCACTAACAGAGCAATCACACCAGAGTCCGTTTTAATCCCTTATTGTTTGTTTATAGTCACGTGACCCAGAGTTACGCAATAATTCAAGTTGTTTTGTTGTGATAAATTACACACATTTCAGAAAACCAACCAAATTTTGAATGGTTTTCATAAAAAGCTTTGAGGAAAAGATGCAAGGATCTTACTTGCGTAGTTTGCCTTCTATAATCCACTTGTTTTTCCTGTAGGTTGCCATATTCTCTAGTGTGTTATCAATCTCCCTGCGGAAACAGAACAGTTGAAAATATATATATATCTATAGAAATTTTTCAAATTAGGATGATAATATGATTTGAATTCCTGCTGACCTGGTGACTATGTTGCTGGCGTTGAGTTCCTCCACCAGGAAGGCCAGTATGGAGGCTTTGACATCGGGCTTGAGGGTCTGGAAGCTCTTTGTACGGAGACTGTTACACACCTCCAACTCAAAGCCATGGGCTTCCAGAAAGATCCGCAGCACTTCAGACACAGTGTTGTGGCTCAACTCCAGATCCACCAGCTTCTCCCCCAGGATCTTCACAGACTGAGACAGGAGAGAGAAATCCCTGATCACTCAAATGCCGTAAAATGTAGTGCCAAACTCACATGACATTGCACTTCGTCTTGAAAAATAATCCTATCACACTCAAAAGACGACAAACCTGGTAATATGAGGGCAGTCCAGGATCGTGCAGAGCAGCCTCCACCAGTTTAATGAGCAGATCCAGGAGCTCGCCCTGGCTCTTTTCCATGCCGAGGAGCCCTTCCTGCAGGGTGCTCAGGCTGGGAATATCCTTGGGCACCTGGAGCCCCAGAATCTTTCCGTAACCATGCAGGAACTCCACCACCCTTAAACAATTGGAGAAGGCCACACCAGAAAGCACCAGTCCTGGAATCCGTGACAACACTGGGAGGGGCTACAGAGAGAGACAGAAGACAACATTATGAGTGATGGAATAAACCATCCCAGGTATAACATCACACTTTAATTACCCAACATTCAGAGGTACTTGACAATATAGTAGGCTACTACTTGTTCTTCCATTAAAATAAAAGCATTATCGGCATGTTCGTAGTAGTGTGAGAATGGTAGCAATGTGTATTAAAGTGTGTGTCCACGGGGGCAGAGTGAGACTAACAGAGAGGGTGTTTCAATTAATTTCTATGGGACATGTCAGCAGACCAGAGACAGCATTGAGAGCAGATGAGAACGTTGCAAAAAAAATTGGCAAATCTCTCGTTTTCAGCAACAAACAACATTTAAGTTGTCTTAGTTTTCATTTCTGAAGCATCAACGATTATCCCACATAGAAATTCCATTGGTCGAAAACCCTGCACTACATGACTGTATATTAAACATCAAACACGTTCATATAAGCACATTAGCATGAAAACAGGTTAGCATTAGAATAAGCATTAACATTAACGCGAACAATGGTCAACTAGCAGGGTCACATCTGTATCCAAAGCCTCACCCAAAAAAAATGTGATGGAAATTCTTCTTCTAAATATTTCTTGAAATTAGCAGTTGAATTAATATAGGAAAATTCTATTTGAAAAGAACTACATAGTGTTTAGGTAGCAACATTCTTTAAAACAACACCGTAACATCCTAAACTGTAAATTAACCATAAAATCCATGATTTAAATAACTTTACCATTCAAATAATGCAAAAAATAAATATCTGTGAAATGAAAAAAACTCACTTTTTTCCTAATAAATGGTAAAACGCATATTATATAACCGGTGTGAACAAAAACAACAGACGGGCTGAATGACACTGCAAGCACTGAACTTATTAACACACATCATACAGAAGATGAAAAGAAAATGGCATTGAAACTTTTCTAAAGTACAATGCGAGTAAAATGTCAGAATGGTGAATTTCGCCAAAACGTGACTAGTTTCCAGGTAGTGCAAGACATAAACCTAACAAATTCACAGTATCAATGTGGCTTCAAAAGTAAACTGTGAATTTGCCAGGTGGCAAAGATAAATCTTAGATAAATCTTATCTACCATGTGTGAATCCCTCAGCATATCATGCTCACCGTATGATCAGGGAGACACATGTCCTCTGCAGGCTTCTTCATCTCCTCTAAGATCATCTGCTGCCTCTTCCTCTCCTCCATTCGTCTCTGAGCCTGTGCCCTCCTCTCCGCCTGCCTCTTTGCCGCCAGAGCAGCCTGCGCTTCGGCTTCCGCTTGGGCCTGAGCCTTAGCAAGAGCCTTGGCTTTGCTGCGGGCTCTGGCCACTCTCTTGATCGGGCTGGCCTTTTCCGGATCCAACTCTACCTCTGCCGCTGGTATTGCGACCTTCCTCCTGCGCCCAGGCTTCTTGGGCCCCTCTGCGGCTGACAGAGGGCTTTGAAATGACGGACTCAGAGTCTGAGACTGGTCTTCATCATCCTGTTCTTTGGCTCTCTCCAACTGCTCAAACACACCACAAAACACAATCAGAGCTCGGAACACTGGGGTTTCAATCAATTCAATTAAAATTATTTTGTAGTCATAAGCCGCGCTTCCACCCCAGGAACTAGGGACTTAGGGGTGGTACTCAAGAGCATTTCGACCACAGGAACCAGGCTCTAAATTAAGTTCTGGGTAGAAATGTCCCCCTCAGAAAATCCCTGCTCGTGAGGTAGTACTTTTTCAAAGTTCAGGAATTTCAGGGGTGGGACTTGGTGTGCTGAACATGCTGATTGGTTGAGTTTATGCAGCATTTTGATTGGTCGACTAGACGCAGAATTTTATTTCAACCACCATTTTTGAAAGTCTGTTGCGGTGCGTGCAGTAAGAGTTGTTTGCTATTCGAATCAACAATGGAGTTTACAAAATAAGACTGATGGACCGGCGACGAGGTTCAGGCTTTATTAAGCTGGAAAGTCGCATGCAGTCCTACTTTGCCTAATCTCCATGGTACTTTAGATCGCGATGGAAATGCAGACAGCAACAGGTTGGGGGGGGTTCCTGGGACAAACTGTTACGGGTCATTTCGGTGGAAACGGGGCTATATTTTTTAAAAGTTTGTTTCTCTTACTTTTGCTTTCCGTTTCTCCAGCCTGATCTTTTTATTCTTTGCATCCTCCTTTCTTTTCATTCTTGCCTGCATGAGAAATCAGATGCTCAGTTTTAACAGATGAAAAAGTTGAAAACAGATATTGTGCAAAATGAACTTGTTACAGTAAATATTATGAATTTAGCTCACCTTTCTCTTCATTTTCTTCTTGATCTTGACCAGTTTTACTTTTTCGTCCTCAGTGAGATCCACTGTAAAACAATTAACATCAGCTGCTCATTATATCTGACAAAAAGGCTCCGACTACAAGACTAAAATAACCCCCAATTTCCACCGGCTGCGTTACGGCTGCGGAACGGTTCCGCTGCGTGACAGCTCCGTGTTCCGTCGTCCGTCAATACCCACCAGGTACGGATTTGTTGCGGAACGGCTGCGGTCATGACTGACAGCTGACGTCACGAGGCCCCATGTAATCTCGCGAATTCTGGTGTGATCGCGCGATATGTAGTTTCTATAAACAGAACTACCAAACCAGGAACAGTTTTCCATCCTTTTTAATGTTGTCCTTATAAAAAGGATGTGAGGGGTCATAGATGATGGGTTGATTCTGTACCTCAATAATCAGCATTTCTTCATTCATCGTGTCAACGGGGTTAAAACAAGCCTGTCACCTCCCATTATGACGTTTTCAAGGTGTAGTGTAGGGAAAAATGAGCGCGGTGTATTTTATTTTGAAAATTAAACGGATCTTTTATTTTGTTTCTGGCTGTTCTGTTTTGTCACTCGACTTCCTGTCCTGCGTACTCTGCCCTGTAGTGCTGCGGAGCGCTCCGGCATCCGGCAAAAATAGAAGCTCTGCGTATTTAATGCGGAGGGCTGCGGATCGCCGGAGTCGGAACGCAGCTGTAACGCATTCAGTGGAAATACACTCATTGACTTTAATGGAAACCTATTGACTCCGCCGCCGTGACGGAGCCGTAACGCAGCCGGTGGAAATTGGGGGTAAAGGGGTAAAAAGGTGGCACTTCTGCAACAAGTTTATTTTGTATTAATCGGACAATCCACCTGAAGTAACCCGTCTTGACGCAGAGCAGTGTTGATCATTTGTACCTTTCCCCACATGCTAGCAGGTTCATCAGTTGAGAATATTCAGACTCACCCTTTTCTTCCAGTCTCTTCAGCAGCCTGGCATCCACTTTGCTGAGCAGATCCTCCATCTTGGCCTTGGGAGGTCGGCCTGGCCGTCTACCTTGGGCTCCTCTGGCTCGGCGTCCACGAGGACGAGGCTCTTTGTCAGGATTTGGAGGACGACCACGTCTGCCAGTTATAGCCATGATCATGGAGGGCACTTCCTCATTGGCAAGGAGGAACCAATTCATACCCTGTAACAGATTCAAAAGAAACAGCATGTCATGCAACAGTTCATGTAGCTCTCGTGTCTGTAGCTCCTGTAGACATCTTAATACACACCTCAGGGGTTTCTCGCTCCTCATAGAAATCACCCACTGGCATGCGTGGACTGAAGCTGAAGTGCTCTCTCGAAACGCCCTGGAGACCATCCTGATGCCTCTTCAGATACTGGAGAATGTAGGAGAGACCAAAGCAACTGGATGAAGACGAGTCTTTTTAAATCTCATGCAGATGATGTTACGGTGTATTTGAAACGAAACTGAAATCACTATATGGCTTAGTGCGATCATCAAATCGCATAGGCTGCATTTAATTCAATATGTATATACGCTGTGTGCTTCAAAGTGAAGTGGCACACACGAGCAGCTCATGATCTGGGGTTTTCAGGATCTCACTAAATAATTTATCTTATTTTATTTTTATTCAGTAATTTAATTAGTCATTTTTATTTTAGTAATTAAATTTTTATAGCCATATTGTTATATAAAATCACAAAACTTTGGCCAAATTGTGCAGCCCTTCATACAAACACAGCAAACCTGGAAGTCTTTTATTGCTCATTTTAAATTCCAAATCCCAATTTATCATCAGAAGACCCCCCCCAAAAAAATCGTGAACCCGATTGTGGGCAATCATTTGTTGCACAAGTATAACAGATCTCACCTTGATGACCTCAGGGAACTGCTTCATCCTCCGGCCACAAGGGCTGTAATACCACGTCTCCCCTTTCAGCCGGTCTTCAAGCCTCCTGACTCTAATCTCTCGCTTCCAGCTAGCAAATGTGAAACAAAGCACATGAAACACGATTGCCATACATAGACCAATCAATATCCAGCTGTTTGAAATTGCTGGATAAGCATTTTTAAAAACTATTTTGAGAGGATTGCCGGAGCGGATTTCTATTTGTATGTTAGCTACCATATATCCTGCAAATGTTACCAGTAAGACAAAAAAAATAATTGTAATCTGTTATCAGGGCTTGACAGTGCAAGCATTTCACTTCAGATAAAAATAGATGTGTGCACACTGTAAAATGTAATTAGGAGCATGTGTGAGAATAAAAAGTAGGTCCTAAATATTGCAGGTCTTAAAGGGATAGTTCAACCAAAAATGGAAATTCTGTCATCATTTACTCACCCTCAAGTTTTTCCAAACCTGTATGAGTTTCTTTTTTCTGTTGAACAGTTAACGGTAGTCATTGACTTCCATAGTAGGAAAGAAAAATACTATGAAAGTCAATCAACTGTTTGGTTACCAACATTCTTCAAAATATCTTATTTTGTGTTCAACAGAAGAAAGAAACTGGGTGAGTAAATGATAAAAAAAAAATATTTTGGGGGGTTGGGGGGGGGGGGGGTGAACCATCCCTTTAAATAACTTTGAGAATGGAAAAAAGGAGTTGCAACTTGCAATACAGCTTAATGTGATTATTAAACTTCAAAAGAGTGTGATTTAGTTCAGTGTTACTCATTGTGCGGCTCGCCCAGCGTAATTTGTGGCTTGCATGGCAGTAAATAACACGGTGAAATGATCATGCAGTCCATACATATATTTCATAAAAACAAGCAGGCCTATAACATAACCCATTAAAAACTCAAAGTGTCTGCTCTATTACAACTCATTTATATTTAAAAAAAAAACAAAAAAAAAACAGCGGCATTCCAAGATGGAAATATACACTAGAAAGGATATTTAAACTTGCTCTGCCCTTACGTCCATGACTCACTGCAGAGTTGCCATATTTGGCCGTCTTTTCAGCTTTTAACAGCAAATGTGCTCTTATAGATCAACACATTCTCATGAAATGCGTATATATATATAATACAAATTGTATTTATCATGCGATTTACATGGCAAAATGACTTTTTACGTGCATATGATTTGGGTTGCCAACTGGGATTAGTGGTGTGGGTTACGCGCCAGCATCATGAGCACAGACAGCACGCCAGAATCCAGTTCTCTTTCGCTCTTGAGCAAACTATAGCACACAGAATTATGCCTAAATGTCTGTTTTGTTGAGTATCCTCATAAGAACAGGTTTAAAAGAGTTAAATAACGTCTAATAAACTTAGAGTTGTGAGGAAATGGGACGCGTGTGACAGCGCATCATGTTCGGCAGTGGCAGATCTTAAAGCGACCGCAGCCACTAATGATGTCTGTCATTAATGTTCATCATTCACTGCTCTTGACTAAATAACTTTTGTAGCTTTAATAAGGATTAATATATATTTAATTCATTATAAGTTTGAAGCCTAATAAATGTTAAAAAGCTTTCAAATACACAGTAATGTTGAATGGCTATAATTAATGTTTAAAATCTATCGTAGAGACATCAGTATCAGTGAAACTGGCCTTTATTCATAAAAAGTATTTAAAATATACTGTCTTTGTTTTTTTCTACATTAATTTGGTGATTTACTGTGAAATTATTACATTATAAAATATATAAAAAATGTGTTTTAAACAGAAAATTGAGTGAATAATCTAGTTAATTTTTTTAATCGATTGACAGCACTAAAAGAAAGTTTACATTAAAAATGTATTATGCAAACCAACTATCTATCTACCTTTTGTACTTATTGCATTGCATATTGTATGTTCAGGGATGACCGACTGATAAGCAGACATGCCATTTATGACTGGATGTAACTTTTGATACTTTATGGTAAAAGAGGCTCTCCTACTGATTGTCCTATCAGTGTGGTTCTCCTGAAAAAAATAGCGAAGACCACTGATTTAGCTAAATAATTGTGAGCGCGATTCAAACTAAAAATTTGGCATTGTTGTATATTGCAACGGTTTTCATAGTCTCAGCCTCAGACATTATGCCCACAGACCGTTGGCTGAATGTCTGATGCATATGGCACACTTTTCTGGAACCACTTCAGGTGTTTCGAAGTCGTCATCTGATTTGCTGAATTCTATAGGATGTCCGCGAGATGTGTGCTTCAGGTTCTTTACCGGTCCGTTCCATTTAAGAAAAACTAATTATTTTGATAAATTTCCAATTGGACCTCTTAAGTTCCTTATGCACTCCTAAAAATGTTTTTAAATAGGAGCACATGGGCTCCTTGGGAAATAGCAAGTGCCCAGCCCTGATTGACGCTACATTGGACAAAGGACTGCTCACCCGTGCTGCAAAGGAAATTGGACTTGCTCTTCAGTTGCAACCCTACGTCTTGGGGTGTCACCTGTGACACACAAACAATTAAATATATCTTAAGTGCCAGAAGTATGCATACAAAATGGACTGACCACTACTTAAACAAATTTCAATCCCTAATATGTGGATACCTGCTGTGGAGCTGTTATCATCATCTTCAGCTTTTCCTTCTGCCAACTCAGTTTTGGCTGGTTTGGAAGGCTTTGCCTCATTCACGCCATCTTTCATCTTGCGCTTCCAGATCCTCTTGGGTTGGACCATGGGGCTCTCATTATTGGTCAGGCTTGAGTCGTGGTCAAAGGTCAGTGGATCATTTGGAAGGTAAAGCGGAGCATTTGAAGGATTTAAGGTATCAGAAGAGATGCTCTCCGTATCCTTTTTCCTCTTCTTCACTGCAGTCGATGCATTCTCCTCAGTTTTCTTCCTCCTTCTAACCTTTGGGACGTCAGGTGTTAACTTCCGCTTCTTGATCATGCAATCAGGAGAGCCAACTGGAAATAATTGAGTAAGACAGTATTTAGCATACTCATTAAAGGGATTGTTCAAATTAAGTCATGAAAATTAAATCATTTAGCGAGCTTTTTAAAAAAAAAATAAGCACAAGTATCAGAATTAACCCACGTGACACGTGCCGTATATTCCAAGTGTGCTGGGGGTATACGATAGGTTTTGGTGAAAAACAAACCGAAATTGAATGTATTTTTTTTTTGATAATCCTGACCTAATCTTTTGTGTTCAACTGCACGTTCATGACACTATTAGTGCCGTAGCTCACTCCGACTCTCCCAGAAAAAGCACACAAGTTGTGAGAAATCAAGATTAATAAAAACATGACATGAAATACAATCCATGTACTTTCTTCTCTGAGATTAATATATTTGTTGCATTTGTCGCAACAAAAAGTTATTGCATATCACATCTGTCAACTGTCATCAGATAAACAGAGTCCAACTAAGTGAAGAAAGTACACGGATACTTTGTGATTACTAGTAGTTATATTTCGTGTTTTTTTTTTTTTTATAATCTTGATTTCTCACAAATTGTGTGGTTTTTCTGGGCGAGTCGGAGTGAACTTCGGCGCTAATAGTGTCATGAACGTGCAGTCGAGCACAGACGATCAACGGCCAGTGTCAGGATTTTCATTAAATTAGTGCTGGGAATCGATGAAAAAAACAACAACGAATTAATAAAAAAAAATTCTGTAATTAATTGCAAGTTTTTAATATTTTGATATTGTAATAATTTCAGTTACTCTCCAAATTAATGTAGAAACAATTTAAAGACAGTATATTTTAAATATGTGTTGTATGGAATCTTTTTATGAATGAAGGCCAGTATCACTGATACTAATGTCTCTATGTATAACTGAAAACTCCCAATTTCAACATTTATTAGGCTTTAAAAAAAACTACTTTTAATTTAAGTGAACTTAAAACAATCTTTACATAAAACCATTATAATAAATGTTATTTTTACGAGTGGCCTTCCCTGTTAGACATATACAGAAATGTAATAGTTATCAAACACCTTTCTTAACTGCATAAATAATAAATTAAATATAGTTTAATCATCATTAAAGCTACAATTTTCTCTGTTCCTGTTGTTCTGTGATGAACATTAATGACAGGCATCATTAGTGCTCCTGTCACTTTAAGAACGGCCGCTGACGAACATGACGCAGATCTCACGCGCTGTCCCGCGCATCTCATTTCCTCACAACTCGTTAAGTTCATTTAAGACGTTATTTAACTAATTTAAGACTCCTAATATGAGAATACACAAAATTCTCTGTGTTGTTGTTATTGTTTGTTCAAGAGCAAAAGAGAACTCGATGTGTGCAGCAGACTGACGCGATTCCATCCTTGCGTCGAGTGTGTGTGTGTGTATCAGAGTGTCCCTCGATTAGCTGACATGAGACGCAGCCACAGACAGGACATTGACAAACAGCGCGTTCTCGTGTCTTGTAGCGCTTGGAAGCATTTACATGAATAGGAGCATAATCATGTAATCAACGCTAGGCAAAAATGGATATAAAAACGGACGCTGCGTTATTTGTTTTTCACCAAACTCTTTTGCATACCCCAGAACACTTGGAATAAACCACACGTGTTACACTGGATCATTCTGTGATACTTTTGTGACTATTTTAAAAAGCTTGTTGCTGGTCTCTATTCACTGCCATTATATGAAAAGCGCGAGCAGGAAATTAAAAAATATATATATTTTTGTGGTCTAAAAAAAAAAAAAAAAAAAAAAGAACAGCATACTGCATTAGAACAACACCAGAGTGAGTAAATGATGACTATTTTTATTTTAAGGTAAACTATGCCTTTAAAGAAAATTAACTACGCCAGCACGATAGTAAAAATGACCGATGCATTTACTTTCAGCATCAGCAACTGCCATCTTTGGGGTTTTAGGCTTCCGTGGCTTTTTTGTTGGCATGGCGATAAGGGCTTCAGATATACGTGCGGTCGTCCCTTCAACAGAACCGCTTACAACCACTTGCAGCGCTTTAGCGGTCATTGCAGAGAGCGCAGACCTTCGGTCACCTCCAGATAGGTCTGAAGTATCAGGTCCAAGAATCTGATCACCTATGGGGAATAAAATGTGTTGCTTTTAACAACTAGAAATCAAATATGTCCTTTTTAAACTTAAAACCCAAGCTCCAGATCACAATATGTCTACCAAGCATTCAAATAACCATTGGCATGCTTGGACTCTTTAGGTTCTTTAGAAACAAGTGAGAGTAAAAGCATTATTAGTGCATTGGGAATCTCACCTTTGACAGAGAGTGTTGAGGCATTAATAGATGGAGAAAGCAGGGAGGAGCAGTTTTGTGAGGTGTTGTTTAAAGAGTCGTCCAGTAGAGATGTGTTATCTTTGAGGGGAGTCTCCTCGGTGGAACTTGTAGAGGTCATTGAGCTGTTCAAGTTTTCTTCTTCTTCATAAGAAGTCTCCTGCAAGTCCCTGGAGTCATCAAACATGGATTCTTCTGTAAACTTTGATTGGTCTCCCGTCTGGGAAAGACTATAAGAATTATCAAAAGTGTCCATCATAGAACTCCCATCCTCTGCTCTTGAGCTTTCAAGGTAGGTTGACTCAGCCAAGGACGGGTAGTCCAGTGACGTGTCAGTGCCAAAAGTATCATTTAAAGTGTCACTTTCTCCTTTCCTTGGGGTAGCCTGATCTATGATACTATATGGGTCTTTTCTGCCAACTGCCATAGTGTCTCTCTCAGGTTCCTTTGGAACAACGAAAGCCGGTTCAAGGTTTCTACCATGAGTTTGCACATTATGCATCTCAGATTGAGGCTCAGTGTTGGACTCGTTTTTGGATGTGCCGATTAGGACTCCAACTTTACTCTGGGAAGCAGAGGCCTCATGTTTACCAGGAGTAGGGTGCGATTCCCCAAAGTTGTACCGTCCTACACCATGAGAACCCACTTGCCCTGGACTGCGAGAACAAACATCCACGTTTGCAACAATGTCTGAGGGTTGAGCCGCAGAGCCAACAAGGGAACGAGACACGTTTGGAGCAGGAGAAACATTGAGAGGTGCAGAGGATGCCTGAGAAGAAAAGCTACCAGCGGGAGATGGTGTAGATGACGCCAGAGCGGGAGCTTGAGGAGAACCAGAGACTACAGATGGAAGTGCAGAAACAGCTGGGAGAGAGATGTTATCGGCACCGGATGTTGGCGTCGAGGAAGCAGCAGGATGTTTAGGACTCTGGCCTGTTAGAGGTGATGCCTCTTGGGGTCCTTTCAGTGGTGCCAATGCGGGAGGAGCGGAGACAACAGATGGAGACGCAGCTAAAGATAGAGGTGTTGGAGAGACCTGTGGACTTTTTGACCCCTGGGCCTCTGCCAGAGGAACTGTTTGAGGAAGCACAGGCACCGTTGGAGGATGCATCGAGATCTTAGAAGGAAACGCCACAGACTGGCTGTGCGAAACAGCAGGTGGAGCTCTGGAGCTCTTAGGAGAAGACATTGAAGGAGTTGTACCATGTCCAGCAAGTGTCCCATCAGCTGATGAAGGCGCAGAGAAACCAGGTCTTTGGCCTTGGACCGTCTGAGAAGGTGGCGCGAGAGGGGAGGGTGGAGACACGGACACGTTTGTGCTGACGCCCAAAGCTGTTGATAATGCAAATCCTGAAGCTGAAGAATGTGAATTCTGCCCAGAAACATGTCCAGAGACCATCTGATGAGCCAGGGTCAATGTTTTACGAGGCGGACTAGACAGTGGTGGAGGAGGTCCGGAGACAGGGGAAGAACTAAGCTCCTTTGCGGCAGCTCCCATCTCCTGACGTTGTTTTGCAGGTTTCTCCACGTCCACGTCCAATGGATGCTGCACACCCTGGTTATAGTCGGTAGAGGAAACAGGGGCAGGAGACTTTACAGGAAAACCATCAGTTTTGGGCAACCGCTGGGGTACAGAGCTTCTCTCGACTCCATTGAAGCCTTTATCTGTTTCTTTAAAGGACTCTTTCATATGAACTACAAAAAACACACACAACAGCTATTAGCAAGACATGTAAAAACGTTCAGACACGTAGCAACAATCCAGAAACATTGGTATGTGATTTGAAATACAACTAAAACTGGATTTTTAGGTCAGAGACATGGCCTGGAATGTAGTGCACTATGCTGCTAATGTGCAGCATCTGCACCGAATTCACTCCTTTACTCGTACTATTCTCCAGGCATTCGCACTCACGCTACACTGTGAATGAGTGAACGAGTAAGCAGTTCCAAAATCAGCATAGGCATCAATGTGGAAACTACAGTAATGCCTCTAACAGTCTCATGCTCTTCGTGTTCAGCAGAAGAGCAATTTGAATACACCATGAATAAGGCCAAAGCAAAGTAAAACAAACATATAAATAAAAGACAGATAATGCATCTTGATCTTCAATGGAAAGCACGGTTTTGTTGATTGTTTTATTGTATCTAGGTTGCATGTGTTCATGCAGTTTTCCGTTTTCTGATGAGTGAGGCAGAATGAAGAACTGGGGCAAGACATTACCTGCTAAACTATTAGACAGTTTGAATCACTTCCTAATCTAAAACATCGAATTACCTTTGAGTGAACTAACATTAGTCAAATCAGACTTGTTTTCACCAGAGGACAGAATTAGAATACCAGTGTTGGTGATAATAAAAGCCATTCAGGAAGTGCACTGCACCACGTAAGTACAGGAAATCAGAACGAGCATGCATGATAAAACAAGCTGCCATTTTTATAAGGCAGAGGCTATTTGCACTCAGTGAAAATAACATTTTCTTAGCGATAGATGATATTTACACAGTGCAAATAGCTGTAGATGCTATTTACTAAGTGAAAATAGTGATATATTATATTTACACCATGTCAAAGTAGTTCTTTGCAATATGTGTAAATAGTAAATAGATGCTATTTATACTTTATTTTGACAGATACATACTATTTGCACCTCAGTATTGTTGTACATAAACAGGATGCAATAACAGCATGTAAATGATTATATTTATTAAAATTATTAAATGGATGCCGCCTTAATGGGACAATAAAAGCCCCCCCCTACATCTATCCCTAACCAATAAATTATTTTATTAATATTAAAAATGTCATTAGGCACTTTATTTCCATTTTTAGAACATTTTCTTAATTTTTATTGAAAGTAAATGCCTTTCCGATATGATATGTGACTGGAAAAGAGAGAAGAGCGAGCTCTGCAAAAGGCGGATTCGAACCCAGGTCGATCGCGTCAAAACCTAGACCTTTAAGCTAATACTGCTACTGCTAGTATAAATACTTATAAAATATTAGTTGTTTACATGTTTTTTACACATTTAATGTTTTCCTTCATATTTTTACAAAGGCTATGTTTAAATAACAGTCATAGTCATGTTAATGTCACGATTTTAAATTAATATTACTTTGAAAAGTGTGTATCTAGAGCGGAAAACAACATCTCATTTCATTTTACCTCAGATTTAGAATGCGTTCGTTTTCTCTGTAGCGGCGAATGTTCAGAGAAATGTCCACAAGATGAGCACGGTGAGGGAATATTTTGAAAGACTACACAAAACTAGCATATAACAAGTAATCTTGCTTATAGGCTAGTTATACTACCGGTTATGAGGGAAAATACAGTATGAAATTTGATATCGAATTAAAGGAGAAGCATTATGAATGAAGCTCATTAGACACTTGAACAGTTGCTATATCAACATCCTAACGAAGAGAATACACTTAAATAATGTATAGGTGCCAGTACACGTCAAGCTTTTCCTGCGATTTTTGGCATCCGTCAAATTTATCATAAAGTTAACTTAATAATAAAATTACTATTGTTTCGGTAATAATTGCATTTAATAATAATTAGTTTATTGGAAACTGAACAGTGAAGCACTGAGCTTGAATTGATCAAATTAACTTTTATCAACAAAAATAATAATTAATAACCTAATTTTAATTAAAAAAAAATTAATAACCTAATTTTTATGGGAAAATGTAAATATTCTACTATATTAGGGATGCACCGGTTGACTGGCCAAAAATCGGAACCGGTTTTCTTTGTATTTTTCTGCCGATTTTTCCGGAAGTGTGCCCGCGTGCACATACGCCTATATTGCAATCATTCGCGAACATGTCACTTGTGTGTTACAAACGTAAACTGGAGAACTGAGGGAAGAGACGAGATACGCTGAAGGGAATGAAGAGCCGATTTCCTGCGCGAGCTGAAGTTGCGCGAGCTTACCTCTCCATTTACATTGCACTAAACATTATTTGATTTAACATTTTGGAACAATTATATACTTTGGTTTTATTTAATTTCACTGGTAAAGACCTTTTTTCTTTACACAGAATTTAAAAACAAATGCTGATTTAAGTAACATCTTATTAAATATGCAGTTGTTGCCTTTAATTTCACCTTTCAGCCTTTTAATTTCCAATTCAATTTCCCGTTAATTTCAGATTGTGGACTTGTTTTCATTAGCCAAAAGCCAATTTAGCCTGTTAAATACCAAATAAACATCTTGTTCATGTATACTTTAATTCTTTTATTGTGTAAAAAAAAAAAAAAAAAAAAAATTTAGAAATCGGTATCGGCCAGTTTTCTTGAAAAAAATTGGTATCGGAATCGGCCATGTAAAATCATGATCGGTGCATCACTAGTAAATATACCATTGTTCTTCTATAGGATCACACTGAACTGACTGACAGCTTCAGTGATAGTAAAAGGAGCACTCTTTACTTGTTTTCTGTGTAATTCCATCAAAATTCAAAGAAAAGTTTTTGTTTTCATGAGACTTTGTGACCTTTTCCATATATTAGGAAAAAGGGAGTGGACAAGTCAAATAAGTGCTCCTCAAATAAGTCAAATAAGTATTTTTAAAATAAATAACATTAAAAATAGGATAAGATTTAGATCTTTGAAGTGCTGGGAAATGTGTGAGGCACTTGAAAGACCTTGGAAAGTGTTTAAATTTCACTCTCAAAAGGTTGTACGAACCTTGAGATGAATAATGTAAGAAGAAAAAAAAGAAAAAAACAGACTATTTCTGCCACAATACCATGTGGTGTTATTAAATTCAATCCACGGTGAATGCTGGTGATTTGTGGACTAAAATCCCTGAACTTCACTCATGGCTCAATGTTTCTCCTGGTTCCCAAGTCGGCGTTCTTTTTTTTTTAAATGTCTATAGTTTTTATTATTGGTACATCAGATTAATAAAACTAAATAACAGGTTAATTATTTTATTAACCAGTCTTTTTTTTTGTTGCAAATGCGAGTAAAAGGGTCGCACTGTTGAGCCTTGGACCTCTAACAAAATGTAGTCGCACCAACAGGAACCATTTGGTCGCAGTCTGGAGACCTAGGTGTACAGATACTTTTCATACACGAGAAGTGCGTTCAACACCGGACACGCAAGTGGGCGACTAGTCGGTTGCAAAATTTCTGTTTAAACAAATGAAATTAGTCGTTGCGCACATTACTATTTGCAAACAGTGTTTTTATTGTTAGTGGGGAAAAAAATTGCAAATACCAAAATTTTAAACTATAATAACCCTGTTTCTAACACACTGCAGACTGTGTGTGACACTATCTCACCTTGCATCTCTTTGCTCTTAGGCGAACCACTATCAGGCATTGCAGAAGGGGACCTCATTGGGACCTGCATGTGGTGGGGACTGCTTCTGCCTCCTCCACTGCCCACGTGATGGTGCTGAGGGCTTCCTCGTGGAGGCGTAAAACTCTGCGTGGCGGGTGGTATCATCTGAGTCTGGGGTTGAGACTGAGTCTGGGCCTGTGGTTGGGACTGGTGTGAAGTATGCTGGTAATATGGCATTCCATTAGGCATCATGCCATAATGCTGCTGCTGCTGCTGCTGCTGCGGCTGCTGGTGTTGAGGCGAAGCGTGGTGTGAATGATGTTGGAGATGATGTGCCGCCGCAGACTGGTGCTGCACGACTGGAGGCTGCTGGTGATGCTGGGATGGTGGGATGCCAGGATGCCCCTGGTTGGGATAAGTCCCATACATGCTATGAGAGTTAAATCCCATAGACAGCGATCCCCCCTGCTGCTGCTGCTGCTGCTGCCCAGGATTACCCCTTCCCCAGTACTGCGGCCCAGCACCTGGGGACTGCCGGGACAGTCCAATACTGCCATTGACTTGGTACGGTCCCTGCCCCTGGAAGTGGTGCTGAGGCTGCTGTGGTTGTATCCCCGCCTGGGAGCCTGGTTTCTGGTGCAACCCGTGTGGAGGGACAGGCCCGATCGCTGGGTTGTACTGAGACTGGCCCCACAGATAGTCATATCCAACGCTGCCTGGGAGGTGATGGTTGCCCATATGAGGATATGAGGAAGAGGGAGGGAGGGCGCTGGGCTGGCTGCTCCCACCTGCAGTAGTGATGCCATTCACATTCATTTCGCCATTCAGATCTGTGTGATGAACAGCATTATTTAAAAAACAGAAAGATACACTACTAGTTTAAAAGTTTTGAATAAATATTTCTCACTGCGTTTATTTGATCAAAAATACAATGAAACAATACTACTGTGAAATACAATTTAAAATAACTTTTCTCTTGGAATATATATTTACAAATGTAATGTATTCCTGTGATCAAAGCTGTATTTTCAGCATCACTACTCCAGTCTTCAGTGTCACATGATCCTTCAGAAATCATTCTGATATGATGATCTTAAGCTCAAGAAACATTTATGATTATCATTATATGTTGAAAACAGCTTTGCTGCTTTATAATTTTTGTGTATACCATGATACACTATTATTCAGAAGTTTCGGGCCAGTAAAATTTAGAAGAAAAAAAATAAATTAATACTTTTATTTAGACAGGATGCACTGAATTGATCAAAAGTGACAGTAAAGACATTTATAATGTTACTAAAGATTTCTATTTCAAGTAAATGCTGTTCTTTAAAATGTTCTATTCATAAAAATAAAATTAAAAAAGTATAAGCGTTTACACATATTAAGCAGTAAAAAGCAGCAGCGTAGATAGATACTCACTTTTCCCTTGCTGGGGGAAGCTCATGGAGGACCCGTTAGTATAGAGAGAATCTCCTGAGGAATGCTTCAGTCCTGAGTTAGCTGACACAGAAGAGTGAGGCCCGTAGTTAAAATGGTTATTTGCTTCCATCTGTCGGAGGAAAAAAAAAACATCACAGAATTGAAAGATGATATGTAGCATATTTTTAGTATTAAAATACTTTCTCCTGTGCCACGTTCACACACACAGACAACGGCAAGTAAGCCATTTGTCGGATGATTTCCCTAAAAAGTGTAAACACTTGTCTCTACTTTTGAATATGCCAACTTCCCTACGCTCCTTATGTCCAAATTCATGATGTTCATAAAACTATAGCAAGAAAAACAGTCTGTGTGACTTACTACTGATGGACACTTTACTATCCCATGATGCCACAGGAGAGTTGTGAACTGATGTCATAGGTCATATGACCATGTCAACATGACGAGTGTAGTAGTCCGGATTACAATTATACTACATTGAACACATTTTTTAAAATAGTCGCAAATTCGTTCCTCATCAAATGCCCAGTTAAAGTGCCTACTTATATATGACTCTTTCAAACAAAACTGCTCTGTTTGAACACCTTGAACGATCCAACACTGGCTCAACTAATCAGTTAAGTCTAGGGCGAGACTTTCCATTTGTCCAACCAATGATAGCCAGGCTAATATAAAATAAAATATTTAACAAACCTGCTTGAAAACAGTAATTTCAGACGTAAGTCATGACAGACAGCAGATGTAATTTTGGCGCAAGCGTTAGACTTTTTTACATTTTTATCAGTTCATGCATTCCCCAGGGAATCAAACCCAAGACTTTGCCATTGCTAGCGCCATGCTTTTACTGTCTGAGCTACAGGAATGCTCAATATGTTGAGCTATTGTTTACCTTGGTGTCACATGCACCTGTCAAACCATTTCAAAATACATCTTTTCAACAAAAAAAAATGTTTTTCCCCAGTGAAAATCACACACACTTCACCTTAAAGGGATAGTTCACCCAAAATTAAAAATTATCCCATAAATTACTCAACCTCAAGCCATCCTAGGTGTATATGACATTCTTCTTTCAGACGAACACAATCTGAGTTATATCAAAAAATGTCCTGACTCTTCCAAGCATTATAATGGCAGTGCAAATTTTAAAGACCAAAAAAGTGTATCCATCCATTATAAAAGTACTCCACGCGGCTCAGGGGTTCATAAAGGCCTCCTGAAGCGAATTGATGGGTTTTTGTACGAAAGAAAGTGTAGCGCCCAAATACGGAACTGACAAAAATGTAAAATGTGTACCTTGAATGCAATGTAAGTCTCTCTGGATAAAAGTGTCTGCCAAATGCGGAAGGCGGTCCACTGGAAGCTAGATATTTTACTTTATAAAGTTTTAAATATGGATATTTTTCTTACACAAACCCATCAATTCGCTTCAGAAGGCCTTTATTAACACCCTGGAGCCGTGTGGAGCACTTTTATGATGGATAGATGCACTTTTTTTGGGCTTCAAATTTTGGCCTGCCATTATAAAGCTTGGAAGAGCCAGGACTTTTTTTTATTTTTATAACTGATTGTATTTGTCTGAAAGAATAATGTCATATACATCTAGGATGGCTTGAGGGTGAGTATCCCTTTAAATAAATGGTCATGGACAAATTCATTTAAATCTTCCAAATAACCAGACTGCCATTTCATTATTTTACTAGAACCACAATCACAATGTTAAACAATAGGCAGATCCTTGTCCTTCTATAGTAAAAAGAAGAAGAAAAACAACTCTCATTCAACCTCAGTAAAGAGCGTTTAATGTTTATGAACCAGAGTAGCAGTGGCTGTGTTCAAATACCCAGTTATCTGACTAACTATATGGCATTTTTTAGCATTGTAGGCGCGTTCATAAGGTTCAGGTTGAATTTGGGCATGTGTGAGGGCACACCGAGCGCCGTGCAGGTAGCCGGTGTCCATGGTTGAGACCCAGCCAATGAGCACTGCTGTGGCGGACATCACAAAATTTGCTCTTCACATCTCTACATAAAATGTCGCAGATAAAGCCGATGAGATGCCCGAGCAATCGCGTTAAATAACACATCACAAACACAGATGCTGAACACCAGCCTCAAACTCAATAACACCTCGAACACAACAACAAGTTAGTCCTGGACATTTGTTAAAAGGCTAATTTATATGACCCGATATAGATTTATGCATATAGATCAAATCCAGCACTAATTATTGTATGCGTATCCATCATTAACCGCACAGCTAACAGTATAAACATCGAACTCAAAACGGCAGGATTTCGTCCAGAAATGGCCGTTAAGCCGACAAACGTCACTAAAAAGCAACACACGCGGCAAAAGAGTGATATACAATTAAACATTTCAGGGGGAAATGTTAATAAAGAAAGGAAGGAGGTGTGGGGATCGGTTAGCATGCAGGCTAAGCGCTGCTTCTGACCATGCGCTGCTTCTGGATCTCACATCACATACACACACACACACACAATATATATATATTTATATAAATATCCACATTTGATTAAACTTCTCCAACTCTAAAACACCACAACTCAGGGTAAACCAGCTCGTATCCACTCTTACTCGGTGTCTTCATTCGGTTTAAATGTCATTTTAGTCTTGTATCTGCACATATTAGGCATAAAAAGAAGAGAAGATGCGGCCAAACAACCAACACAAAAACGAAAACAAAAAGGACTTTGCTTGAAGATAACAGATTAATCATGTAATTTACGAAGACATATGCCCACACAGATGAAGGGAAGACTATTCAGGGATGCTCATAATGAAAACCTAGCGATTTACACACACTTATAAAACGATATTTCGATATGAAGTTTGATTAAAGTGCTCGGTTAATATCAGCGCTGATGATGATGACATGACAAAATGAGGCCTGCGTTCCGCATAACAACGATTCATCACGGCCGTTCGTCAGCTTTGAAACAATATTTGCAGATTAACATGCATGTTAATTCAATATTTTGGAGTATGAATGAAATTGGACACGGATTTAATGTAACAGCGTTCATTCATCGATGAAAACGGTGCAAATGAAAACAGCGGGTCTTATTTACATAACCACGGGTTTGTGCGTTATTTAAATAATTAAAGACGTTAAACGTACAGATAAAACGGGCTGATTATATAAATATGAGGGTTTGTTTGTGGTCTCTGAGACGTGGGTGGCTAATGTTTTTAAAGCTTGCCTGTAAAAGAAGCGATATTAAAAAATTATCTCGTCTCAGAAGGTCATCTTCCGTTGATTAATTCACGTTTTTTTCTTCTCGAAATACGGTTAGAGAAAATGAGGCAGCATCACCCACACACAACACACTCTCAAAAGTTTCCCCCGTATAATGATAATAAAACTGCCCAACCTTGATATGTGCCGATCGCACAGGAGACAGAGAATCTGGCCCCCCGGCAAGGGACCAATGTGGATGAAGAGGTTGTCAGCGATGTAAATAATAAACGGGTAAATCGCTAACCTTTGGGTTTCAGATTTGCAAACATGGCTGGTAATGTTTGAGCGCAGCCATGATCACATTGGAGAGAAAGAGAGCGAGCTGAAAGAGGAAGTGAATGACGGCTCGACGGCCGCGCGCCTCTGGGTCTTAGCGCCGACCAGGTGCTCTACGGACCAGCCATGGACTTCAGAAACAAACCACTCTCGACCACACAATACCCTGGTGAAAAAAGAAGTGTGTACTAGTTGTTTTGAATGTGGGCGTGTAGGGTACTTCAAATCTTAACAGTTTATTTAAAAAAAACTACTTGCAGATAATACGTTGATGGAATAAAAAGTGCACTTCTGACTTATTTTTTGAAGGACACTTTTAAAAAGTAAACTATTACAATGTAAAACTGTACAGTAAATGTTAAATCTTTATGTTTTAATATTTTTGTTGTGCTTCAAAGAAGTACACTTATTTGATATTACATTTTAAAAGTAGGCCTATTAAATTGCGACTTTATCATTACATGTAATTACAAATATAAGGCATGACATACAAGTTTCAATTGAAATTGCATTTATTTTAAGGTTTTCACAAGTTCCTGTCAGTACATTTGGCAGTAAATCTTAACCATATTTCAAAGACAAAAGAAGTAATTATGAAATATAAAGAACTTAAAGGGATAGTTCACCCAAAAATGCAAATTTTGTCATCATTTACTCAGCTCAAACCTGTATTTGTTTCTTTGTTCTGTTGAACACAAAAGAAGATATTTTGAAGAATGTTTGTAACAAAACAGAGAGAGCAACCATTGACTACCATAGTAGGGAAAAAATACTATGGTAGTCAATGGTTGCTCTCTCTGTTTTGTTACAAACATTCTTCAAAATATTTTCTTTCGTGTTCAACAGAACAAAGAAACAAATACAGGTTTGGAACAACTTGAGGGTGAGTAAATGATGACAGAATTTGCATTTTTGGGTGAACTATCCCTTTAAGTCCTACTTTAATGGGTCAAAAAAGAACTAATTGCATTTAATATAGGCCTAAATGTAAACTATAATACCTTTCCAGGCATTTGATATTTGATAAACTATGATACATTTCCATAATTGCAATTGACATGCAATTAAATGACATTCAGTTTATATCTACATTCCTTTAAAAGGTATTACTGTCAGCTGAAATTTCTTTGACCTTATATATTTACTTGAAGTACCCCCTGAGATTTTAATTTGTAAGTTAGGTCAATAATAAAATGAAGTCAATAAAAATAATATTAATAATAAATAATACAATTAAGTTCACGGTTCTCTGATGTCGGTTAATGGTCATATGACATGCAAGCAAACAAATCAAATATATATTTAAAAAAATTTTTATTGTTTTATTTTTATTGTTTTTATTTTTAAATAATTTATTTTAATTTAACATTTTTATTATTTTATTTAATAGCTTTCCATTAAACTCACAAGCCCCCTGCAGTTCCATCAGGAACCCCAGTCGGGAAACCCTGACGTAATGTAATATTTAGCGCAAATACTCATAATTTGATTGAACTAATTTGTTTAATTTGAGTTGGCTCTACTCAAACCAATTAATTATTTAGAGCTTTAGGGTTTACACACTGTAAAAATATTGTTGGTTTAACTTACAAAAGTAAGTAACCTGGTTGCCTTAACATTTTGAGTTCATTGAAATTACAAATTTGAGTTAATACAATGAAGCAAATTGGTTTAACAAATAGAAACTCAAAATATTATTGTATCTGAACCAAATAAATAAAAATAAAAAAAATTTGATAAATCATGAAAATTGCACAATTTGGCATATTTCACTGCATTATTACAAATAAAACACACAATTACGCAATATGCTTACAACATATTTTAATAATATTTGAATAAAGGGTGATGTCGATTCATAAAAATGTTCATTGTATTAACTCACATTTTTAATTTCAATGAACTCAAAATTTAAGGCAACCAGGTGACTTACTTTAGAATTTTTTTTTTTTACAGTGCAGTGTAGTCAGATTATATTACTTTAAATATGTAATGGATTACGTTACAAGATACAATTTTTGTCATGTAATTAGTAATCAGTAACCGATTACAATTTGTAAGTAATCTCATCTTTCTATATAATGTATAGTTGTGCTTAACATTATTCACAGGCCAAATTTCTAATTTTGGTGATTATTTTTATTTGACAAATAGGCATCCTCAAGCTGGAAATGACACAAAAAGGTGACAAAATAAAGTAAGACATTGTGTTAGAGATATTAACAAAGAATATTAGCTTTTTTGTTGTATTTTTTTACTTTTTTTACACCAAAAGTATTCACCCTTTCTCAATAATCAATGGCAAAACCTTTATTTTTCATCACAGCTGTCAAACGTTGTTTTGCACATTTCCACTGGGATTTTGGAGCACTCCTCTTTTGCATAGATCTCCAGGCCCTTGAGCTTGGAGGGCTTCCTTGCTCCACTCTGGTCTTCAGTTCTCTCCACAAATGCTCAACTGGATTCTTCAGGTCTGACTCTGGCTTGGCTGCTCCAAAATGTTATTGTTCTCTGCCAACCAATTTCTTCACCACGTTTGCTGTGTGTTTTGTTATCTTGTTGGAAGGTCCACTGCGTCCCCAGGGCAGGTTTTTTTCTGCAGAGTGTCTGATGTTTTGCTTCAGAAGTCTTTTTTTCATGAAGCAATTTACATTTACAAGGTTGCCTGGCCCAGTGGCTGAAAAATACTCCCAAAGCATTATGTTCCCACCACCATGGGTGACAGTGGGGATGGTGTTTTGGGGGTTGAATGCTTCACCTTTTTTCTCCAAATAAAAGACATCCATATGTCCAAACAACAAAATGTTTGTCTCGTCAGACCACAGAAACAGTTGTCACTTTTGGCTTTTGGTGAAACTCCTTACACTTAAATGTTTTGCACAGTGGCCACTGGTACTTAAGAAAAGTGGAAATACCTTTGCAGTCTTTCCCTTTCTTGTGAGCATCCACAATGTGTAATATTGTATTTTACTATAAATATTCATCAAAGTCCTTGGTTTTAACCATGACTTGCAATTGACCAGAAACTGATTAGCAAAGTTAGGTGCATCAACTTTCAAGTGCAGAAGATTGCATTTCTGCAGATCTGGGATATGAATAATTTTGAACATGGAACATTTTGTCAAAAAAAAAGAAAGAAATAAGCAGCTGAACATCTTTGCCCACTTGTCATTTCCAGTCAGAAGTTACCCATTCACCAAATAAAAAATAACTCAAAATCTGCCCTGGGTATGAATAATTTTGAGCACAACTGTCTGTATATATATATATACACACACACACACACACCTAATATTGTGTTGGTCCCACTTTTGCTGCCAAAACAGCCCTGACCCGTCGAGGCATGGACTCCATTAGACCCCTGAAGGTGTGCTGTGGTATCAGGCACCAAGATGTTAGCAGCAGATCCTTTAAGTCCTGTAAGTTGCGAGGTGGGGCCTCATGGATCAGACTTGTTTATTCAGAATATCTCACAGATGCGGATTGGATTGAGATCTGGGGAATTTGGAGACCAAGTCAACACCTTAAACTTGTTCTGCTCCTCAAACCATTCCTGAACCATTTTTGCTTTGTGGCAGGAACATTATGAAAGAGCCACAGCCAACAGGGAATACCTTTTCCATGAAAGAGTGTACATGGTCTGCAACAATGCTTAGGGAGGTGGTACCCCACGTGCATCAATGAGCCTCGGCCGCCCATGACCCTGTCGCAGGTTCTCCACTGGTCCTTCACTGGAGCACTTTTGATAGACACTGACCACTGCAGACCGGGAACAGCCCACAAGAGCTGCAATTTTGGAGATGCTCTGACCCAGTTGATGATAGCCATCACAATTTGGCCCATGTCAAACTCACTCAAATCTTTAGGGTTGCCCATGATTCCCAAACACATTGCATCTGTGAAATAGACAAGACTGTATAGGTCTCAATTATAGCAAGGGCTGTCCGGTCACAAAGTGATACCAGTTAGGTTTAGGTACATTTTATGTGTGGTACTCCAAAACAATCACATACAACAGCTTTAACAGTGGTAAAGCACGTAAAAGGGAAACACATTTGTCTGCATCTATTAGCTCCATCATGTCTATTCCGAGAGATCAGAGCCCGGTTCCAACCAACAAACCTTTGTTATTAATTACAAACAAATTCTCACTATCCATTTCAATAAAACATACCCTTTTTTTAATAAGTGGAGCAGACGTCATGTGCAAAAGAGTGCAGCAAGAAGGGCTCGCACAGAAACGGGTCCGGCTTTAGGACCCAGAGCTGATCAATCTGAAGTCACTGGAGAGGAATGGATGCGCAGCCAGAATGCGGCTGGAGGAAGTGATGATGGTCCGCTGCGGATAGGTAGAGGCCATTCCACTCATCCGACCGACACACAACATATATAATCACTGTTTTACCCACAATATCCAACTTCTAAATAAGTGGCCACATTTCTATTTAATTAACATGGTCGAAAATTATGCAAAGACTACATCCTCATAAGCTCATGTGAAGTACCCGCATGTAAAACAAGGCGAGCCAGCGCGTGCATCTTTATGACTTATGAATTATTATAGCACCTCCTTCGTGACCTCACGGCGTAATGTCGTATCAAAGGGCGAGTTGCGGAAGCCAAAGTACGCCTCTGGAAATACGGAGTTGGCAGGTAAAAACTAACTTGAACCCCTTGCAGTTTTACTGTCCACTATGTATTATCACTATTATGGCTTTGAACAGGACTGGGTCTTCTAAGTCTCTACTCCTATTTGCTTTTCTAAAAAAAAAAAAAGTTATTTAAAAGGGCATCTAAACTAGTCGATGTCCTTCTGGCCTCAAATATGTACTTCTACCCTTTTAACTTAACATAGTAATATTTTTTTTTGTAATACACTCAAATTAACCTGACCAATCTTCTGTGGAACAAAACATAGTCTGAAAAACACCAATGGGTTTTGGCAATTTTCATTTTTGGGTGAACCATCCATTTAACAGCTTGGCAGACAAAATGAAAAGGGTAAGCATTGAGCAGTTTATTAGAAATACGTAGACAAAATTGAAAGCTTTTTTTTTTTTTTTTTTGGAAAACCAGCGATGTGCTCAAAACAGTCCTGTCTAACACCCAAATTTTTGATAGTGCAGACTTATTTGGTCTTTTTGTTTTGATCTGAAACATACAATACCTTCCTGTTTCCCAGTAAAGACATCATACTGCAGAATATTAAAGACATTAACAGTCAAATACCAAATACAGTGCCAATATAGACTTTGGGAAACTGGATAATTTCGGAGGGAGTTGGCAGAAAATATCAACCACCAACAAATCTGGTACCACCTCAAGTGACTAAAGATTGAAGTATGTTAGGGAGGAGGGTCTTATGTCTAATAACTGCTACTTACAGTTCTTACGCTTAAATCACAAGGTCGTAAACTATAATTTTACAAGACACAAACTCCCTTCACCTCAGCAAAGTTTGTCACTTTTCATTTTAATTTCAATGCCTTACAATAAAAAAGAAACTTTCCATCACATCTATTGCTTATCAGTTGAAAAAATATGAATACAGTGCAGTTTTCCAAATAGTATACATCATGTTTTAGTACAGATTAAAAGAAAACAAAAACAAAAAAGCCGAGACTGCTCATAAGGAGAGGGACGACGAAGCTCTGTACAACAATATGCATATTAACTCCCAACAGAGGGTTATGTCGATCTTCTGGAGTGCAGCCACTGGACAGAGGTGATGCTTATGAATCCACTGATCTCAATGAATTCAGCTTTGCTCCCTTTCAGATCATGTACCATTTAGATGACTGCTCTTTTCATTCGCATGTCATCCCCCTCCTCCTCTGTCTGTCCACAATGTGCCAGCTGCTTATTCCAGATCTGGCATTTCTGGGGGAGAAGAAAAAAAAAAAAAAAGACAAACACGTTTAAGGAAAATAACAAAATTCTGTCATAATTTAAGGCTCGGGTCATGGGCGTCGGAACCATTGTAGGTGTGTGGGACAAGACCCACCCACTTTTTACGATCAATGATATTGGACCCACTCACTTTTATCGTCTCTAACATTCAGCACATGTCTGTTTACCTACCCCTAATCGTTAAACACTTATTATTAAACACATGTTAGACGCTTTATTTCCACTTTTCTAATATTTTCTTCATTTTTATTGAAAATAAATGCCTTTCCGATCTGATATGTGATGGGAAAAGGGAGAAGATTGAACTCGGCGAAAGCCGGACTTGAACCGCGGGTCGATTTTTGTCAAAACTAGATGCCGTGCGTCTTACCTCTACACTACTGCCACTTTCAATGATATGGCGATTTCCGTAACTTTGTCTTTATGAACTATACGTTTAGTAAGCAAAGCGGTTTATTTGTACTTAATGTAATTGGCATCTACTCCAGTAAAAAAATTCTGAGGACACACCCACATTTTTTTTGCTTCCGACACCCATGGCTCGGTATACTACATTTTCTCACGCACAGTTTTCAAAGTACACTCAACCGTGGATGAGCGCAAATAGACGAATTCGACATTCGCAGTACAATTGCTTTTCTATAATCTACAAGACGGGACAAAAGCAGCACCGAGTTGCGTCACTTTCAGCACATTCGCTCGGAAGGACGGAAGAAGAAAAGTGGTGGATCCGCCAATGCGTGTAAAGTTCAGAATAAGAATCAAAACAAAAACAATGGTGTTGTTTTGTCTCGCTCTCTCTGCACTCTTCTTCGACTAGTGCGCAATACATCACAATTGCATATTGTCACCCGGTGCAGGTGATTTAAATCTTTTAGATGCCACGGACCCCCAAATATGATCATCCTAGTATGAGGGACCCCCATCCTAAAACTTACAAGGCATCTGTCTTTTACAAACAATTTATACACAAAAAAAACATAAATCTATTATAGATTATAAATCTAAAATTAGTTTCAGTCACATTGTTATATATTTTGTTCTACTCAATGTAGTAATGTATTGTTATATGTCTTATTTCTTGCACGTTTATTTCATTTTAATAACATTTGCATTTATATTAATTGAATTTTATCTAGTTTAATCTAATTGAATTTATTTATTAATATTTATTTATTTAGATCTAATGTATTGCTTTACTCCTTTTACTTTAATCAAATCATTTTTTTACAGTTTTATTTCTAGACTTTTACATGGGCCCGTCACTCTTGCGGCCCCAGTTTGAAAACCCCTGACCTACTGGACTCCTCTGTCTCAACATTCACCTTGCTCATGCGATTTTGTATGCGCACTGTCCGCATGGACACAAACTTGGACGTTGGACGAAACGCGGGCGGCTGACGTATACTTTGGGCTTTACTTTCATGTTGTTCCAACTTGTATGTTTCTTCTGTGAAACACACATTATGAAAATCCATTATGTACTAGTATAAATTTAACAGCTGCCATTCTTGCAGTTTCAATAAATGAGGACTGCAGTTTTCACACTTTCAATAGTTTTTTTGTTTCTTTCTGGAGCTCACTCAAATTCACCTTTTGCATTCAATGATGAAAGTCACACAAGTTTGGAACGACAAGAAGGGAAATTTCTGTTCTCACGTGTCAAGCAAGTACGGTCGAGCTTCTGTTTTCCATATTGGATGTGCGTTGATCAGTGATTACATGCGACTAAATTAAATCATCTAACCGTGTTTCTTTATAAGACTTGGATTAAACAACTCGATTCATTTGGATTTGTGTTTTCAGTCTTTATGTGCATTTTGAAGCTTTAAATTAAAAACTATCCCTTCAAAAAACTGTAATGATCTGAAAAGTACAAGCTAGAAAAACAGGAAAACTTACTTTCATCATCACTATCAGCTGATTCCTGAAAAGAAAACAATCAGGTGTTAAACAAACGTTGAGAACATTGTGTTCTGTTCCATTCTGTTGTGCTCCACCCCCCCTTAGGAAATGCATCTGATTGGATGTGACCCACCCTAAATTATACTGGGCTTCCTTGAGGCGGACTAGATGAATGATCATTAGGCAACCCCAACTAGTCAATTACAAATAAGTGGTTTGGAATGGTTCACACAAAAATGAAAATTATCCCATAATTTACTCACCCTCAAGCTATCCTAGGTGTATATGACTTTGTCCTTTCAGCCGAACACAATCAGAGATATATAAAAAAATATCCTGGCTAGGGATGGCTTGATACCACAATTTTGGCTTTGGTATGGTAACACAATCTAATACCGAAGTACCGATATTAAATCAATACCATACAGGGTCTTAATTTTGCCACGGGTATTGCTCATAATTTTACTCATTCTCGCATGGTTCGTGTTTATAATGCGGGAAATTACAACAAATGTGCATTAGTAAATTAATCAACACAGATTATCACATCAAATCAGTCATTTGAAAATTTACTCGTGAGAAGTAATTTCAGCAATACTGCGCGACGCGTCTCTCTTCTCCATCTCTCAAAATGAGCAAATTGCTTCTGGCTTCAAAAGACAAATCGCACCTGCACTATAAAAGCAATCTGCATGCCCAAATCAACACTTTCGCTTCGGGACAGCTGACGGAAATCACTTGCCCACGTCTTTTTAAACCTTGCCAATTTTAACACGCAAGCGATTTTATAGCATTTTGTAATGCATGGGATGGGCGCTCTATACAGACAGAGCGACACGCGTTATAATCTGAAGACCACGGGGGGGACAATCAAACCGTCTCCATTGACTTTGTATTGCGTGAAGCGCCTCCTTGTCATTTTTGACTTATAACAAAAAACAGAACAATGTCTAAAAGCGGATATGTGACAAGGTGTACACCAAAAACCCAGAACGAAAAACCCAGAAGTTTTTATAAGCTGTTGACCCAAAAAATGAGCGTTTAAGGACAAAAAAGTGGATACAGGCAATTGAGACACAGAGAGCGACATGTTATATTACACCGAGAACCACACCCACTGGAGGGGAACGTAATCAGCGACAGGAAATATAATATATAAAACTGACATTTGGATATTTGACTTAACAGTGACAAAATGTTTACTGCACACATATGCATATTGGGGCATACTGAGGGTCACAATCCTAAAATTGACCCATTCTTCCTGCTGATGCTTCACATCTTATTGCCTGTATCCACTTTTTTTCTCCTTAAATGCTCGTTTTTTTGGGTCGACAGCTTATAAAAACATATTTATGTGTTTTTTAGATTGTTTGCTGTACACCCTGTAACATAGCAGCTTTTAGACATTGTTCTGTTTTTTGTTATTAGTCCGAAATGACAAGGAGGCCGCTTCACGCAATGCAAAGTTGGATTTTTTTCCCCCGGTGTGGGCGGGGCCTAAATGCCCTATAAATAGTGAAGACTATCCAGTGTTATTTTAAATGTATTATTTTTCTGTAGCATTTCTGTACCAGAATCCTACTGTTGCCTAAACTTAAGTGCAAAATATTATGAGATTTAAACGTCATTGGCTGAACCGAACGCCAGAGATTTTGTGATATTTAAATGAGACGATCTTATGCATGTGCATTGATCAGTGTTAAAAGAACATAAATGTCTAAATTAGATAGTTCGAAGTGCATCCATCCATCATAAAAGAAATCCACACGGCTCCAGGGGGTTAATAAATGCCGTCTGAAGCAAAGTGATGGGTTTTTATAAGAAAAATATCCATATTTAAAACAATATAAACTATAATCTTTCAGCAACAGCTGTACGCGCGTTCACAAGAGAGTTGAGTTCTGATGGAAGGGTGACCTCTGACCTGATGTATGATGTAGCTCACCTTCTCTATCGAAATCCTCCAACATTTTTCTTTCAAACTTCTCATTTTAGACTTCTAACTCATGACCAGAGTTTTGTTTTGCTCCATCCTTTGCGCTTTCGCATTTGTTAATTCTAACCGAAGCTTACGCTACATCACACGTCGGGTAAGAGGTCAACCCTTCCGCCGGAACCCGACTCTCTTGTGAACGCGCATACAGCCATTGTCGGAAGCCAGTGATTATAGTTCATAAAGTTTTAAATATGAATATTTTTCTTGCAAAAACACTTCAGAAGGCATTTATTAACCCACTGGAGTCATATGGATTACTTTTATGATGGATGGATGGATGCATGTGCTTTTTGGAGCTTCAAAAAACTCCAAAAAAGGCGCTATTCAATACCATTATAAAGCTGGGAAGAGGCAGGAGATTATTTAATATAACTCTGATTGTGTTCGGCTGAGAAGAAAGAAAGTGTTATCAACACCTTTCACTTGAGGGTGAGTGAATTACGGGAATTTTAAATTTTTGGGTGAACCATTTCTTTAAAGGGTTAGTTCACTCTAAAATGAAAATGTTGCCATTTACTCGTATCGCAGCGTTACAAACCTGTACGATTTTCTTCAGTGGAACACAAAGATATTCTGAAGAATGTTTTTGTCCATATTATGAAAGTCAATGAGATACAAAACAACAAACGCCTTATTGTATGGACAATATATATATATTTTTTCAAAATATCTTTATGTCAGAAGAACAAAAGTCATACAGGTTTGGGATGACATGCGGGTGAGTGAATCATTTGGGTGAACTATCCCATTAACTAAACTTTATCACACATGCAGTAGAAACTATTAAATCTTACATCATCTGCTCCATCTAGATCAGGTAAATCCTCCTCTCCTCCCATGTTGCCCATCATCTAAAACCAACAAATCATGTCAGTACAGCACATTAATTACAGGCATATTCCTCACACAATTCCAATAATAGGGAACACTGCTGGGAAGGTGAATAGCTGTTTTTGAACTGAAAAGGACTGACCTCTGAAAAGCGATCATAGTTGGCCAAATCTTCCTCTGAATCATCCTCCCAGTCTTTCCAGTTGTTGAAGTCAACACTAAGCCAGTTGAGCTGTAGACAAAACAAGACAACAATTAAGTTTTATTTTAAAGACTGATAGAGTAACTAATAACTATTTACTAATACACGAATGGTTAACTAGATTTAAAAATTGACTAGATTGACTGCCAAACAACTTTGTCTACAATTTCATTTTAAGACCTGGGGCCAGTTGCATAAACTTAGCCACTATGTTAAAGGGTTAGTTCACCCAAAAATGAAAATTCTGTCATTAATTACTTACCCTCATGTAGTTGGACACCCGTAAGACCTCCGTTCATCTTCGGAACAGAAATGAAGATATTTTAGTTGAAATCTGATGGCTCTGAAAGGCCTCCATTGGCACAATGGCACTTTACACTCTCAAGACCCTTAAAAGGCACTAAAGACGTCGTTACAAAGTCCATCTCACTACAGTGGTTCTACAATAACTTTATGAATCGGCGAGAATAGTTTTTGTGCGCAAAAAAACCCCTAAATAACGACTTATATAGTGATGACGATTTCAAAACACGGCCTCATGAAGCTTCGAAGCGTTATGAATCAGTGAGTCGAATCATGATTTGGATCGCGTGTCAAACCGCCAAACTGCAGAAATTTGGCGATTCAAACTGCTCATTCGACTCACTGATTCATAACGCTTCGAAGCTTCATGAGGCCGTGTTTTGAAATCATCATCACTATAGAAGTCGTTATTTAGGGTTTTTTTGCGCACAAAAACTATTCTCGTCGCTTCATAAAGTTATTGTAGAACCACTGTAGTGAGATGGACTTTGTAACGACGTCTTTAGTACCTTTTAAGGGTCTTGAGAGTGTAAAGTGCCATTGTGCCAATGGAGGCCTTTCAGAGCCATCAGATTTCAACTAAAATATCTTCATTTGTGTTCTGAAGATGAACGGAGGTCTTACGGGTGTCCAACTACATGAGGGGAAGTAATTAATGACAGAATTTTCATTTTTGGGTGAACTAACCCTTTAAGACTGTGTCTTAAGAACTAATTTGATCAACTTGCGGTGATCAATCTTACTTTTTCCAATTCCAATTAGACCAGTCTACCTTTTTAAGTAACTGCCTTTTAAAAATTAGGACCAGTCTTGAAGAAACAAATTAGATGACTAACTTTTAAGACTAGTCTAAGCAGTCTTACGCAACTGGCCACAGAAAATAATTTAAGCAAAGCAAACACTGTGCTCTTTTGTTGCAAACCACAGAGCTCAACCACGTCCTTCCAACATCAGTGCCTTTAAACCAGATGTGCTATTTTTCTGTATATTTTTTCAGGTTTGGGGCAAACAAAATACAAGTACATGACTGACATTTTTAAAGTGCCCCTATTATGCTTTTTCAAATATTACCTTTTTATGTACTGTGTGTAGCTGTTAGTGAACGTAAAAGGTCTGCAAAGTTTTAAAGATCAAAGTGAACAACAAATAAAGTTATGATTCTGAACTGCCGAAACGAGTAGTCAACAATCCCAGTCTCTTTTCCGGTTACAAACCTACGTAACAACGGGAAAAATTTGCATTATGCCAGCCTGTGGTCTTCATTGGCTTCCCACAAACAACGTCTGCTTTGACCCTCAAACACTGTAGGTGTAGCTGACGCCTGGAAGAGCTTGGTTTGTGTTGTCGATATGTCGAGAAGATGCTATTTTCAGTACTGCAAATCCACTTTGCACTTCCAAATGATGAGGACTCAAAACAATGCCATTGTTACTTTTCATATCACTTGCTGCGTCCGAAAGCTGAAAAAAGCTGCTATCGGAAGATGCTTTCCATAGTAGCAAGGCACCAAGGCATGCCTGAATCCAATGTTAGCTTCACTTCCTGTCTCCTGAGAGACCTTCATCTGATCGATTTTTGAAGGCAGCACAGATGTGCTTTCCATTCTGTGACAGTTGAGCTAAGAACAAAGTCTGAAAAAGGTTTCTGGTCAGTTTGTGTGTAAATGTACATTTTTGACCAACTTTTTCCACTTTTGATGTTATTTCTAATGAGAAATTACAATTGTTGTAATTAAATATTCGCTTGGTTATCACAACAGCTCTCTTCATTTAGTTGTAGATCATTCAAATGTTACACTGCCACAGATGTCTGTCCAAAATCAGTTTTGTGAGGTACCTTTGAGCGCAAACGCTGCCTGCAAAGTCATTGCCTGATAGGGTAGCGAGGCAACAAGTCAGCTGCCTAAGCATCAAGAGCTGAGGAAGCCTCCGGAGCAGAAATTCTGATATGGTAATAGGCGTTTCATTTATGACATGCTGTAAGTGGTAGACCAATCACAACAGACTGGGCAAACTGACCAATCAGAGCAGAGTAGGCTCGCAGAAAGGAGGGGTTTAGAGAGACTTAGGGGGCTTTCACACTGGGCACGTTTGCTGTGGTCCAGGTGCGATTGTTTCCGGTTTCCCCTGCAGCGTTGGTCCTGTTTCACACTCAACTCGATTCAATCAAACCCTGGTGCACTTGCGTTCATCTTATGTCATCACATACGTTTACGCCGCACGATAAACAGTCAATATATAGTTATTTAAATTAATTTGGTGTTATGCGCCGCAGAGTAAATGACACTTGGGTTTACTGTATGTGTTACATGAAGGCAGCTCAAACAGAATCTTTAGAGGCAGCGCCCCTGATTGCACTCGTCTAAAACGCATGCCCAGGTTAGTTTTCATCCTGAACAAGTGCACACGCAAGTAACTGTTGCCTTCCCATTGACGTGAATCAGGCCACAGATCGAGTGCAACCGAACTCAGACCACCTCCTTCACGTAGTCATGGGTTCTGAACCCTGTGTGCACCGGGTCTGCATGACAGCTTGCACATTAGCAATTTTTCATGCGAACCATGCCCCGCTTTGGACTAAACTGCCAGTGTGAAAGCACCCTGAACCTTCTAACCATTTTCAGACACTATGAGAAAAGAGGTGATGTGCAATGTATATTATGAGAAAATTTAAGTTTTTTTCTTGCATGCATACACCGATCAGGCATAACATTATGACCACTGATAGGTGAAGTGAATAACACTGATTATCTCTCCATCACGGCACCTGTTAGTGGGTGGGATATATTAGGCAGCAAGTGAACATTTTGTCCTCAAAGTTGATGTGTTAGAAGCAGGAAAAATGGGCAAGCGTAAGGATTTGAGCGAGTTTGACAAGGGCCAAATTGTGATGGGTCAGAGCATCTCCAAAACTGCAGCTCTTGTGGGGTGTTCCTGGTCTGCAGTGGTCAGTCTTTATCAAAAGTGCTCCAGTGAAGGATCAGTGGTGAACCGGCGACAGGGACATGGGCGGCCAAGGCTCATTGATGCACGTGGGGAGCGAAGACTGGCCCGTGTGGTCTGATCAGACAGACGAGCTACTGGAGCTCAAATTGCTCAAGAAGTTAATGCTGGTTCTGATAGAAAGGTGTCAGAATACACAGAGCATCTCAGTTTGTTGTGTTTGGGGCTGAGTAGCCGCAGACCAGTCAGGGTGCCAATGCTGACCCGTCCACCACCGAAAGCACCAACAGTGGCACGTGAGCATCAGAACTGGACCACGGAGCAATGGAAGAAGGTGGCCTGGTCTGATGAATCACGTTTCCTTTTACATCACGTGGATGGCCGGGTGTGTGTGCGTCACTTACCTGGGGAACACATGGCACCAGGTGCACTATGGGAAGAAGGCAAGCGGTGGAGGCAGTGATGCTTTGGGCAATGTTCTGCTGGGAAACCTTGGGTCCTGCCATCCATGTGGATGTTACTTTGACACACACCACCTACCAAAGCATTGCTGCAGACCATGTTCACCCTTTCATGGAAACGGTATTCCCTGGTGGCTGTGGCTCTTTCAGCAAATAATGCTCCTGACACAAAGCAAAATGGTTCAGGAATGGTTTGAGGAGCACAACAACGAGTTTGAGGTGTTGACTTGGTCTCCAAATTCCCCAGATCTCAATCCAATCGAGCATCTGTGAGATGTGCTGAACAAAGAAGTCCGATCCATGGAGGCCCCACCTCGCAACTTACAGGACTTAAAGGATTTGCTGCTATCATCTTGGTGCCTGATACCGCAGCACACCTTCAGGGGTCTAGTGGAGTCCATGCCTCGACGGGTTAGGGCTGTTTTGACAGCAAAAGGGGGACCAGCACAATATTGCCTGATCGGTGTATAAACCTATTGTAGGATACCTCCAAAACAAAATTAGGAACCTTTAAAATAGCATAACAAGGGCACTTTTAAATAATCACTTAAATCAACACTTAACTTTGAATTTGACTTCAAATTGTCAAGATATATCTAATAAAGTTCTTAAACAAATAAAAACCATTTGCAGCAACAATAAACGCACCTTTGCCTTGTCTTTTGTTATCCTGGGCCAGGATTTCCCTGGCTCTGCTTTCCGTAAACAGCACAAGATGGACCGGTCTGTACGCTTATGTTTGGACCCCTAAAAATAGAAAGTAAAGCATAAAACAAAACTCACTCATCTTGAAATGTACATCCCACTATAGCAAATCATTTGAAACATGAAATCTCAACTGCGTGCTTAACTCACATCTTGATCGATGGATTCAAAAAGGTCAATTTCATTTGAGTGCTTCACATTATCCGTCCCACTGAGACAGCTGAAGAAGAGCACAGAAGACAACATTAGCTAAACCACAAAACATTCAAACTACAGTCTAGAATCTAAGGCAACGACAATAAGAAACTTTTTGGTGTGTTACATAGATGTTGAAATTATAACAACATACCTGAACACAAATTTGGACTTTTCAAAATTTACTTTCACATCCTTGCTGTCCTCCACCAAAAACTCAATGAAGACACAGTCCCGTCTGTCGTACCACTTAGCAGTTGCTGGATGCCTGATGAGGAAATTTAAATTAAGTATCAAATCGATAGAATAATTTAGTGATAAACATTTTATGGAAATGATAATTTTAGGATCAAGTGTGGTCATTCTATGGTTATTATATGCATTGGCATTATATTGTTGAAAACATTATATTGAAAACACTAGTCTCATATATTTAAAAATTGTAAATATTGTGGGGATGCACCAATAGGATTTTTGTGGCCGATACGATATCATTTTTAACAAACAACCATTCCGATATTTGTCACTCTCTCTCATTTGAACATTTGTGATTAAAATAAATTAGTGTTTTGATCATGTTTTAAATTAACAAAGTTCAAAAATGCATGCATTAAGGTATATTAGCTCGTTTACTGTTGCATCATCAAATCATTTCTATTGAACATTGGAGTAGTGAGCAATTTTTTAATTTAAATCAATAGGAACATTTTTTTTGTCTTTTGCTGTCACTTTAAGAGCCAATATACTGGAACACAAGCGTTTTATTTCTCAACGGTTTACGTTCATTTAAGACATTACCGATTAGGTTTACAAGGATACTTGCCAAGAGAGGCATTTTCATATAATTGTGAGTGAATTATAAGTGAAAGAGGACTTTCACAAAACTTCTCACACAGCGAGTAGAATCGAGTTCTCTTTTGCGTCTTCTTGCGCTTGAATATTCAAATTTGCAAGGTTTAAAAACACATGCAAAGGATAAACTTTCACTAAGACGCTGCACTGGCCTGGTTGGGACAGTGACAGTTCTGTTGTCCCGATCGTGGTTGGCGCTGGCACCGGGCAGTCCGTACTTCGTATTGTTGAGCCCTGCAGTATTTTGTACAGATTTCATTTTGTTTTAGCAAATATTTAATTACTTTACCAAGAGAAAAACATCAGATTATGCAACACACTATGCAACTCAGTGACTTCATTAGTTAATAAACCATGGGCTTGTTATTCAACTGCCTGTTTCATGCTATAACCGTTATGCTAATGTCTTAAATTAATTAAAAAATCGTCCCAATAAATATCGCCGGCCGATACATATATAAAAATTTGTAAACTGTGCAAAATAAACTGTTGCAGTTTCTCTTTGCTACAATTAACCTTATATAAACAATTTACACAACGGGGTGATTACGATTTAAAAAAATAAATACATTTATTCATCAGGAATCCATTAAGTTGATCAAAAATTACAGTAGACACTTTTATAATGTTGCAAAATATTTCTATTTCAAATAAAAGCTGTTCTTTTTAACTTTCTATTCATCAAAGAATCCAGAAAAATATGAAGCAGCACAACTGGTTTACAATTGATAATAATAATAAATGTTTCTTGAGCATCAAATCGTCATATGAGAATGATTTCTGAAGGCTCATGTGACACTGAAGACTGGAGTAATGATGCTGGAAATACAGCTTTACCTTCACAGGAATACATTACATTTAATCAATGTATTACAATTTTAAATTGTATTAATATTTCACAATATTACTGTTCTATTGATCAAATAAAGGTGCATAATGAGTGACTAGTATGTGTTTTTTACTGACTGATTCCAATACTAGTGTCCAATTGCTTATATGGAAAACTGTTTTTAAATAACTTCTTTTTGATGCAACTACTAAATAATTATTGAACAAGAAATGCATTATAAATATTTTAATAATATTGTTTGCACTAATCTGTTTCCGCTGCTTTACCATTAAAATTCTTGACTAAATATAATTACAAATATATCATTAAAAAAATATACTTTTCACCTTGCCCGCTAGATATCAGCATTAGCATCATCCAATGAAACTCAATTATTTGGCCACTAATTTAAATATTAGGTGTCAAAACACCATTCCCCACAAATAATAGTGGCAGATGAGGTACAGAAAACTCTATTCTTTCAACAACAAAACAGATCTGCAAAGAGCAGGTGGCATGGACATCTGTGGGACACCACTTCAATCTGCCGCCTGTTCCTGCTTCTTTTCTAAAGGATGGAGTATCAAATTCCCCCTGCGGTTCTGAGTGACCCATGCCTGTGCTCTGAAGATGAAACAAGTAAACACTAAACAACGGTAGAGTTCAATTCCATCCTCATACTGTACATACAACAATATTAAATAAATGATACCTGGTGTGAAATACCATTAGGGCACACACTGTTTTATATTTTATATATATAATATGCTCAAATCGGAGTCCTAGCAATGTGAGGACACACTCTGGCCATTGGGATAAAACGAAGCATGTTAATTTAAATGCACAGAGCTTTAGATATAATGTCTGTTCAGTGAATGAGTGTTGTGAGAGTGTGTTCATTCATTCATGCCAGCTCTCTGGCCCTCAGCACGTGCAGGCGGCGCGCGCTCATTCTCGCCACTCATTCAACCATAAAAGAAACCGATAAACTCCCTCACATCAGCAACTCTTTCAGCGAGTTCGTCGATCCTAAAACACTATTTTACACACATGTGAATATTTACGAACGGACTTGGGTGGGAAAACGGCGCAACATGCTAACATTTGTGACCTTATGCAGGCTAACTGTAACGAGCCAACTTATATAATGTACGTTATATTATTACACCTTTCAACATAGCTCGGACCCTAATGCTTTTAGATATAGCGTTTAATAAACCTGTAGAGGGTTTCGTTGAGTTACTGGATAGTTTAGCGACTACGAGAGCAGTGATTGAGTCGTGCGGAAGTAGCTAATGCTGGCTAGCGATAAGCTTCACAGTCTAACGTTACACAGTTATTCAGGACTGGTTTTTAGTAACGAGCTGTATTTCACGAAAACCAAAACAGATATATTCAACAGAGAGCACACACTTACATGACTTTGGCGGCTGTGTGTATGTGTGTGTGTATGTGTGTGTGATGGTCAGCGTATGCTCAGAGGTTTTCTGGTATGTTCTCCCGAGGTTCTGTCCTGGTGGTGGTGTCACAGGAGTACGGGTGGGCGGGGTCTCAAACCACGCCCCTAAAAATATCGTTGGATTCTTCTAGAGCTTCCGTTTCACACGCAAATAATTCAACATCGTCATTAAAAAAAATCAAAGTACTAGTCGAATATAAATTATGTAGTATTGCGCTTGATAAAATTATTTTAAAACGGTCTAAATAATATTACTTTTGACTTTCTATGTCTACATAAAAAGTCGAAAATATGAGATAAAAGTCATAATAATGACAAACTGACAAAAGTTGAAATAATAAAATAAAGCGTCATAATGATGACATACTAGATTATGAGATTAGAAAACAGAAATTATGAGAGGAAAAAGACGAAATTATGATTTATGTCATAATTTCCAATACAATAAAATAATATCGAATAGAATAGAATGAAATAAATATTTAATTTTAAATAAATATTAGTATTTGTAATGAATAAAAAGTTCGGTCAAAATGATATAAAAAATAAAATTAAGCAAAATAAAAAAACGCTCTGCTTTTATTTTGAAAGGACCCGTTGATTCGCCCTTTCTACCTTAGCGTCCGTTGCTTCGCATTACTTTTAGGGCGAATGACAGATGATTTTAAACGCTGGTGTTATTTTCCATCCCCGCTTTTAAAGAAGTCGTGCGTTGTTGTTATTTTTTCTCCTGCTTTTATTCTTCTGTTATGTGTATGACTGGTCTGATTTAATCGCCCATTGGATTATAAGAGACTGTTGACATCGTCCTAAATCTTTCCTCCGGTTCAGCCTGAAGACATTCCTGCACAGATCTCTTATCGACACACTTGATGGACCTTTTTTACGATTGCATGGCCAATATCTGCATCTGAATCGCCATGTAGGCAAAGTGTAGTGTGTAATAACGCTCGCCAGGTGACACGCCAGCCAGGTAAAGTCTGTTGGCCGTGGAGCTCGCCTGATCTGCTGAAGTGAGAGGTTGGATCAGGGCAATGCTCGGGGGAGCAGTGATTTAGGAGATGCGTGAGTATGAGGACAGTTTGCATGGGCTGGAGGGGGAGTCGGATCTTTTCCCCCCTCCGCCACTACGGCACCCGGGCCGCCGGGAGCGGATGAACATCCAGAAGAGCAGCGTCTGCTCCAGGGCTTACTTCGTGGTGGTGATGGCCTTCTTCCACATCTACATAATTAATATCATAGCTTTGCTTCTTTATGTGCACTATAACACGGGGTCTGGGGAGCAGGATGTGCCCCTTGAGAAGAGTGCTAGTGTCCCAGGACCCATGCCTACTGAACACCAATCCCCATCCCCAAACCTGAGCCCAGAGCTCTCCTTCCATCTGCCTCGCCTGGAGGGCATTCGGGTACATGCTCCCTCTCATTATTGATTATTCATTATGTGAAATATGATGTTTCTATCCTGTTCTGCCTTTCCATTTCAAAAGGGGATTTTTTTTTTAAAGAAAGAAAAGTCAACAATATTATTATTGTATGCATTATGTCACGTTCTGAGATAACATTATCATACTTGTCTGTTCCAAATAATGTATTGTGGAATATATACAATTTAGCCCTAATCTGTGTAAATTAATGTCAAGTACAATCTACCCCGGTGGATTGCTATACTAACAGAAAACATGAGACATGTTTTTTTTTTATATTTCATGATGCATTCCTAATCACCTAAGCATGACAGTATTAACAGTAATACATTAAGACTGGAGGGGGCGAAGTAGAAATTCAGAAAACATTTCTCCCTTAAAGGCACAATATGTAAAATCTTAGGGTTAAAATATCCAAAAAGCACTAGAACAATGTTATATATTTTGTGTACTTGTGTACTTACATTATCCCAAATGTTTCCAAGAATGTTTAAATCCAGAGGAATAAGCCATTTTAACCAGGACACGGAGCGTGTTATACCCACGCGCGTTACCCTCGGATTTATTTTGTAGAAGCCATGGAAACACCAAAGACGCTTTAATATATAATGTGTTTATTAGACAGGTGAGCAACTGTTTGGAGACATTCATCAACAGAAAACGAATCATTGTTATGCAGCTCAACACATTTAGTCTTATTGTTTAAATCTGGTTTTCTTGATTTACCGCGAGTAACATGTTTTATCATGCCTAATATCCATTAAACATTACATATTGTGCCTTTAAATGTCAAATTCTAAACATTTTTCGCACAAAGAAAGTGTTTACTTTTTTATTATACGCATCCCACTGGGGGCGGTGTGATTTTAGTGTTTATTAATGTTTTTAATTTGCTTTCATTTCTATATTTTCAGTTTTTATTTTAGCTGAGGTTCTACTAGTTTTATTATGTGTGCAGGGCAGACAAAGAAGAGGAGAAGGAGGAGAGGTGTATTCAAATTGCAGTCAAACGGAGTTTATTAAACAAAACAAAGAAGATAATCCAAAACCAGAAACACGGGATAAATAACAGGAACAGCATAGACAAGAACTGAAACTGAGGGCTTAAATATACAGAGGAAAATAGATGGGACACATGAATCAATAACGACGGAAACCAAGTCAGTAACCAAGGCTGTGTTGGAAATCGCGCCCCTATAGCAAACTCAAATTCACTATTCCCTACATTCACTAGTATAGTCCACTTGAAGGAGTGAATGAAAATGAGTGAGGGAATACGGACACTGAGAGCCGGAAGGGTTGCCGCTTTTACATAGTTTGTGTTTGCTGTTTAATAATCATTTGAAGCTTAGCAAACTGGCAGCTCCAGTAATGAAAAGATGATCTGAAACTCTGTCATGGAAACTAGCATGTATAAACCTTAATTAAACAATTTAATAATCAATTAAAAAGGAATTAATATGATCTGCATGATGTTACGCTGTAGCCACATTGGACTAGCAGTTTGGGAAATGGATGGATGGATGATTCAGCTGCGGACGCCATCTTCTGGTCAGATACAGGAATTCGTTCAGCGTGACTCTCACAGTGCATTATGGGTATTCTCTAGCAGTTGAGTTTACATCAGTTGATGGCTGCGTCTGAAAACCTAGGCAGTGACTCGTTGCCTTATCAGACAATGGCTTATAAGGCAGCGTTTGGGCATGAAGGCACCTCACGAAACTGATTTCGGACAGACTTCTTAGTCAGTGTAACCGTTTAATGATCTACAGCAAAATAAAGAGAGCTTTAGTGAGAACTAAACACATATTTAACTACTACATTAGTAATTTCTCGCTAGAAATGACATCAGAAGTGGAAAATGTTGGTAAAAAACGTACATTTACACACAAACTGACCAATAAATGCAGCTTTCGGACGCCATCTTTTTTCCCCAACTCAACTGTCACAGAAAGGAAAGCACAGGATTGTGGGATATCAAAGGCAGCGAAGGATACAGATGAAGATGAAGTGAAGCGAACATTAGATTCGGACGTGCCTTGATGCCTTCCTGCCTTGAAATGTGTTCTCCGAAGGCAGCATTTTCCAGGTTTCGGACGCAGACGTACTCTCGTTTTTGCGGTGCATTGTGGGATTGAGTGAGTGTCATGATTTCGGACACCACTACAAATGGCTGTCCCCTCAAATAGATCAAATAGGTTGTCCCCTCGATTTCGGACATAGACTATGAAAACGAACAAGAAGCGGGAACATCGGGAACAAAGGGCATAAGACCAGAAACACAAAGGCTATAAAACAGAACCTAAACCTGACAGTGCTTCTGTCACACTTTATTAGTACTACTATAATATAGACTTATTTTATTTTAGTTAGTTGCCAAGGCTGGTTTTCTTTTTTTAGGTTTTTTAAAAAAATCTAATATTTTATTTTATTTCAGCATTATTTGAATTATTTCAAGACAATTTATAGCTGTGCAGAATTTAAATAATCACATGTTTATACATTTTTTTATCTTGATATGTTTAAAATGCCTTTAATATCCGTCTGTGCCAGCTATCCAAGTCATTATTCCCTCATTCAGTAGTGAAGACAGTGAGTGAGTGATTTATGTATGCATAATGTGTTAATGAGACTTGCATCTTATATCTTTTCTACTCAGGTTGGACATGTGCAAAGAGTTTCTCTTGTTCCTGACCGGACCCATAACATGCGCACCCTCAGCTTGAAACCACTGCTGTTTGGTGAGTTTCATCTGTAGAGATACATTTTTATATATTAAAGGGATCGTTTAATTCATGAACTGTATCGGTTTTAGTCCATTTCTTAGGATTTTTTCAAAAGCGGGGGTACAGGCTAACAGGTTAAAGCTTGTCAATGGAGAGTGGCCAGACTCTCTGTTCAAATGAAATGTACGAGAGTCCCAAAAATGAATTAAGTCAATTCGGTCATCATTTACTCGCCCTTAAAGGAACACTCCACTTTTTTTGAAAATAGGCTCATTTTACAAGTCCCCTAGAGTTAAATAGTTGAGTTTTACCGTTTTTGAATCCATTCAGCCGATCTTTGTATCTGGCGTTAGCACTTTTAGCATAGCTTAGCATACATCATTGATTCTGATCAGTCCATTAGCATCTCATTCAAAAAATGACCAAAGACACTTTCAATATTTTTCCTATTTAAAACTTGACTCTTCTACAGTTACGTCGTGTGCTAAGACCAATTGAAAATGAAAAGTTGCGATTTTCTACACCTATATGGCTAGGAACTACTTTCTCATTCCTGCGTAATAGTCGCGGATATTCGCGGCCGTACCATGGCTGCAGCGGCGCAATGATTTGTTGGTATTCTGTGAAACTGGTGGTAGTTACACCTTCGACTTACTATCACAGCCCTTTACAACACACAGAACCATGGCTAATCACACAACACAATTTGTCGGCTGCAAGCCTGAAACTTTCTCTGCAACTACACAAACTTAGTGCCGGTCACATTGAAAGTTACCTAGCTGGACTACTTTCAGGCGCTGTAATATCATTGCGCCGCTGCAGCCATGGTACGACCGCGAAGATCCGCGACTATTACGCAGGAATGAGAAAGTAGTTCCTAGCCATATAGGTGTAGAAAATCGCAACTTTTCATTTTCAGTTGGTCTTAGCACACGATGTAACTGTAGAAGAGTCAACTTTTAAATAGGAAAAATATTGAAAGTGTCTTTGGTCATTTTTTGAATGAGATGCTAATTGACTGATCAGAATCAATGATGTATGCTAAGCTATGCTAAAAGTGCTACCGCCAGATACAAAGATCGGCTGAATGGATTCAAAAACGGTAAAACTCAACTATTTAACTCTAGTGGACTTGTAAAATGAGCCTATTTTCAAAAAAAGTGGAGTGTTCCTTTAAGTTGTTCCAACCCTGTATGAGTTTCTTTCTTCTGCTGAACTCAAAAGAAGCTATTTTGAAGAATGTCAGTAACCAAACAGTTGATGAGCCCCATTGACTTCCATAGTATGAGGAAAAAAATATAATGCAAGTCAATGGGGTCCATCAACTGTTTTATTACCGACATCCTTTAAAATATCTTCTTTTGTGTTCGACAGAAGAAAGAAACTCATACAGGTTTGGAACAACTTGAGGGCGAATAAATGATGACAGAATTTTCATTTTTGGGTGAACTAACCCTTTAATTATGGATGTGCAAGTAGCTTTGAGATTAATGACAGAAAATGGACACGTTGACTCTACTTTAAAAAAAAACAAACATTTTAAATCGTTTAATATCTTTTAAAAAATATAGTGCAATGATCTTCTATTATTTACAACATTATGAACACACTGAGATGAGACGTTTTTAAACACCTCTTTGTCCCGCCATCTGAACCTCTACCCTCTACACCGATGGCTTTTCCACTTGCGTGCCGCTTGGTTGAGGGGCCGCTGGCGTTTTCCCCAGCTGAAAGCTTTAGTGACTAGCAGTCTCTTGCCTGTCACAGTGCCTGTCAACAGAAAGGTTCCCCCGTCGGGATGGTTGCGGGTCAGGTTGCCCACACAGGTGGCGTCTCGCTCCAGCCACAGTGTCAGACGACTCCTCATTTCCCCTCCCAGAAGCGGGCCGTGCTTTAGGACCTCCAGCCGAGAACCCAGGGAGAACATGGTCAGGACAGAACTACTGGAGTTCAGTTTGGACAGACGCACTTTAACCACTAGCAGAGAGAAGGGAATGAATGAGTAATGAGTTTCAGCATTAATCATTGTTGGTGAACAAGCTTCTTACCAAAGTCACTTTTACAGAAGAGGTCGAGCAGTTCTTTGGACGACGTGGTCTCCTCTAACTCACAATCTGTGCAGCTCGCACGCGGCACCACTGAAACAGACCACAAAACCAGTTTGATGGAGAAAACCCAGCGTTGTTTCTGTCTACATGGCTCTTCAAAAGTATGGTAGAAAAAAAAGATCTTTAGTTACCTCTGCCTTCATTGCTGGTGCCGTTTTGCATATGCTCAACTGAGGAAATGCACATTAGGTGATCTTTGGGAAACTGGTCACATTGTAGTATTCTGGGCCAGGGGTAACCGTAGCAGTTCATGATGGGGGCACAGCTGTCCCGTACCGACGCACACAAACTCCTACACGGTGAAATGATCCTGAAAAGTGACGAGAGACACATTCACTGATTGGTCGGAGCTTTGTGAGGATTTGATGTGGAAAAGTAGCTGAAGATGTCTGGTTTCTGAACCCACACCTTGAAGTATTTTCATTGGTCCATCGCAGAGCCATGTTTAAGATTTGGAGCACGGAAAGTAATAAAAAAAAGAATTAAAAATAGCAACAATTGCTATTGTTTCTATTGCAATAAAGCAAACATTTTTTATATATATATATATATGTGACCCTGGACCACAAAACCAGTCATAAGTTGCACGGGTATATTTGTGGCATTAGCCAACAATACAATACATTGTGTGGGTCAAAATTATCGATTTTTCTTTTATACCAAAAATCATTAGGATATTAAGTAAAGATCATGTTCCATGAGATATTTTGTCAATTTTATACTGTAAATATATAAAAAATTATAAGTAGTAGTAATATGCGTTGCAAAGGACTTCATTTGGACAACCTTAAAGGCGATTTTCTCAATATTTACATTGCACCCTCAGATTCCAGATTTTCAAATAGTTGTATCTCGGCCAAATATTGTCCTATCCTAACATCAATGGAAAGCTTATTTATTCAGCTTTCAGATGATGTATAAATCACAATTTCAAAGAATGTACCCTTATGATTGGTTTTGTGGTCCAGGGTATATATATATATATATATATATATATATATATATATATATATATATATATATATATATATATATATATATATATATATATATATATATCAAATTCAATTGATTTAATCAAACAGAAATGAATGTAATCCAATAAACACATTCTTGCTTAAGCAAGAGTATTGTCTTGCTATATCGTCATTTCTTTTGTGGCACAAATTTCATTGCAGGTGATTTTCACTTCCACTTGACATTAGTGCTCATTTGCATGACAATCACACCATTTAACTGATTTAAATGCCATGTAACATTGACCACAACTGAAATGATATCCACAATATATTTGGACCCACTTTATATTAGGTGGCCTTAACTACTATGTACTAACATTTTAACTAATAATTTGATACATTGCACTTATTGTGTACATACATGTTTTTACATTGTACTTACATTTAAAAAAATACCTGCATGTAATTACGTCTGTAATTAATTTCTGTAGTTACATTTGTAATTACACTGTTGACACTTCCCTTACACCAAACCCTACCCTTAAACTTACCCATACCACCACACCTGTCCCTAACCCTACCCTTAAACTTACCCATACCACCACACCTGTCCCTAACTTTACCCGTATCCCACCTCAATATCAGCAAAAGTATTTTGCAATACAATTTGAACACAGTAAGTACATTGTACTTATTTTTTGATGTAAGTACATAGTAGTTAAGGCCACCTAATATAAAGTGGGGCCATATATTTTTTAACATCATCTAGTTGTAATGGTCAGTCTATTTAGAAGTAGGTCTTACCTCTCGAGGCACACTGGAGCGAAGAGCGAGCACAGGAAGATGCGGGCGTGCGGGTGGCACTCTCGGGCGAGGAGCGGCAGCCAGCTGGTGCTCTGCTGCACCGCTTCAGCTGGAGATTCGTGTCCCAGCAGGTTGGGTATCCGCATGCTGTTGTAGCCCAGACCCTGGCACAGGGCCATGTTGGTTGGGATGGGCACACAACGAGAGGATCCCTGGAGTTCCCAGTGTCCGTTGGGCATGGCATTGACGCCCAGGCCAAGCAGAAGCAGCAGTAGAGCGGACGCTGTCAGCATCATAGTCCAGAGTTGGAGGGTCAGTGTAAGGTAGTGTCAGAGTAAATCAGTAATAGGTGTATTTATACACCACTCCCTGAGGCCCATTTGGGAGTGGGCGGGACTTTGCAGGACGTGAAATTGGATTGGTTAGGGAGGGTGTGTATGTGTGACTGTGTGTGACTTGCCGGTTCTTCTGTTTCTCTGCTGGAGATGATGAACAGTGAGCTCTACTGTACCACACACTTCAGTTTTGCTCTTTTTTTTTTCTTGAAGATTGCGACGTTAATAATATAACACAATAGATTACCCACGAGGCAGAGGAGGGGTTCACATGCTGATGGATGGATGGATGGATGGAAAGTTAGATGGATGGATGGATAGAAAGTTAGATGGATGATAAATAGACAGATAGATAGATAGACAGACAGACAGACAGACAGACAGACAGACAGACAGACAGACAGACAGACAGACAGATAGATAGATAGATAGATAGATAGATAGATAGATAGATAGATAGATAGATAGATAGATAGATAGATAGATAGATAGATAGATAGATAGATAGATAGATAGATAGATAGATAGATAGATAGATAGATAGATAGATAGATAGATAGATAGATCATTTTCGTGGGGACTGTATGAGAAGTTGTCAGACAGTGAAAGTGTAAAGGTTAAACCCCTGAGGAAGGGTTGGCTGTGACAGAGGTGTGTGAAAGGAAGTGTGTAAGTGTGAGAGGGCTGGAGTCGCGTCTGTGCGTGTGTGATGCTGAGGAGTTTTTCTTCCCCTGCTGGGAGCACTACACAATGTCTACCCCAAAAATGGCCCTCACTTCCTGTCCACTCCATTCCCAGGACCCATTCTTTCCCCTCATCCAGTCTAATGAGTTAGAGCAACTGCATCTCTCGCAGACAACCCATGCGGAAGAGCTTTACGAAGAGCGTGTGCGTCTTTGTGCGTGTATATGTTTATGCGTTATCTGCATTTGAATGGCACAACACAATAACGGTGATAGATAACACTGAAAGCTATATACAGCGATCTAAATCACTGGGCACTCACTCATCCCAGAGAAACAATGGCCCCCCCAGAACACATTAATGGCACAGTCTCATTAACACTCTCAATGGGTCAGGCAATACCATCAGTCCTAAAGAGGGGGATGGGCGCAAATCATTAGATTTGATAAGTTGATGGCCACTGTTCACTATATTAGCTATTTAAAAAAGTGAACACTGCCCAGACGAAACAAATCTTAATATATACTGTACCAGTCAGACATATTTTAATAATAGTAAAGTCATCAAGACTAAAACAACACAAATGAAAGTATTGTTTAGTTATTCCATTTTAATTGTATTTCATTTTTTATTCATTAAATATTTATTTCCAAACAATATATACGTTTTATAAACAATTAATTTAATTATTAAAAAATACCCTGTTTTCATTCTTATTCAGGCACTTACATTTCTCGAAATTAAGCATAAACCTTTTTGATTAAATGTTTTTTAAGATAACGTATTTAGTCCAAACTTCAGTGACCGGTTGCATAGACTATTTATTTTTTCTTTAAGACTGGTCATAATTTAAGTACATAAAATGGTAGATTAGTGTAATTTGAATCTGAAAAGTAAGCCTGATTACCCCTTGGCTCACTGCTAGTTGGTCTTAAAATAGATCCAGTCAGACTGACTGGTACTTCTTTGCTACCAACATCTGTTCAAGCCCTCCTCACATTCATCTGAAAATGATGGTTCTCACCAAATGAGAATTGATGACATTAACACCCGTTTGCAGTGAAGTGCGGCGGTGGGCAGGTCTGTTGATTAGCCCTATATAGTGTGACTGTGATCCTTTAATCCTTTAGTCTAATCTCATAATGTTCTCCCCCTCGTCGATGTCCTCTCTGTCTGCCTCTCACAGACACTTACTGCTACAATAGATCAAACAGGGGTGCTCTGAAATCATGTCAGCTTTTAAGACGCTCTTAACACATTGTTAAGAGGTGTGCTGGGATCTTCTGCTGATAAGCAACACCCTAGCAACCACATAGCAACGGTCTGGCATTCACCATACCACTCCTAGCATCACTGAGGCAAGTTTGCCACCATGAAATAGCAACTATACTATTTTTTTAAATTATACCTATAACTTTGCTATAATAACTAACTGTAATCCAATAAAAAATGCAGAGGTTTTTATTTGCAAAATAAAAGTCTGCTAAATAAATACCAGCAGTACTTGATGTTCACAGATAAATGGTACGTTTAAATTCTATACTGTTTTGTTTAAACAAATTGAAAGTAGGAGATTGAACTAAAATCAATCATTTTAAATGTTACACGTTAATTTAGGCGTCACACCAGTATAATGTACAGTATGAAATGGATATTGTGAGATTTACTGAAGATTACATTTAAGAGTGGGATTTACATTATTTGTGTTTTAAAGCCACAATATGTAATGTTTCGCCGCTAGAGGTCGCTTCTTCAAAACAGAGGTGTAGCTTGATGACGCCTTGATTTCGCAGAGCTTTTATTATCCCTCAGTCGCCGCTTCCGCTTCTTCCGCTCATGTGTATGTGAGTAACGCAGCTGTTTTATCATATTAGAAACATCTGAGTGTGTTGAAAGTTATGCTTTAATGCTACTCTGTGTGTTCACTCGGCGGCTACTATGAGACACTTGTTCACACTGTAGTGAGCTAGATGATATTAGGCATGATAAAACATGGTACTCGCGATTAATCAAGAAAACAAGATTTAAACAACAAGACTAAATGTGTTGAGCTGTATAACAATGAGGGAAATGAGCATGAACAATTATCTATTCAATACCAACTAATGTGTAATGTTGGCTGATAACCAATATGCGTGTGTGTGTGTGTGTGTGTGTGTGTGTGTGTGTGTGTGTGTGTGTGTGTGTGTGTGTGTGTGTGTGCTTGTTTATGTGATTTATGAGGACACAAATTTGTATAATGACATGGGTATTACACTGGTATTACAACATCAAGGTGGTTTATGAGGACATTTCAAATGTCCCCGTAAATCAAATCGCTTTAAAAACATATTAAACAATGTTTTATTAAAAATGTAAAAATGCAGAATGTCTCCTGTGAGGGTTAGGTTTAGGGGCAGGGGCAGTGTAGGGGGATAGAATATACAGTTTATACAGTATAAAAACCATTACGCCTATGGAGAGTCCTCATAATGCTGTTGCACCAACATGTGTGTGTGTGTGTGTGTGTGTGTGTGTGTGTGTGTGTGTGTGTGTGTGTGTGTGTGTGTGTGTGTGTGTGTGTGTGTGTGTGTGTGTGTGTGTGTGTGTGTGTGTGTGTGTGTGTGTGTGTGTGTGTGTGTGTGTGTGTGTGTGTGTGTGTGTGTGTGTGTGTGTGTGTGTGTGTGTGTGTGTGTGTGTGTGTGTGTGTGTTTGTGTGTGTGTGTGTGTGTATGTACACTACTGTTCAAATATTTGGGGTTCTTACTATTTTCTTTAAAATGTTTTTGAAAGAAGTTTTATGCTCACCGATGTTGCATTTTTTAAAATCAAAACTACAGTCAAAGCAGTAATATTGTGAAATATTATTGCAATTTAAAATAACCGTTTTCTATTTGAATATATTTTAAAATTTAATTTATTCCTGTGATGCAAAGCTGAATTTTCAGCATCATTCATGACCACATGATCCTTCAGAAATCATTCTAATATGCTGATTTGATGCTCAAGAAACATTTTTAATTATTATTATTATTATTATTATCAGTGTTGAAAAAAGTTGTGATGCTCAGCATTTTTGTGGAAACCGTGATATATTATTTCAGGATTGTCAATTTTTTTTAACAGCATTCATTTAAAATAGAAATATTTTATAACAGTGTAAATGTCTTGACTGTCACTTCATCAATTAAATGCATCCTTGCTAAATAATAATAATAATATATATACACACACACACACACACGCACACACGCACACACACACACCGCCTGGCAAAAAAAGTCGCTGTTTGGATTTAAATAGACAAATACTTAAGAGTCTATGATTGGATGATTATTGCAGTGATTATTATGTTTCTAGCATGTTATATGTTTGCCAACAGTTCTTCTAACCCTAATTTATGGATTGTGTAGCTTTTCATTTCTTACACAACCATGTAGGAAGACACATCATGGCCATATTCAAGGATGACAATGTCAAGATTCATCAGCTCAAACTGTGAAAGAATGAAGAATCATTTTCACACTTGAAGCATCTCTCTGAGTCCAGTCCTTAAATTCACTGAGAGTCTTTGGGATGTGCTGGAGGAGACTTTACAGAGTGCTGGACTCTTGCATGGTCATTACAAGATCTTGACCAAACATTGACGCACCTCTTGATGGAAATAAATGTTGCGATGTTATCAATTAGGAGAACTAGAAGAACTGTGTCCAAACATATAACATGCTAGAAACACAATAATCACAGCAAGTATTTGCCTATTTAAATCCATACACATACACACACACACCTCCTAGCAGTGCATGAAGTGACGTCTGCATGTTGATGTGTGTTCCAGAGATCCCAGGGTTCCTGAGCGTGGAGGAGAGCAGTGTGGTGATGCAGCTGGCCCAGCTGAAGGGCTTGACCCACAGCTCTCTCCTCACGACCCCTGACAGCCAGGAGGAGCAGCTCACTCAAGATGAGCTCTTCAGCCTGCTCGACCTCAACCAGGACGGCCTTCTGCAGAGGGAGGAGGTCAGGCACCGTCATTCTACACTTATTGCTGGAGTTGAACCTTAAATGTATCCATTCAAGAGCTTAAAGGGGAGGGGAATCTGTCATCATTTACTCACCCCGATGTCTTTTCTGTGAAATAAATAGTTGTGGTTGAGGGGAATATTTTCACTGAATAATGAATTTCGGTAAAACGTTTTAGTGCTTCTTTGATAGCTTAATATCTCATTTGTTGTTCCACGGAAGAATCTCGTGCAGGTTGGAATGACATGAGGGGGAGTAGATTTTTTCTATTTTTTGAGTGAACTCTCCTTTTCGAGGATTAAAGTAAATATGGAGGGGAACTAAGAGGGTAATGAAATGAATTTTCCCAGAATTAAAAGCATCTGTTCTGCCACAGATTTTGAGTCTGTCCCATTCGACTGATGGATCTTGGCTAAGCTCATACAATTTACGGAAAATCCACACGGGGCTTGAGACCAACCCTTCTGGTAAGTGAAGTGTGTGTGTGTGTGTGTGTGTGTGTGTGGAGGGTCTGATACAATGACACAACATGCAGTGTTTTCTAGCAGCTTCCGGATGGATCCTATTAGAGTCTCATTAATATGAGGGTTACACACACACACACATCCGCCTCACATATACGGATTGAGGTAGTGTCCCCTCTTCCGGTCCCCCTGCCCTATTGTCTGGAGAGCATCCCGCTGTGGTTCGGTTCCGGAGGGGAAAGAGTGAAGACTCACTGATCCGCAAGTAAAGGAGAAAAAGACAAATGCTATTCTCTTTATTCTCGCCTTGTTCATTGTCACGCTGCCGTCAACTGTATTTTTTTTTTTTGCTGTTTGCTGAGACGAGCATCTCTATTACTCATACTTAAAGTTGAGGATTTAACCCCCCCCAAACCTCAATATGAAACCCCAGCATGTAACTTGTCCCGCACCATTTGTGAATTTGTTACCGACATGAATGATAACTGAAATCCTGCGGCTTGTTGACGAATCCCAATGAGTTACAATGAAGTAATGATCCAAGCCATATAAAGAAACTAGAATATCATCGAGACTTGGCTTGACTTGGACCTGAAGGAAGCCCTAGCAACCACGTGACAATGCATTCAAACACACAACCATATAGCAACACTACATAACAATAAACTAGTATTGCACCACTCATTTTCTTTCAAATTCCAGTTAATGTAATTTTTTTATCATGACATCTTGCTTTAAATGGTCAAATAGAAGCTTAATGTGCAGATTGAGAATGAGATTTGTGTCTGGTGTGTGTTTGCAGGAGTTTTGTCTCTGCAGGAGTTTAAGCGTGTCAGTGGTGGAGTGTTGCAGTACAGCGGAGCTGGTCAAGGCCGCGACGGACACGCCGAGGTCAGGCAGAGAAGCACACACACACGGCTTTATCTCGGAGAGGGCACACACCACCTGCTGAAGAGCATCAGAAACAGGTGATACATCCTGATGGGCGCAGTAGTGGTTAAAGCTCAGGGCTGGGAATCAAAAGGATCCTGGTTCCATCCGTCACAATCGTGCACTTGAAGATACTTCACCCTGAAATTAAAAGTCTTATATTTTTTGGTCCTTGTACCTTCTGGTCATCTGCCACCTGTGAATTTGTTTGTTGTAGATTTTTTTTCTTTTTGTTTAAGAAACTGGATAAGAATTAAAGGGATAGTTCACCCAAAAATGAAAATTACCCCATGATTTACTCACCCTCAAGCCATCCTAGGTGTATATTACACTCTTCTTTCAGACGAATACAATGTCCTGGCTCTTCCAAGCTTATGGCAGTGAATGACTGCCCAAAATTTGAAGCCCAAAAAAGTGCATCCATCCATTATAAAAGTGCTCCGCACGGCTCCGAGTTAATAAATGGGTTTGTGTAAGAAAAATATCCATATTTAAAACTTCATAAAGTAAAATAGCTAGCTTCCGGCGGACCTCCTTCCCTATACATGTGAAAAGTTTCGCATTTTGCTGCGCTCCAAAGTTCAGTTTTGGTGAACTCTGACCTGCGAATTCGCATCACATGAAGACGTGTTAAGACGTGTTACTTGTAGAATATCGATACGTCACGGCATGACCTCTTTGCTGAATTAAAAGAACAATATTTTTGCAGTAAAGATGAGTAGATTGTATATTTTTACATTTTGAGTTACTTGAATTCCTATTTATCATACAGTATGTTGAATAAAAAGACGCTTCAGAGCGTGATGTCATATCACGACCCTTGCAGTGTCTGAAGAAATGTTGCATCCTCAAAGTCTAGTGTGAGCGCAGCTTTACTGTAAGGCTTGAGTGCAGTGCTGTTGTGCTATATGTGCTATATTTGCAAGAAATAGCCTATATGCAACAGCCAATTATTTTGAAGAAAAGTTTTTTTTTTTTTAAGTGGTGCTTAATATAGAGAGTCATTTTGCAGCACAATCTCCTACATTAACTGTTATTTTGTATGATGGGACTAAGGCTGTAGAGAAAACGGGGTGAGTTGAAAAGGGGCATTTCAGGGCTGCCCACACATGAGAACCAAATATTAGCAGTGAACAATTTTTTTTACTCATGTAACTTTGATTATCTTTTTTTTTCTTAAAAAAAGAAAAACTTTTTTGGACTTCTCAATGACTTTCACTGTATGGACAAACAGTTGAAACTTTTTTTTTTCCTCTCTTTTTTTTGGGACAAAGAACATTTGAAATGTGTGGGGGGTTTTTTTGGACACCTCCTTGTTGACTTTAATTGAATGGACACAAACAGTTGAAATGTGTTTTGTTTTGGACACCTACTCGTTGACTTTCATTTGTATGATAAATGTTAAACACAAGTAAATGATGACACAATTTTCATTTCTGGGTGAACTATCAGTTTTATCCCAGGTTGTGGGATAAAAGGGTTGGTTCTGGTATTTTTCTGGTAGAGTATAATGTCGGAAAGATCATATTTACGAGTGGGAAGCTCTGGATTTTCTTTAAACCCCAATGTTTATTAGTCGGGGCATGTCAGTGAGAAACATTAATTTTAATTAAGAGAAGGTACGCCACCATCTTACTCCGACAAAAGTGACTTGAACGCAGCTGACGTCGTAAACACAACTTCCCAACTCGTAAATACGAACTTCCCAGGAGGACATGAGTCTGTTAAAAAGTCTGCAAAATGGCTTCTCACTTGTTGTTACGTGCTCAGAGGATTTGGGGTATGGCTGTTGGTTTTTCTTTCCCTTACTTTCACTTTCTCCGTTATCACCTCTCAGGGCGATACTAGTGGCTGGTGTGCTGTCAGTTATCATTACGACTGAATGGGCGTTGTGGTGATAAAAGGGCAGACGAAAACCGCAAACAGCAGGAGGAGGAGGAGGGAGGGGGATTGTTTGTTTGCCTGCCACTCTTTGTCTTTGTCTTTTTGCGTGTTTTGGTTTTTGTTGTCATTTATTCTTTTGTTTGCTCCTTGAAGAGTATGAATTTGTTCATGAGTTAATTCGTTCTTTTTTTTCTTCTATCTTTTGGTGGTTTGTCCCCAAGTTAGTTTGAATCTTTATTATTTTCCATTGTTTTTCCCTCCAATATTTTATCCCGACCAGGGAGTAGGGAACAGGAAAGCATGTCACGTGACTTCCATTTCGCAACATCTAGGGAAGCGCGGTGTTAACACACTAGGTAAGAAACGGGTGCCATCATTGTATGTTTTGAGTTTGGTAGTTAGTGTAGATTATGTAGGGCGTCTTGAAGATTGTCTTTTTCTTCTTTTTATTTTATTGTGTTAAGTAGTTTAGTTGGGAATGGGATGTAGGTAATGAGTGGGGTTTTGTTTTGTTATTTTCTTTGATTTAGCCCTGTTCAAGTTCCTACTCCCTGGTATCGGTTTTTGTGTGTTTTTTTTTCTCTCCCTCCTAAATGTTATTGTGAATAAATTACCCCGTTTCCTTCATTCAAAACTCCATTTTGCTCTTGTGTTCTTTTTGCATCTGCACCACTGAACGTCTCCCAGAGTTAAGATCCGGGAAAATATTGATTTATTTTATGTTGTGTCCCTCATGCCCTTAGCCATCTTTGGGACGTAACACTTGTGCACTGAAACACAAAGTAGAGCTAGTTTAAGACGTGCACATAAAAGACAAACTATTTTCTTTTCTCCAGAGTGACCCGTTTAACGCGACTGCCGTCCTTATTGGTCGATCTCAGCGAGCCAATGGAAGTTGTCCGTTATGAGCAGGGCGGGTACAGCCACGCCCACCACGACAGCAGCCCCCCCAACCCTGACAGCAGCTGCGCCCACACACATCTGGCAGCAAATAACTCCGCCTCCAACCAAGTTGCATGCAGGTACATTTTAAGACGTTTCGTGTCTGATTCGATTGACTCGTAAAAATGCTGCGGCATAATAAAGGTGTTTCTATTTCCCAGGTATGTGACGGTCCTGCTGTATCTGAACTCGGCGGATGGAGGTGGGCAGACCAGCTTTCCCATGGCTGACAACAGGACGTACGAGGAGGAGGTGAGCCATGTCTTGTTTCTATGGCAACAGGGGGAGGTGAGCTCTGTTGCCATAGCAACCAGCCGGCAACAGGAAGAAGGTCTTGAATTGTGATGGCTATCTTAGGCTCTTGACGTTATTGCACTGTTTGAGGCTTCACTTGTGTGTGTGTGTGTGTGTGTGTGTGTGTGTGTGTGTGTGTCAGGTGTTAGGTGATCTCTCTCAGCAGTACTGTGATAAAGGAAATCTGAAGGTCAAACCTGTAGCTGGAACTGCTCTGCTGTGGTACAACCACCTCTCAGATGGCAATGGTGATTTTCGTAATTATTCCAAACTTTTCACCGGTACTGTATGCATAATGAATATTAATGAACTCGACTCGTCATTCATTTCCATCAGGCTGGGTTGGAGAGTTGGATGAATTCTCTCTCCACGGCGACTGTTCAGTCAATCAGGGCTTCAAATGGACAGGACGAGTGTGGGTGAACATCGACCCTGACCAGCAGCGTCAGGAGCGTTACCAGCGTCTGATCTCGTGGCATCCAGAGGAGCAAAGCGAAAGGCATGATCACGGAGACCTTCACCAAGACCTCTGAACCAGACCTCCTTCTACGCTGATCTAGAGTCAGTTTCCGCTAGACAAGTCCTCATGTGAAGCCTGGTTTAGGAAAACAAAAGCTGGTCTAGTAAGAGATATTCCCGCTGCTGCAAGCTTGACCTTTATATAGCCGTCACCCCCTGCTCCGGTGACATATCATTTAATATTCATGAGTTCAACAGGGAAAATAATAGCTAAACATTCACTGGTGTCGCACAAGTTATACATTCTATATTTATGAAAGAGTTTATTTATTCAGTGTTGCATATTTATTGAAATTATATTTATTTGTCATGTCACTATTTATTAAACGATTTAGTCTTTTATTATTATTTATTCATATTTATAAATGTGTGGTGTGTACATATACAGCTCTGGAAAAAATTAAGAGACCACTCCAAGTTCAGAAATCAATGTTAATCTTTTAATTTTTTTTCCCGAGCTGTATATAAATATAGTCACCTAATGTGTGTCTATTTATCTCAGGTTTGGTTAAGCACAGGTTGTCTTTTTCCATTTTAATGCACTATTTCAAACTAAGAAATTGTCAGATATGTAAGTTAAACTACGAAATAAATAAATTCATACTTGTAGAACGGTATGGGTGGTGTGTTCAGTTAATTGGTCAACTTTTTGTAAGAATTAAGGGGGTTAGTTCACCCAAAAATTAATTTCTGTCATTAATCACTCACCCTCATGTCGCTTCAAACCCGTAAGACCTTCATTCATCTTCAGAACACAAATGAAAATATTTTTGATGAAATCGGAAAGCTTTCTGACCCTTTCATGTGTGATGTGTCTGGGTGCTCATGTGAACCGCGTCTAGAGACTCTCACGGAAGAGAATCAGTTGTTGAATAAAGTTATTTTTGTTTTTTCTGCACACAAAAAGTATTCTCATCGCTTCATAACATTAAGGTTGAACCACTGGAGTCACATGGACTATTTTAATGTCTTAACTTCCTTTCTGGGCCTTCAAAGTGGTAGGTTAATAATGGATTTCATCAAAAATATCTTCATTTGTGTTCTGAAGGAACAAGGGTGAGGAATTAATGACAGAATTCTTTTTGGGAACATTTTTGGGTGAACTAGCCCTTTAAACCTCAATACTCGAACACAGATTTCACTGATACACAAGTGTGCGTTTTCCCCACAAGAGGGCATTATCTTCACTTAAACTGATAAAGGGCTCTGCTTACACATGCACAGCAGCTATAATGCCCTTGCAGCTCTTGTAAGACAGCCGTGTAGGGAACAGCACATTCCAGTCTTACTGCAACAGTGGAGAAAGGTTAGCAACATTTCGATTGGATATGTCCAACACCATCAGATAAGGATGCTAGGGCAACTGACAGACACGGAAGAACGGGACTTCTTGGATTGGTCCACAAGCAGTTTCTGCCCTGCACCCGTCATGAGGACTAATCCCTAAAGTTGAAGCCAACCGCCATAAAAATTCTTTAGGAATTTTTCATCCAGTGATAAATGACCAGATACACCCATGTTCTCAGTGTCCCGTCTGGTGAGACACTACACAGGCCCGTAATTGGGAAGGCAGTAACAGATACATTCAGGTTCTGAGTCTTCCATCTAGAGAGGCTGTCAGATATGACCACGTTCTGAGCCTCCAGTCTGTGAGGAAAGAGGCATTAACAAAGACTACCTTCAGAGTCTTTGTCTAGACAGTGTCAATAACATGTCTCCATGCCAGAGAGACAAAAGCGGATTGACCAAGTTCTGATTGTCTGGCCCAGAAAGGCAGAAGACACGCAGAGACATTAAAGGGGTGGTTGCATGCGATTTAACTTTTTTAACTTTAGTTAATGTGTAATGTTGCTGCTTGAGCATAAACAGTATCTGCAAAGTTACAGCGCTGAAAGTTCAATGCAAACGGAGATATTGTCTTTTAAAATTATAGCAGTTTATTGCCTACAAAAACGGCCGGTTTGGACTACAACAAGCTTCTTCACGGGTTGGTGACATCATAAACCCTTGCTATTAACATAAACACTGCCCCCCCCCCCCCCCCCCCCCCCCCCGAACACACAACAAAGTGGGCGAGGCCACGTCGCAGTCATTATGAAAGAGAGAGAGCTGTTGCAGAACTACAAACTACATTTGGCCATCTAACCAATCTAAGACCATTGCGTTTTTCGGAGGGATGGGCTTTACAGAAGCAGGAAGCAAACGAGCCGTTCAAAGGACAGTGGAGACAGCGGTGTGGAATAAAGGTAAAATATAAGAAAAATATGCCGTTTTTTAAAATAAAAAGAAGTATTAAGACATGTTATACTGCACCCCATAAACACAACCAAGCCTAGAAAAAAACCACGGAAAGCTCTGGAGAGCAAACTTTCACTTCAAGGTTCCTTCGTCTGCGTGTTTCAGATTGTTAAGGATCTTCTGCCCCTACTTCAGGGCCTCATCTGCATGTTCCAGATTTTAGGACCTTTTCTGGTGCTCCACAGATCTTCGTGTTCAGGGCTGTTGAAACGGCTTCCGGCCGCTTTTCTCCACTGCACAGCACCAGTGGAAGACGTGCCATCGGACTGCTCCCTCAACCACGTAAAACGCAAATGTTACCAAACCTCTTTCTAGAGACCATGGCATTGTTGTATATTATCAGTATGTGATCTTCTCATTTACTTAGAAGTAATATAACTGATGCTAGTTAATAACCAACAGGCCCACCCTGCATCTCTCCAGCTTTGAGATGCAGGGCCAAGTGAAATTCTTGGTGGGCCCAGACTTTTAACATTATTTTTTCCCAATAACAAAACTATTTTATAACAAAAGAGGCAGGTCTTGAAAGGAACTCTCTATGTATACAGGGCTCAATGAAAAGGAGCGTTTCTACAGGTTTATTCTGGTCCAGATTTTTACTTGCCCAGCAAACATTTTTACTGGCCCCACCACAAAAAAAAAGTCTTATTAGTATTTTAATAAATATTGAGACAAGTCAACAGTCAGTAGGCTAAGAACAAATTACAAGCAATAGCACATATAAACAGAATAAGGGCAGGACTGAAGGGTCAGGGGACTTGTTTGGGCTCTGCCTACGCTACAAATGACCTCAACTACATCATTATATAGTAGCAAAAAATACACAAAAATGTAATATCCTTTGAGGTCCCTAGAACAATTAATATGCAACATGCCTAGTCAAAGTTTAGAGGTATATTATACAATAAATTACAGGTCTCTCAGACAAGAGAAGATCAAAACCGTGAAATAACACTGAGCAATAAAGCCAGAGATTAACAGTATTTTTTATTGTCATCTCTGTGTCCTCTTATGTCAGATTCTTACATTAAATCAATCACTTCGATCAGAATTGGAAGACTCTGTATGTCTATTACCAATCAAATAACGTCAGTATCAACAAAATCCATCAATGCATTTACACTGTATTTACTATGTAACTCAGGAGCAGCATGAATGAATTTACACTGCAGTTGTATAGCTAATCAGTGTTGGTGTAATGCATTACTAATGAATTATTACTGTAATTTCAAATTAAAGTAAGAATTACTCTTAATTTCTTTGTAATTTAGTTACTTCTGATGTGATTCAAATACTGTACAGACAACAACAACAATTCTAGCTATATTCATCTCTGGTTGAGGTTGATGGGATTTAGAAAGTAGGCCTAATTGGTAGGCTAATAAGTAGAGAAGAGAATAATTGGTAAAGTAATCTAATTACACTGTTGAAGATGTAATTACTAGCTAGTAATTAATTAAATAATAGGCTATTAAATAAAATAATAGGCTACTTTTTAAATATGAAACTAAAACCGACAGTGGTTAGCTACTGTATTAATGAGTGAGTTGAATTCAACTGATTCGTTTAAAGTGCTTATTTATTTTACTTGGCAAACGACTGTATTTATGAATGGGTAGCTTAAATAAATAATAATTTACTCGTCTGATTTGTTCAAATAGGTTGAATCTTTGAGGAATAAGACAGTGTTTCTCTGAGATGCAGCGGTTGTGTTTGCTCTGTTTTCTTTGATAGAGCAAAAACAGAACCAGAGTCTATGGACGTTATTCAGTAACTTCTTTTTTCTGTTGTCACAGTGCAGATGTTCGGAATGACAGCACTGTTTCTTGTGTGATCATAGATTTGTGTAATAAATACAAAGAAAAGTTTTTGAGAACAGTACGTGGCTCTCAGTGCGCGCTTTGGGTGTAGGCTATGCGCAGAGAAAACAGCACGTGAGGAAGTCTTTTTGCGAAAGGATTGAAAATCGTTTGAATGCTTAAACTGAAAAAACAGACTTAAATCAGGCTTTATAGTTTCTAAATAACAAGCAGATTTTTGATGGCAAGCAACCGAAAACCATGAACTCTCTCAAAATCTGGAGCTGAACTATTGAAAACGGTTATTTGGTGTGGGGCCAGGGTGGGCCAAGTTTCTGGTGAGCTATATTCTCTGAAAGTTATGACACATGCCATATTTACAAACCGTTAATATGATTAACAGTTATCCTCATACCATTATGAGGATGCAAGTCCTTATGTTGTAGTGTGTTTTCAGGTTTCAGGCCACACCTTCGACATAATGAGGACATGCCGATCGATGTCCTTTTAATTCAAAAAGCAAAATAAACATACCAAACGATTTTATTAAAAACGTAAACATGCAAAAAGTTTTCTGTGATGGGAAGCGGTATGGATGTAGGCAGGGGGATAGAGAATAGTGTTTGTGGAGTATAAAAACCATTATGCCTTTGGAATGTGCCTGTAATCCAGCATGTGTGTTAGTTTTATTTCTCCTGTGCTGTTGCAGCTGGGAACGCGAGAGAACTTCATGTAAGCTCTTATTGCAAAAGATCCTTTAATACCCCCTGGATCTTGAGGCTTAATACAGAGTCTATGGAATTCTGGGGCTTTTAGTGACTCACTAGAAAATGAATAGTTTCTCACAGCTGTTGCCTGTGCTTGTATTAGGCCTATACACTATATATTATGATAGTTTCTGCCCAGTAAGTAGCAATGGTGAAATAACTTTTATATACATTATACAAACTAGTAGGGTTAAGTGTGATGCTTACTTGTAATGTCTCTATCGAAGCATAAAGGATTAAAAAGGAAAATTACCCCATGATTGTACTCACCCTCAAGCCATCCACTGTTGTACATGACTTTCTTCTTTCTGATGAATACAGTCGGAGTTATATTAAAAATGTCCTGGCTAATCCAAGCTTTATAATGGCAGTGACGGGTTCATTGAGTTTGAAGCTCAAAAAACACTACTCCATGTAGCTCCAGGGGGTAATGAATGCCTTCTGAAGTGAATTGATTGGGTTTTATAAGAAATATATCCATATTTAAAATGTTATAAAGTAAAATATCTTGCTTCCGGCGGACCGCCTTCTGTATTCAACTTACGCAGAAAGTGTAACGCCTCTCGCAGTTCAAAACGCTTACGCTACATCTGACGCCAGTTACGCTTTTTCCGTAAGTTGAATACGGAAGGAGGTCTGGCGGGAGCTAGATATTATACTTTATAATGTTAAATGGATATTTTTCTAACCCCATCGATTCACTTCAAAACGCCTTTATTAACCCCCCGGAGCTGTGTGGAGTACGTTTATGAGGGATGGATGCCTTTTTTTGAGCTTCAAACTCAATGGATCCCGTCACTGCCATTATAAAGCTTGGAAGCGTCAGGATATTTATTAATATAACTCCGATTGTGTTCATCAGAAAGAAGAAAGCCACCTAGGATGGCTGTAAATCATCGGGTGATTTTCATTTTAAAGTGAACTACTCCTTTAAATGACTTTTAGGCCCTCCCTTCATAAATACATCTCCATTGTGAGTGGATCCATTAATATGGAATTTTTCAAATAGATTTATTACAAAATTGAAAAGCAACTGCTCAACCAACTGCACAGTAGGAGGTTTTTACTCTTGATCTAGAAAAAGTGCACTCACTCTACAAACTTCTTTAAAAACATTGACAACCAAACATTTCAGCCAAATTCGAAGGCTTCGTCAGACAAAAAGATTTATTAAAATAAAAAAGCTGTATAGCAAAAGCTAAAAGCCCAATGGCAATCAGTTCAACAGAAGGTTTCAGTTCAAGACAAGTTCCTTTTACCAAACTGCATAGCTCTCCTAAGAGCGTGTAGATGCATAGTTTGTATCAATATGTGTCTCCTTTTTTTTTTTTTACTGAGAACATGATATAAACAAAGGAAGCAGTCACAATGAAGAACAACTAAACAAGAAAAAAAGAAGAAAACAAAAACTAAAGAGGTACAACAGGTAAATAACTAACCTGGGGTGCGTTTCCCAAAACCATAGTTGCTAACTAAGTTAGCAACTTTGGTGGTTGCAATGCAATTTCCCATTGCCAACGACCTAAGTTGGTAACAGGTTAGCAACTATGGTTTTGGGAAACGCACCCCAGTATAGGTCAGCCTTCTTGTGCTAACTCTAATGCTGTACAAAACATAAACAAGTGGTTTCTCACCTGAAAATGTACATTTATCAATATAAAATGTCGTTAACAAATGAAAAGATTAAATAAGTATATTTTGTGTTCGTATAAATGCTCGTTTCCCCCCCACTAACAATTCCAAAACAAAACATTTTCCCAAAGTAAAGTAAAATCCATTCAGGACGCGTCTCTAGTCAGGTACGCGTTTGTGTGACGTCATCGGACATCAGCCAATCACAGACGAGTGCATGTTCGTCAGCCAATCATAGCGCCGCACCGAGCCGGGAAGCTGCGAGCAGAGATAGCGCCGCTGATGCTCTGATCAGTGTAACGTTAATATCCAACGCGAGACGGGCGCCGACATCACACCTGCTTTCCAGTTATACTGCTTCACCAAACCGGGAGATTCCTTAAGACTTACTATCATTCTCGTTAAACCGACATCCATGCGATTCTTCAGGCTGACCTTCAAGTGCTTTGTCGACTGCTTTTGAGACCCTCTTATTCCTCGTCTGCCTTCGACGCACGTCAATTATTACAAATTGGAGCTCAATCTTATAAACCTTCTGCTGAAGATCAATTTTATATTAATAGTCAGACAGCAACCCCACGGAAAAGCACTGAACAACGCGAATCGAAAGTAAACAAATACATAAAAACGTTAAGGAACCGTTATTTGTAAATTCTCGGGCGCGCGACGCTCCTGCTGGCCAGAGCGCGGCATGTCTCCAGAAGAGCATTTCTCCAGTAAGAATGATTTTATATGTTTATGTATGCCTGTTTGTTAATAAGAATACATTTGATAACATTTTAAGGGCTTTGACGTAAAATGTAATCTATACAATGATATCGAAAGCAACCAGAATGCTGTTTGGTGTAATGTATCTTTCCATTAGACGGACTCTCCGTGTGTCTGAACAGGATCCGGATCTGGGCTCTTCATGTATTTACCTGTATCAAGTGTCTCTCTTTCACTTTCTTCCTTACACATGCTCTCTCTCGCAAACCACAGTCCTTCAATCCGCCCCAATCTGGATTCAACTGCATCTCTGACATGCATAAAACTGCCATTGATGTCATAGGAACACAGCAGTCAATCAAACCCTCAATGCTGTATGGGTGCATTTGCATTATATACACATGTATATACAGCTCAAATTCTGCTGTCATTAAAGCAAAAAAGGGTCAAACATTCACAAACTCATGTCCATCTCTCTCTCTCAGATGATGGAGGCACGTGCGAGGATGAATCTCAGGAGGAAGCAGAAGTCGCCCGTCCTTTGGTGTCAGAGACTGAGGGGTCCAATACGGAGATGTCTGATGCTGAGCCCAGTGTTCGTGTGGGTTTGGCGGATACAGGCGACCCCACGATAGAACTGGGGCATTCAGATCGACAAACATGGAGCAGACAAATGGACTTTATCATGTCTTGTGTTGGATTTGCAGTTGGTCTTGGAAACGTCTGGAGATTCCCTTACCTCTGTTATAAGAACGGAGGAGGTGAGATACTCACACACATGATCATGTCTTAAAGTCTCCAGACCACATTTTCATCGCTACACTCAGTCAGTGACCCTCAGTTAAAAAACCCCCATTAAAAACCGTCTATCGTTGCACACTCTTAACACTAATAGACTAAAACCTCTGAAATGTAATGAAGTATCTGCCGGTAGAGATAAGTTAGAAGGTCGAAGCGCTGAGAAAAATAAACGGGAGACAGGAAGAAGGAGGAAGGACAATGGCTGTCTGATATTCATGGCCTGAGTTTATCAAAGGTTGAAGAAGTGACACTCTGTTCTTTGTTCTCTTCTCGCTCTCTGGTAACTTTAACCGTCTGCGCTGCTCTTCTGACGTATGAAGAGGTGATGGACGCCGCTTAGAGTTATCAGCTTTTTTTGTTTCCCATTGACTCTCTGTTTTTCGTGCCAGCCGAAGCATGTTGTAGCAACTCATAATGTAATAAATGCACATAATGTAAGAAGTATTACATTATTAGGTAACACTTTACAATATGGTTGTATTAGTTTGCATTAGTTAACATGAACTAACCATGAACAACAGCTCTGTTCAGCATTAGTTAAAGGGTTAGTTCACCCAAAAATGTAAATTATGTCATTAATTACTTACCCTCATGTCGTTCGACACCCGTCAGACCTCCGTTCATCTTCAGAACACAAATGAAGATATTTTAGTGTAAATCTGATGCTCTGAAAGGCCTCCATTGGCACAATGGCACTTTACACTCTCAAGACCCTTAAAAGGTACTAAAGACGTCGTTACAAAGTCCATCTCACTACAGTGGTTCTACAATAACTTTATGAATCGGCGAGAATAGTTTTTGTGCGCAAAAAAACCCTAAATAACGACTTATATAGTGATGACGATTTCAAAACACGGCCTCATGAAGCTTCGAAGCGTTATGAATCAGTGAGTCGAATGATGATTTGGATCGCGTGTCAAACCGCCAAACTGCTGAAATTTGGCGATTCAAACTGCTCATTCGACTCACTGATTCATAACGCTTCGAAGCTTCATGAGGCCGTGTTTTGAAATCGTCATCACTATATAAGTCGTTATTTAGGGTTTTTTTGCGCACAAAAACTATTCTCGTCACTTCATAAAGTTATTGTAGAACCACTGTAGTGAGATGGACTTTGTAACGACGTCTTTAGTACCTTTTAAGGGTCTTGAGAGTGTAAAGTGCCATTGTGCCAATGGAGGCCTTTCAGAGCCATCAGATTTCCACAAAAATATCTTCATTTGTGTTCTGAAGATGAACGGAGGTCTTACGGGTGTCCAACTACATGAGGATAAGTAATTAATGACAGAATTTTCATTTTTGGGTGAACTAACCCTTTAATCTTTGTTAACATTAGTTAACCCTTATGTGTCCTTTTGGACGTTTTCATCCACTATGGGTTGCTTTTGAGTCTTAATTTGGCCACAACTTTCTCTGAGTTTCAGCAAATGGAATGATTTTTGGTGACAAATCTTGTTTTTACACATATTTTGGGAAAATGCGTTGAAAATTTTCACAAACTCAACTTGCACTGTGGGCAAATTCACTACCCTTTCGTTACCCTCGTGGCTGAAAACAGCCACTAAATTAAACTGCCGGAAAAAATGTATCAGATATAAAAACATTTTTTTTTTTTTTTTGCATAAATCTATTAATCAACCTCAGTCCTGATCAAAACTACAAAAGTTTTTTTTATTCAGGATTTTAACTTTTTAGTTGCCAATTTCATAAATGATGTCACTGATCACAAAAGTCCCAAAATGACTTATTTTCAATATAAAATGTAATTGTAATAACAATTTTTACAGTATGAGAAAATTATTAAATTATAAACTCACCAAAAACATGTCATATTTTCATTATTGCAGTCTTAAAAATTCTAAATTTAAATATTCATGCAATTATTATTATTATATGATTATTTAGCATAAAGCATTGGTATTGGTATTGTATTTACAGTACATTTGGACAAATCTAAATCCAGATAAATAAATAAAATCAGAACTTTTGCACCTTTAAACTAGTAATCAGTAATCTGGTGGATTTTATAGGCAGGTTAAGATTGAGAGTACTTTAAAGAAATAGCAATGCGTTGTTAAATAATACAAATAATAGCACCAATATTTAAATCTGTTGCATTTTGCATGTAGTTAAAGATTGGCTTTAGATTTTTAAAAATGTACTGTAAGGGAATACTTATATTTTTTATGTTTTAAATGCTATTACAATAATGAAAACATGACATGTTTGTTAGTGAGTTTATACTGTAATAATTTCCTCATAATGTACATTTTTGTATTACATTATGAAAATTGTATTACAATAATAATGCAAAACTTATTGCATTATGTGCAGTTATTACGTTGTGAGTTGCTACACATGTCAATAAGTCATACGATTCAGACGCCATCTCAAGAACAGTGTCAGTTGTGTCTATAGAGTTGATACTAAACCTCTGGATTCTTTATCTGTCTGTAAACAACATGATTTGCAAGGGAGACCTAATCTAACTTACTCTCTCTCTCTCTTTTACATACACAAAGAATACATTTGAAGAGTTTTCTTAAAGGGATAGTATAGCCAAAAATGTCAATTCTGTCATCATATACTAAACATTTTATGTCATTCTAAACATGAACGCACAAAAAAAAGTAGCCTGGATGCCAGCCGAACTTAGCCCCGCCCACAACATTTGAGGTTGGGAAGTTTGGTCTGGACTTGATCCGTTGTGGAGCAACTATGCTCGAACAGGAGCTGTTCAGACCAATCAGATTGTCAGGGCGGACTTTATACGATGATGGACAGATGATCAACAGTAACGTAATCATCCACGTCACCAAAGAGCGCTTGGGTTGAATTCGCTCTAATCCTTTTTGGGTAAACTAACTTTTTGGGCTACAAACATTGTTACCCTTGTGAAAAAGAAGTGCGCTTAATTGTATTTAATATGAACTTGGTGTGTACATCAAAACTTACACACACACACACACACACACGCATATATATATATATATATATATATATATATATATATATATATATATATATATATATATATATATATATATATATATATATATATATATATATTATATATATATATATATATATATATATATATATATATATATATATATATATATATTATATATTATATATAGACCGGTCTAAAATAGTCTGAATATGAACACTTATAATAGTGAACTGTAGTGATTCAGGATAAGACAAAAACACGGTTTGGAAAATTGATTCATGATGTTCTCACTCATTATATACATTTGGTTAATTTTGAACAGTTGTGGACTGCTGCTTTAATTAAAGAAAAGTACTTAAAGAGAGTACACTGTCACGGCTATGTTTCTGCACACTTGGTAACACTTTATTTTAAGGTGTAGTTACACGTTACTTACTATAGTTATAACAGGAAAGTGTACATAATTACAAGTAACTAACCCTAAGCCAAACCCTAACATTAACCCCTATAGTAAGTACTTTCCCCGCCAGCCACCCCCAGCGTTTTTGATCATTTCCACAGAATGTTCATGGCCCCAAGAATATTTTGTTGTATGAATATCTGAACATGCATATATCAAAAGAAAGAACAGACCCTCTGCTTTAAAAAAAAAAAAAGTTTTATTCTAGCTTCATGCTTTTTTTTAATTAACATTTGAAGCAACATTTTGAGCAAAAAGCTGAGAAAATCACATTTTTGTCAAAGACTACATCCAGATCTGATTCAGAATGATGATCAAAACACAGATGGAGTAGATCAAGTCCATCAACACCCCCAAAGCTTCACAGTCCTATAGAACAGTCCTATTTAATTCAGTAACATTAGGCAGTTTTGATTTATATGCTGTTTAATGTTAGTGATCGCGTTATTTTGCATATAAATATGATTACATATGCTATCACTTGTTTCTGCATCTTCTTCGCATGTGTTTTGATCCAGAGATTCTGTTCTCTTTCCTAAGATGTGTCATAGCGTCCCCTACCGTATAACAATGAAAACACGGAAACCCTGAAAAAAGTCAGTGTTTGGCGTTTTCTCACAAATTGGCAGGGAAAGAGTTGATTAGTACGTATTTGTGCAATTAGTAATTACACTGTCACCTTAAATAAAGTGTCACCACATGCTTAGGGTGTTGGCAGGTTTGGTTTGATTAAAACGAACCCTGGTGAGATTGCTCTTTTAATGCGGTTCATTTGAATAAGTATGAACGCTGCCCATCTGAACCCTGGTGTGCACCAAACAAGTGGTCTGCTTCTAAATCTGGTGCGGTTCCACAGAAATATGAACACAACACAGACCAAAGACATCTAAATGAACCAAAAAGAGAATGTGATGTGCTACCCTATAATACTCAAGCATACCTTTTTTTCCGTTTATTTTGAAGTGTATTATTTCTCTAATAAGTACTCTTTTTAAAAGTATGCCAAAGTGTACTTCTGTCATGCCCTTACCGTATCATTTACATTTTTTCCTGTTTGCCTTTTGAATATTTGGTCCTTTCATGTGCGTTGCAGGTGTGTTTCTGATCCCCTACATTCTGATGGTGTTCTTTGGGGGTATTCCAGTGTTCTTCCTGGAGATCGCACTGGGTCAGTTCATGAAACAGGGTGGGGTCGCCACATGGAACATCGCGCCTCTTTTTAAAGGTGGAGTATTATTAACAGCCAGACGTATTTATACACACCCTGACCTTTACAACAGCCACAAACAGATCCATACCTAGTCCTGTCTTTAATTCTTAATGGCAAAACTGAATATTGATCTGTCTGGCTTTTAATGTTGTCCAACGTGAGACATAGCATGTATTGGAGTAGGGTCAGTATCTTTCTTTCCTCTAGGGCTTGGTCTGGCATCAATGGTGATTGTGTTCTTCTGCAACACCTACTACATCATGGTTCTGGTATGGGGCCTGTACTTTCTGGCCCACTCCTTCACTTCCCCTCTGCCGTGGGCCACGTGTGGACACGAGTGGAACACAGTCAACTGCACCACCAACTTCAGCCGGGTGTGTTTCAATCAGTCACTGTCCCCTTCCTCTCTTAACGTCTCCTCCCTCAACCACAGTGCCAGCTGCCTGGAGCCCACGGGTTTGCGATCATCGGTTATGGAATTCTGGGAGTAAGTCTTTTAAATGTTTTCAAATCTGATTTGGCCCTGGCACAGATTTGACGAGACATTTGTGAAAGTGTTGTGCCATCAGATTAAAGCCCAGACAGCAACAAAGTGTCGGCCCAGATCCAGGCCACATCTGGTTCATGTGGATTCAACGCGTACCAGATGTGGGCCGAATCTGGGCAGACACTTTGTTGCTGTGTGGGTAAAGCTACTAAAGGGATTGTTCACCCAAAAAGGAAAATTTGGTTATCATTTACTCACCCTCAAGTTGTTCCAAACCTGTATAAGTTTCTTTCTTCTGCTGTGCACAGAAGAGGATATTTTCAAGAATTTTGTTAACCAAACAGTCGATGAGCCCCATTGACTTCCAGAGAATGGAGAAATATAATGGAAGTCAATGGGGTCCATCAACTGATTGGTTACTGACATTCTTCAAAATCTCTTCTTTTATGCTCAGCAGAAGAAAGAAACTCATACAGGTTGGGAACAACTTGAGGGCGAGTAAATGATGACGGAAAAAAATGAATAATGATTCCAGCTGTAGTAATAAAACAGATACAGTAAAAGTTATGATGCAAAACACCTGGGGCCGGTTGCACCAGCTGTACCACTTAGCCTAGTTTTGACGTAAATGGGCACTAAGTTACAACTTACACACTACTAAATATTTTTGCGTTGCACCATTAAACTTAAGCCTAACTCTACGTATAAACGAAATATTTACAGAAGCCTCCGATCAGGAGTAACGGTTGGATTAATATAGCAGACTGACTGAACTGCATCAATACGTTTTTGTTTTACACACGACAGACTTCAATTCTTTAGACATATATGATGATCCTGACATTTACACTCGCTCACATTTTAAGAGAGAAAACATTATGTGAAAAGATTACTTTGTTAGCGGCTCTTCAACATGAGCCCGTCCTAAACAGCGCACCGATGTGTGCATCTGTCCCGTCAGTCCGTGTTGTGCATGTCAAATAAAATCAGTCATAATCAATGAATGTAATTTTTTATTTATTGTTTTTGTATCAGTATTTATTTATTGATCCTTATTCATTTAATTTCAAATACAGTTTCTAAATGTTATTTACATATAAAAACTTTGATTATGTTATTCATGATTAAGTATCGTATTTAATGAAACGTATATTTTACCGTTAGTTACTGAGGCAAAAGTAGTTAGAATGAAGTATAAACTGAAATTCATGGCATTTCAACTTCTGCTCACGTATTTGATGGCTATTATTATCATTGAGGGTAAACGTCATATTATGCAACTTCGCATTACTTTACGGAGAGCTTACGACCTACTAGCTACGTTGTGCCTTAAGAACAAATGGTGCAACCGAAAAAAGTAGCTAGTAGTTACTAAGCCTCTAGTGTGGACTTTACGTTCCAATATAAGAAGGAACTTACGAACGACTGGTGCAACCCTACCCTGTTCACCTACTCGTATTTCACTGCACTTCATTTCCATAATTATATAAATAATCATTTTTAAAATGTATTTTTATTATGTATTAATGAACCATTTGCAAATGCAACAAGGCCTAGCTATATTGTTAGTGGCTGTGCGCTCTTTAGCTGTGATTACATTTACAATATAACATGGTCTCTCAAAGCTTTTCAAATGTTTCTTTCTTGACCAGGCGTAAAGTACTACGTCTGTCTGGTGGTTTGGATGAAGTGGGTGACATCAGCGGTTACTTGGTCTTGTGCCTATTTGCTACGTGGGTCATCGTCTACTTCTGCATCTGGAAGGGTGTTAAATCTGCTGGAAAGGTACAAATATATGTTTGTAAAAGATGATGGCTAGAAGCGTAGAAAAAGAAACCTAACATGTCGAAAGAAAACTGTGTGTCACTGTGAGAAACACAGTGTATACCATTCAAAAGCTTGGGGTCAGTAGGACTTTTATATTTTTGAAAGAAATTAATACTTAAAAAAATATATATAATAAAATAAAATAAAACTTTTATTCTGCAAGGAGGCATTAAATTGATCAAAAGTGACAGTAAAGACATGTATAATGTTACAAAAGATTTATATTTTAAATAAATGCTGTTCTTTTGACGTTTCTGTTCATCAAAGAATCTTAAAAAAGTATCCACAGATATATGAAGCAGCACAACTGTTTTCAACATTGACAATAATCAGAAATGTTTCTTGAGCATCAAATCATAAATCAGAATGATTTCTGTAGGATCATGTGACACTGAAGACTGGAGTAATGATGCTGAAAATACAGCTTTGATCACAGAATAAATTACATTTTAAAACATATTACAATAGAAAACAGTTCTTTTACATTGTAATAATATCTCACAGTTTCACTGTTTTTGCTGTACTTTTGATCAGATAAATGCAGCCTTGGTGAGCATAAAACATTTTAAAAATGTACAATTTTGAATGGGACTATATATAAATATATTCAAATTAATATTTTACTATTGTTGTTGCATCATTTCCCTTGTTGATTGTTTTGTACGTTGTAATGGTTGTTCGTATTGGAAGTTTGTAGCTAAATTACAAGTACTCAAATCAATATTTCATGTATCTATTTGGTAACTAGATGTGTAATAAGTGGGATAATGTACAGTCAGATGGTCATTATCTGCTTCGTGTCAAGGTCCTGATTGGGTTTATTTATATTTATCTGTGATAATGATTGGCTGACTGTACATTATCCCTTACTGTACACACACACACACTCACACACAAACACACACACACACACACACACACACACACACACACACACACACACACATTAGTCAAACCATTATGAATGTTGCGAACATGAGAGAGTAGATCAGAGCACTGTCCGGGTGTAAGCTGATTATTAGCTCTCCCAGCGGATGTGTGCGTGCAGTGTTTTTCTTCCTGTGCTTGACTGTCAGAGAAAAGGTTTTGTTTCTTAAATCAGAAATACCTCGTTTCAGAAGGGACAGTGGTTTTACCGTTAGGTGGAAAAATAATAGTGCAGTACAGTAATGTGTCTGTATGTGTGTGCAGGTTGTATATTTCACAGCTGTGTTCCCATATCTGGTCTTGGTGGTCTTGTTTGTTCATGGCGTCTCACTGCCAGGAGCTCTTAATGGCATTATTTACTACCTGAAACCAGACTGGAGCAAACTCTCCGAGGCACAGGTGAGAGGCTGTCCGCACGCGTTTTGCTTTTATATGTGCGTGTGTGATTCTGTGGCAAGTCTTGCAAATATCCAGACAATTCCACATTTCATAACTAAAATTATAATGTAATATTTGATCAGAACAGCATAGAGATGGGGATTTTAAAGACTTGCTTTGGCCCATATAAATAGTGACTCAAGATCATTGTCTGTCAATCAGTGATATTTTAGTGTCATTGAAATACTATTATCGTTTTTATCAATATTTTAATTCTAGTTAAAGTTTTAGCAATTTTGTGTATGTTTTTGTATTATTTGTATTAGTTTTTTATGTCTATATAGTTTTTATACATTTGTATTTCTGTTTTAGTTTTAGTTAATGAAAATGAGAAATCTTGCCTGGGCAACTAGTTGTTTTTGTTGGTAATTCTTTAGTTTAGGGTCCAATTCTCGCTATTAACTAGTTGCTTATTATCATGCATATTACTAGGTTACATATTGTCTGTTTATTAGTACTTATAAAGCACATATTAATGCCTCATTCTGCATGATCATATTCTACATCCCTTAAAGGGATAGTTCCCCCAAAAGTTTCTTTGTTCTGCTGAGCACAAAAGAAGATATTTAGAAGAATGTGTGTAACAAAACAGAGAGAGCAACCATTGACTACCATAGTAGGGGAAAAAATACTATGGTAGTCAATGGTTGCTCTCTCTGCTTTGTTACACACATTCTTCTAAATATCTTTTGTGCTCAGCAGAACAAAGAAACTCATACAGGTTTGGAACATCTTGAGGGTGAATAAATGATGACAGAATTTTCATTTTTGGGTGAACAATCCCTTTAATCCTACCCAATACCTAAACTTAACAACTACCTTACTAACTATTAATACATTTTTTATGGTTTTGGTTTTAGTTAACTATAATAACCCTGCTGTCAATATCATATTTCAATTTCAGCTATTAAAGACAACAATGTCAGCTTTAATTGCTGAATTTGAAAACTATAAATTGATATTTCTTACTGGTCACATAAAATGTGCTTGTGCATTCTAGAGTAGCAAACAGTTACTATTTTGAAACTGAAATAAGCTCTGAAAGTAATAGAAGAATACATTTAAAATGCTGCTGAGGTATTTTTAGATATTTTTTTCAGCTGTAAGCAAAGATTAACCCGTGCACTGAATGTTAAAAGCAATAACTAGAGCCAAGTGCCATGGTTATATAATTCTTGTTGTCGTGATGATTATGATGGCAGGTATGGACTGACGCTGCCACACAGATCTTCTTTTCTTATGCTATCGGTCTGGGGGCCCTGACGGCCCTTGGGAGCTACAACCGATTCAACAACAACTGCTACCAGTAAGCAAAATATCACACACATAATGATTTTTATACGGTACAAACTGTACATTACTATCCCCTTACGCTAACCCTACCCCTAAACCTACCCATCACAGAAACACTACATTAAATAAAAACATGTTTTTGCCTATTTATACGCCTTTTTAACTAGTGATGACCAGTAAAATGTCCACACTAGTCAGCCCGTCATAATATTTCATTATATAAGTGAGGATATTTGGCCCTCACAAGTATAGCCAAACCTGTACACACACTGTTCATAATGCTATATTTAAAATTTGTGATCATTATACTGTATAAGAGTAGATTCATGTGGATTTCGATTGCTCTGCATAGTGTATTGATGGACATTAACAGTGTAAATAAATATGAGCCTAATATGTTTTTGTAAATATGATTTTTAACAAGAGTATGCCATTCATTTGAATTTTTCTAATATATAATATAGTATAATATGATATATAACATTAATAAATGAAAATTTCACAGTGAAGCAATTCAATTGATTTTGCTATTTATGATTTTGACAAGATTGCTCAATTTATCTTTCCTAATATGTAATAGTATAATATAATATATATAATATAGCATGAATGAAAAATTCCACAGTGAAGCAATTGAATTGAGTAATTGTGTGTTTGACTGTAAATGATTATATTTTCTCTGTAAATGATATAATCAGGATATAATAAAGGTCTAGACTTTTGGTCCCCACTGCATGTGTAGTTTTGTGTTGTACAGAGGAAGGTTTATTGTTCTCTTGTCTGTATATAAACACAGCAATGACACAAAGGCCTCTCTGCCAAAAACAACGTTTGAGTGTTTTTTCTTTACGGCTTCATAATCCCGCAGCATCCCTGTGGGACAGTAGTGCGTGAATATTTGCATGCATGTGATCAGATCAGAGATCAGAGGTTGCATGAGTTCAGAATCCAGACAGTTTAACCTTGTGCGTTGTGTGTTTTGCTACTTGCTAATCTCATGGTGATTTATCTCTCTCTCTCTCACTGTAGGGATGCATTCATTCTGGCTCTTATAAACAGTGGCACAAGCTTTTTTGCAGGATTTGTTGTTTTCTCAGTTCTAGGATTCATGGCGGCCGAACAAGGCGTTGACATCAGTAATGTGGCAGAAAGTGGTGAGATATGCTTTTGTCCTCATTACACACTCTGGTTTATTAAGTCTATTATAATAGACTTTTGAACTTTGTACAATTGTAACCTTTAATATAATTTGGAGTACCATGCAAATACCATTATACGTCAACATATGGATTCTTCTTCTTTTTCCTTCAGGTCCTGGTTTAGCATTTATTGCCTATCCAAAAGCAGTGTCGCTCATGCCTTTAGCGCCACTGTGGGCGGTACTGTTCTTTCTCATGCTTCTGGTGTTGGGATTGGACAGTCAGGTGAGGCCTTGCCCACTCATTTATGGCAGTAGGCTAGCGATCAAGCTGATTAAATTACAATTCATTTCATACAGAATGTATTTTCTTGTGCCACTTTAAAAAAAAAGTGAGGTGTGCTTATAGGAATCAAACAGAACATTTCATTTTTTATTTGTTTTTAATTTGAAGTTCAGCATAGCAGCTTTACCCTTGTGAAAAAGAAGTACACTTTAGCTTGCTTTTAAAATGATTACTTATTATTACATAATATATGTAAAAGAATATACTTAAGTGTAGGGCTGTACGATTAATCGAAAAATAACCGAAACCGACATTCAGAACCTCTAACCGACGTATTTTTCCCATGTCGGTTATTTCGGTTTCCACGTGACTCCGCCCTGTCAGTCACATCAAGTGCAGTTTGCAGGCACACAGAGAGTTGCTGGAGCGGTTATCTGTGTTTATAGATGCCCAGAATCACTATAGTAACTGCATGTTTTACACAGTTTATATACAGGTCAGTTAATTGCTGATCTTATAGCCTACGCGCTGACACGCACACACACACACACACACAGGCGGCGCGCAAGCCCCGAAGCCGCTTTCACTTTCGTGCTCATAAAGTTTGTCAAGTATGCGTTTAAGGCTTGCCAGTTTCAACATTTAAAGCGATTGTGCACTATTCAAAAACAACAATATGGAAAACTTATCCGTTCAGTGCTCAGCTTTTTTCTGTGACACAGAGAGCCGCGCCGTGTCGCGTCTGACGCGCGCGCGCGCGCCCTGAAGACAGACCTCTCACCTGCGTCCTCGCAAAGCTTGTCATTTGTATGTGGTTTAAGCCCTGTCAGTTTGAACATTAAAGCGAGTTTCGACCCTCAGATGTGTATTATGTTGAACTAATGCCTGATATATTATGACAAACGAACACTCAGATCTAGCTTGCACATCACGTGAAGATCGCGCGCAGAGGAGCGCAGAAACGCAGTGTCAACGCTGTCCTGTGAGTAAAGTAAAGTCACTAAAGCAGCTTAGAAACTCAACCGGTATAGCATATATTTTAATACCTTTGCAGTAAGTACAAACCACAGCTTCATAATGAATAGAGACGGTATGAGTAATTCACACACAATCACTCTCTCAATGATGCATTCAGATAAATGTAATGTAGGCCTACTGTGCTAATTTATCTGTATCTGATAAAATCTTAAAATCACAAAGAAATGCACTTTTTCATTAGAAAAAAAAATTCCACCTTTAATAGTAGAAAATATTTACAGTAAAAACCTTATCAGTGAACTTACTCAAAAACCTTAAGAGGGCACAAAAAAAAAGGAGCAAAATAATCGTTCATTAATCGTAATCGAGGTCAAATGTTCAATTAATCGAGGTTTTTATTTTTGGTCAAATCGTTACAGCCCTACTTAAGTGTGAACTAAATGTACTGTTTTCAGATACTGCATGTTAAAAATACACTACAATTGCATACTAGCAAGCAACACTACTGTGCAGCAACTCGCCAACCTCCAGCCATTTAATCTCTTTCGGTGTGACGCATGTGGACGTAAAGCATCCATTAAAGAATAGCACAGGAATGCAAGAACACATCCTGTGTGAACGGCCCCTTAATGTTCACACAAAGCCCTAGATTAGCCTCAGAGCTCTTAGACTAGCAACAATGTTGGACAAGGTTAGACACATTCAGCTGTCCTTGTTGCCCACATATTTCTTGGTTAGATCATCAGCTTCCTTTTAAAATTGATCAATCTTTCTGTTTTCCCTCTTTCTCTCTCAGTTTGTTGGTGTTGAAGGCTTTATTACTGGAATAATGGACATGCTGCCCCCAAAGTCATTCATAGGCTCTCTGCGTCGTGAAATTGTTGTCGCAATATGCTGCTTTGCCTGTTTTACTATCGACCTTTCCATGGTAACCGAGGTACGTCTGACGCCCATAGTGAAGTATATGATAAATCAGTAGATTCATATCACCACATTATGTGATCTCCTGCATGTAACTTTCTCTCTCTGTACAGGGAGGGATGTATGTGTTTCAGCTGTTTGACTATTACTCTGCGAGTGGGATTACTCTGCTTTGGCAAGCCTTCTGGGAGTGTGTGGTGGTGGCCTGGGTGTATGGTAAAATATCTGTAGTCATGTCCACACAGTAACTGTGATTTTTTGCAGAGTAGGATGTGTTTCTGGATCAACTTATTTTGTTGTTCCTGCAAAAACATTGCTAAACAAACACAATCCTAACAAATATTCAACCCTGCTGAAAAGACCTGTTGGGATTTCCATGCTGGTCCACGCTGGTTTATGATGGTCTGGTGTCCAGTCCTGCTCCTGGAGGGCCACTGTGCTGCAAAGTTTAGCTCCAACTCCAATTAAATACTCCTGAACCAGCTAATCAAGGTCTTACTAGGCATACTAGAAACTTCCAGGCGTGTTTGTTGAGCCAAGTTGGAGTAAAACCCTGTAGGACAGTGGCCCTCCAGGACCAATTTGCAAACCTGGTCTAGCTTTTAGAACAGTAGAAACAGCAAAACATAGCTTGTGATGCTGGTTGAAGGAAGTCTGGCCTTGGTTAAACTAGTCAGAAAGCCTTGTTGGACCACAGCAGAGACGCCCAAACCTGAACCTCAAATCTGATTAATAGCAGGGTTTGTGAGTTGAAGAAAGGCAAAAAATGAATAAATTAATTTAAATCAAATGTAACAATGAAATAAACAAAAGTGGCCATGCAATTAATCAAAATAAAATTGAAATAGCGATATATATGAGCAAATTGCAAGTGGCTCTGTTCACAGTAAATGCTGCTTCTCACAAACTCGATCTCCTCAAGTGCTGTGAGTTTAACGTGCATTTGGGAACATGCATTATTTATTACCCTCACATTCACATAAATTAAATTTTTTGTGGGCATAAGTTTACAGCATTTCACTAATATTTCACCAAATGGCAGAAGTTGTCCACACAAAGGAGAAACATTCAATTAGACCAAAGTAAGGGTCTATCAAAATTTTTCTTTAATTTAACATTTGCCAAGTGAGAAAAAACGATATTCTACCAAATTAATAGCTTGAGTGTTTGTAACTTGCAATGTGTTAATTGGCTCTAGTAAAGAGAGAATCTTAAGTGTGAACAGCCTTAAAAGTAACTATTCCATTAGCAGTACAATCTTTGTTTATTTTATTTATTTATTATAGAAATTATTTTTGTCTACATGTTTCGGCAGTAGCAATTTGAGACATGAGTCATATCGCAATTGCAATGACAAAATAATCACAATATATTTATTTGGCCAAGTTGTGCAGCTCTCTCTCTCTCTAAATATGTATATATATATATATATATATATATATATATATATATATATATATATATATATATATAAACCTTTAAAAAAATACTAAATAAAATACTTTTAGTGGTTTACATGCATGTCATGTGACCATTAACCGACCATGAACCAGTATTTTTTTAGAATCATTGAGATACTGTTTTTTTTTTATATTTTCAAAAATTGTATTGTTATATTCTCTGTGTTCATTTTAATTTTACTTAAATGTTAGTTTATTTGTAAATGAAAATGAGAAATGTTGCATTGACAACTAGCTGAAAAAGCTAAATGAGTTTTTATATTTTTATTTTATTTCAAGTAACAGAAATGTTCTATGGTTTTAGTTTTATGTAACCCTGCCGTGAACATGCAAATGTGTCGTTAAATTATTGAAATATAAAAAATTAAAATCACGGGTAAATATTTTACATCTCAAAGGGCTTCGGCTGAAAAAAGTTTTGCGAACCCCTGGTTCATAGGAATGTTATCCAATGCCAACAGGGATATTGATTCAGGAACATGTCGTACTTGGGAAATTTATGGTGAGCATGCAGATGCACATATAGGCCCTGTTTACACCCATTGTGGTCGATCGGATCACAAATAGACGAGGGAGACACATTCCCATTTACACCTGGTTTTAATCCGTCTCTTTGGCCCACTTTCAACCACTTCTGGTTGAATCACAGTCCTGATTTCTTCGAGGGGAGGGTCTATGGGCGGGTAAATGTATAGGCTTTTTCACATCTTTCAATTTAATGGAGGAAATAAGCTTGCACAGTTTACATATAAACACACCCGGAGTTTCTGGGTGTGCACGGACTAAGTATTTCAGGCACTTGTTGCGCTCACTCGACTCTTCATGACCAATCGCTTATTGTACCCCCAAGTTGTAAGTCGCTTTGGATAAAAGCATCTGCCAAATGCATAAATGTAAATGTTTCTGCTCTGAAGATCACACTGAACGCGGTGAGTGTGTGTGTTAGAAATCAGGAATGGTGAGAGAACTTTGTGCTTGGTACGTTTATGTCTTCAAACCAAACTTGGGTCTCCAGCTGACAAAGTTTAAATCCCGTCTGGCTAGTGCGCTTCCCATAATGTTTACGCTTTAGGTCAGTAGGCGGAGAGTAGACAGTCTTTTGTGGCTGTTTGAACACATTCGACCACATGAGCGTTTACACTACGAAAGCAATCCGGTCGAATGTGTTTTCAACTACCACTGACAGTGGTCGAAAGTGGACAAGCTCAAAGCGTTTCAGACCCTGTTTACACCTGTATTTAGCTTTGTCTACTCGTGATCTTAATAGGTGTTAATAGGGCATAGAATCCTTGTGTTAACCCAGCAACACCTCACTCTCGTTCTCTCTCCCTAAAGGTGCCGATCGATTCATGGACGACGTGGCCTGTATGATCGGCTATCGTCCTCTGCCATATATGAAGTGGTGCTGGTCCTATATCACGCCGGTAGTGTGTATGGTGGGTTTTACATGCAATGATGCTTCAACGCTGGTTTTCACATTCTTCAGGGGGTATTAAAGGGGTGTGTGTCTGTGTTCCGCAGGGTGTTTTCTTGTTTCATGTGGTCAACTACAAGCGATTAGTGTATAATGGCGTGTATGTGTACCCGTGGTGGGGTGAGGTGCTGGGCTGGTTTCTCGCTCTCTCATCCATGCTTTGCATTCCTCTCACCGTCCTCTACAAACTGCTGCACTGCAAAGGCTCTCTCATGGAGGTAGGACTGTGATGTGTGTGTGTGTGTGTGTGTGTGTGTGTGTGTGTGTGTGTGTGTGTGTGTGTGTGTGTGTGTGTGTGTGTGTGTGTGTGTGTGTTGCATTGCTACTTCCCTTGCCATGCAAACAAGCATGTCAAGCTAAAATCTACTCATGATTTGAAGTAGTTCAGCTAACCTTTAGAAAATAGTGTTGGGAAGCTACTTTGAAACTGAAGCTTTCCAAGCTAAAAACCTATTAACTCTTTCCTGCCATTGACAGAATTTTCCAGCAATCCCTGTTTTCACAATTAAATGGTAGGGGGCGCTATTACACATCTCTAAAGAGTACAGAATCTCTGGATCAAAACACAGGCTAATGCTAAGAGCAAGATCATTACAAATCATACTGTACGGCATGGATCTTTTAAACTTGATTACAACGTATTTAGACTGTACGATGAAGACAACTAGACTATAACGCAAGCTAGCACAGAAGAATAAACGTCATCAGCATGTGCTAGTGGTAAACAGAGCAAGACGAATCACACGTTGGCAATTGGGGTTTTTATGTGAGCTGAAAAAAAGAGGAGGAAGCGAAAGAGAATATGGACGTGGTCATGGCGAGGGAAAAAAAGGGCAACTTGGCATACCAAAATTGAAAATGGAGCTTGAGGTAAAAAGTTTTACGTTTTTAGCGCCATGTCACATTGATCAATACGCCATTTCATGTTGCATTTTTATTGGCTAGTCAGTAGATGTAGGAACAAACAAAAATAACGACTTTATTCAATCATGTCTTCTCTTCCCTGTCACTCTCTTGGGGTGCGTTCACACTTGTCGTTTGGTCCGGAACCAAAAAACAAAACATACTAGTCCTGGTCTGCTCAGCGTTCACACTGGCCTTTTTAACTGCGAACCTAAAGTTACCGAGCCAAAGGCATAGGGATACGGTCACAACCTGATTGGTCGGATTTTATGACGTATATTTTGCTTACCGAACATTCAAAACACTGCTGTGTGCTGATTAAACACGATCATTTTATGCATGTACATATGGTTTTATTTTTACCAGCTGAGAACTCACGAAGAGCTCATAAAATGTTCAAAACATTCAAAACAGCTCCAGGATTTCCTCCGGTGTGCAGAATCGAAGATCTGCATATATTGATGAGGCACTTTACGTCCTTGTTGCTCCACATTTGCCCTCTACTCATTTTGGACACAACAATCTTTCCGCGTCGTCAAATCAGCTGACTTGTAGCGTCTCATCTTGCGACATCACGTCCTGGTTTTGGTTTGTTTACGTGTCTTTGGTCCGTGTTGCGTTCATATATCAATCGAACCGCACCAGAGTTGGTTTGAAAGCGGACCGAGACCCATCTTTTTAGCGGCCTCTGTCCACTTGTTTGGTTCGCTCCAGGGTTCATATGGCAGCGTTCACATATGTTCAAATGAACCGCACTAACCGAGCAATCGCACCGGGGTTCGTTTTAATCAAACCAAACATGACAAGTGTGAACGCACCCTTAGGCTATAAATGTGACCACTGCTTTACACTTATTAAACACATTTACACGAAATACATCTAACACTAAACTAACTAAAACACCGAAAAACTGCAGTTTTTACTTTTTTGTGAGTAAAATGGCACGAGGAACACTATCAACCCATGACTAAATATGCGAATAGGGGTTTTATATGCTAAATTATGCATTTATTTATTTATGAAGAGAACAGATAGACTGTGCGTTACTTTTCATGTTCACCACCACACAAAGCACGTGTTTGTTTTTTCCCCGGTGACAGCAAAGGTATGGGGTTATAATGATTGCATATTTCCAGATAAATAGTTCCTGAGCCACCAATACATTTAAAGAGATTCACAAATATATACAGGATTTTCACAAAAATTGTAAAAAAAAAAAAGAAAAGAAAAAAAACAGGGGCGCAGGAAGTAGGGATGTAGGTTTATTTACATTTTTAGCATTATTTGTAATAAATATTTGAAGTGGGCTATTAAAAAGTGTTATTTATATGTTGAATCATGTTTTTTTTAAACATACACGCCGAGTGTGACGTCATATTTTATAGTGTGTGTAGGAAGAGTTTGTCCGCTCTACTGTTGAGTGTAGGTCCACCTTGGGTGTAGTGTAAGCTAGGCAGGTTTTCTGTTCATTTTCTGTCGCCGTACAGGCTATTTTACAGGATAAGCTCAATGACCTTCTTATTTAAAGGCTTGTAGACCGGTCTGTGCATTACGATTGGAAGCAGTATCAAGTGCAGTCAAAAGTCCTGGTGTGTAGTGTTCTCACGATACGCTTGTTGTGCTTTGTGGAGTTTTTTTGTGGACTCGATATTGTTTCTTGTTAAAATGTGGAGAGTAGAATATTCAGAGTAGCTTGCCCAACACTGCAAAATCCACAAATGCGTGCACAAACTCACCAACAGTTGGATAAATCTCTGGCCTTTTATTGTATATTGTGATATAAAGCATGTGCGATTCTCTGTCTTTCAGCGTTGGCAGCATCTGACCACACCTATCTGGGGGAGACATCATCTTGAGTTCCTTCCACCTGAGAATGAAGCCAGACTTCTACAAAAGGCAGAAGAGAATAAAAACACACTGTTATATGAAAGTGTCATTTAATATCCTGGCCAGAATGATCAGATACAAACAGCACTGCCCTACACCTACACTGCAGAACCACACACACACACACACACACACACACAGCAGTGATCCCTCTGTTAGGAGTGAATTGTTGTCAGATCCATACTACACACCCATATGCCATAAACACAGTTATCCACTAAAGCACTACACCCACAGCAGAGGCTGTGCAGTTGAACTGTCATCGCTCTTCTTTCACTGTAATTATATTTCAAACGAAGGCCTCAGGCGCACAAGATAATCACGAGTGTTTGTGCACGACAGCCGTTATCTGCCTCGTGTGCTGATGTTGTCCAGTATTATGTGTTAGTGACGTTGCACTGGGATCTTACGGCAGTGTTATGGAGAAAAGAATGGTATAATTAATAAAAACAATTTTCAATTTGATATTGTGTACATTTATTTGGTTTGATAAAATCGTGCAAATCATTTAAGTAATATCTCAGCATGTTTTTCAAAAACAAAATACTTCATAATTAAAATATATGAAGACATTTTGTGTGATATTTACATTAGAGTTCAAAAGTTTGGAGACCGTAATTCATTGATCAACAGTTATGGAAATGTAAGCTAAAGCTCCAATCTCCTCCCAAAAATCCTGAGAGCAGTCAGTTGGTGCCTCAGTGACTACTTCACTGAACTGGCTTCGCAGAGGAACTGACACCGTTAGCATGTTTTATACACTTTTGAGGGATATAATTTTCCAAAAGGCTTACAGAACTCTTGATCAATTCAAAGTATTAAATTAGCTTAACTGAAAACACATACATTTATAATGACCCATGCAGGGTTGCCAACTTTCACGCATTTGGCGTGACACTCACGCTTTCAGGCTCTGTCTCACGCTCTCACGCTGCCCAACTTAATCTCACGCCAAACCTTTTGCCATGACCCTCATGGTTATGTGAGATTAAGTGTATATCCGTTTTCTGTTTACATTGGACATATTATAAACATATTTCCCTTTTTTTTCTCCATATGTAACGTTACAAATGTTGGTTACATTTTGTTCTGCCGTTTGTTGTGGCACAGTCAGTTTTGTAAGCTCACAGTATTATGAAAATATATTTATACAGTGTTTACTGTTTCAGACCGTTTCCGTGACAACAGCCACCACATAAACACAAGAAAACACACCACAACAGTATTTTACACCGAAAGCTGTTTAAAAGACGCCGCTCTCATGTCAAGTCAAGTCAAGTCAACTTTATTTATATAGCGCTTTTCACAAAGTAGATTGTTTCAAAGCAGCTTTACAGTGTTAAACAGGAAAATAATGCAGCATAATTTTATTCAGCCGCATAGCCACTCCGGAAAAAACGCTGATGTCATCAGCCCATCTCAACCATCACACAGCGACAGTGTGGGCTTTAGATCAATAATTCGATCAGTAATTTAGTTTTTTATTTCAATGTTTATTTGAAAAATTGAGTGTCCCCAACTGAGCATGCCAAGCCAGAGGCAACAGTGGCAAGGAAACCAAAACCCCATTAGGTGACCTAATGGAGAAAAATAAACCTTGGGAGAAACCAGGCTCAGTCGGGGTGCCAGTTCTCCTCTGGCCAATTAACAAACAGCGTATTATTATTATTATTATTCTGGCAGCTTTACAGCTCAGAGGTCATAATAGATCAGAATATTCGAGGGACCGGGGGCAACATGCTGGAGACGGGTTTATTGAGGATGATGTTGATTAAATAATTATTAAAGTGCAATATTCGAATGATCGGAGGCAACACGCTGGAGACGGGTTTATTGAGGATGATGTTGATTAAATAATTATTAAAGTGCAATATTCGAATGATCGGAGGCAACACGCCGGAGACGGGTTTATTGAGGATGATGACATATCGATTTAAGTATTATTTAATTGTAACATTCGAACAATCTGAGTCAACACGCCGGAGACGGGTTTATTGAGATGCCGTGTCGATGAGGCAGTTGCAGGGGGAGTCTAATCACGGTCTCCCAGACACTTCGGGGTCATGTGTTGGTCTTCTCTGGGTGCAGGTCCACCATCTGATCTGGATACGGCCCGGATCCGGCTGACTGCAGTAAACCTCGGGATAAAACAGAGAGACTAACATTAGCGTAGATGCCATTCTTCTGATGATGTAACGAGTACATCAGGTGTTATGGGAAGTGTTCCCGGTTCCGGCTGACCTAGTTAATGCAGCCTAACAATCATTTCATTGAAAAAGGGTTTTATGTGTATGCCACAGTAAAGAGATGTGTTTTTAGTCTAGATTTAAACTGACAGAGTGTGTCTGCTTCCCGAACAATGTAAGGAAGACTGTTCCAGAGTTTTGGAGCTAAATAGGAAAAGGATCGACCGCCTGCAGTTGATTTGGATATTCTCGGTATGATCAACTGGCCAGAATTTTGAGACCGCAGTAGACGTGATGGAGTATAATATGTTAAGAGCTCGCTCAAGTATTGGGGAGCTAAACCATTTAGTGCTTTGTAAGTAATAAGTAAGATTTTAAAATGTATGCGATGTTTAATAGGCAGCCAGTGCAGTGTTGACAGAACTGGGCTAATATGGTCATACTTCCTGGTTCTAGTAAGAACTCGAGCTGCTGCCTTTTGGACCAGCTGGAGTTTATTTATTAAGCGAGCAGGGCAACCACCCAGTAGAGCATTGCAATAATCTAGCCTTGAGGTCATGAACGCATGAACTAACTGTTCAGCATTTTGCATTGAGAGCATGTGCCGTAATTTAGATAAATTTTTAAGATGGTAGAAAGCAGGTTTTACAGATGCTAGAGACGTGGCTTTCAAACGAAAGATTGGTATCAAAGAGCACACCCAGGTTCCTCACTGACGACGAGGACTTGACAGAACAGCCATCAAGTGTTAGACAGTATTCTAGGTTACTACTTGTGGAGCTTTTTTGTCCAATAATTAAAAATTCAGTTTTTTCTGAATTGAGTTGCAGGAAATTACCGGTCATCCAATGTTTTATATCAGCTATGCATTCCGTTAATCTTGTGAATTGGTAAGTTTCTTCATGGCGTGAAGAAATATAGAGCTGAGTATCGTCAGCATAACAATGAAAACTAACGCCATGCTTCCTAATGATATCTCCCAGTGGTAGCATGTACAGGGTGAAGAGTAGCGGTCCTAGCACTGAGCCTTGTGGTACTCCATACTGAACTTGCGATCGGTGTGACATATCTTCATTTACTACTACAAACTGATAACGGTCGCATAGGTATGATTTAAACCATGATAATGCAATTCCACTAATACCTACATTATTTTCGAGTCTATTCAAAAGAATGTTGTGGTCAATAGTATCAAATGCAGCGCTAAGATCGAGTCCAATCATCCAATCAGCATCGCGAGAGAGGCAGGCCATTTATGAATATTAAATGAGCAGCTTTGTTCTATGAGCAGTTCTAAAGGCCACTGTGACGTCACGCGCCGAGCTTCTTTATAACCCGTGCATAATTATTATTATTATGGGGTTTGGTGCTGGTCCTCTTGGGGTTTCGGCCCCATATGGGATCAGCATCAGGGGCTTCTCAGACCGCTCGGTGGAGCTCGACCACATTTGCCCGTGCTGTGATGAGTGACAAACAATAATAATAACAACAATTATAATAAAAAATATATTAGAATTTTATTATTATTAACCTGATACAGGTAATAATATAAAAATATTGAAATTATAACTAAAATAACAAATAATAATAAAAATTATAATAATAAATGTAAATAATAATATTTGAATACACAGGCTACATTTGACAAATAACTAGTAATGTGCTGAATACAAAATTTAAAATAAAAGTTGCTTCTGTATTTTTCATGTGTTGATGTTATGTGGAGTGTGCGGCTGTTTAGCATATCATATATTAAATGCTGACCTGGTGTTTTTTGTCTTACCCTGAATCATTATGGTACGCTTATAATAAATGTTTATATTGGGACTATTTCAGACCGGTCTGGTAGGAACTGCGGCGGAGGAGCACAGTCCCTGTGTGATTCGCCATAGACATAAACAGAGAGAAGTAGCTCCGGCTGCAATGTTCTTCCGCAAGACAAGTGCAGTTCTCTTTATTAACCGCTGGAGCGCAAAAAGTTATGGACTGCAGCTTTAAACATGACTAAATGCTTCTCATGTTTGGAAATATGACTGACGCGTGTTGCTTTTTCAAATGCACGTTAGACACTGATGCTCCAGTGAAAGTGCTCAACGATAGTTTTTAACTTTTGAATATGTTTTAAACATTCACTCACAATAAGGTTTATAGTGTGGGAAAGCAAGGCAAGTGTCTCCATCCATACACACAATGGCACATTATGAAAGGTCTTTTTTTGTTTTTATTAACTTATGGGCCATTTCAATCTCCATACAGTGAAATCGCCATTTATTTTTGCACCGCCATGTTTCTACACAACGGACACACTGCTCTACAGAGCGCTAGTGTCTGCTCTCTCTGACGATTACATTTTTGTCTTGTGTCGGCCACCGTAGCTTCTCTATGTACTTCAAAATAAGAGGTGAGCGGTGGGCAATTGCAATTCACAACCTCACCACTAGATGCCACTAAACTACACCTTTAAAATCCTGATCAATGAAATGGCAGGTCACAGCCATAAAACTATAGTTATGGTCAAAGACGTCCAGCCACCCGTGGTCAGCAGTAGAGGCACTGTTCACTTCAACCGTCACGCGACACTGTGATTTTTAGCTTTTACAAACTGAACTGAAACAGGACAAAAGTCAGTTCAGCCAGGCCATCTCGCTCCACCAGCTCAGTGTGTGTGTGTCTGTGTGTTCTTTATGTGCACAAGAAAGAAAGCGGTAAACTCAGTGAATTCCGGACTACACAGTTTCATGAAATGTGTGGGTTAATGCTGGAATTTCATGAGGTCTGGAATGGGATTAGTGCTGTAGATGTTTGATAAGGGTTTAACAAGCCAGTCAGCAGAGTCGCCAAGAAACCTTTCCGACCTCAGCGTGAGGTCGTGTCGTGTTGTGTTGTATTGAAAAATAAACTAGCAGTTATAATGAATTGTCGCTGAATGCAAAGCAATGTCAGATGATTTTAAACCTGCTGTATAATTGGTACAAAAGGTCTAATATACAGTATTATCAGAGTTCACTGTGTTCCTGTTGTGTCCTATGGGCCTTAGAAATAGGCAAATGTAGCACTGTCAATGTCTCTCCAACCACATCAGTGTATAAACTAATCCCTGCAATAATCTGTGAATGTACAGAGAGTTTACATACATATTTTATGTTTAGAAAGAAGAATCATAATAGATAAAAGGAAAATAACCATATTAAGCATATCATATTGCAATTTATTAAAAGTAGATTACAAGATGAGATGCTAGCTGTCTGTTTATCTCGGCGTGTAATCCCATTTTTAGATTCACAATGAATGAATTGCAAGTACAGTTTTTTTTACTCCCCTTGAAGGATTTATAATATTTAGCCAATAGGTGGCCTGACCTGTCTTGTGACTGATTTATGTTGTTTTCATCTAGTTATCTGAGAATCAACTGAACACCTCACGCTGGCGACATCGCCTGGCCAAAACTGTGTACATGCAACTCCACCACAACCCAAGCGTGTACTAAAAACCAAGTGAATTAAAGTTTCTATCATGATCTTTTACATGTAATTGACTAATTATTAAATATAAATACATGTTTATTTGAATATGGACAGAGCAGATTTTGTATATATTTTTTGCATTGCACACACACATTGCCCCGGTTTCACAGACAAGTTTTTATGGTTTATGGTTTAAGCCTATAGTCCTTTTTTAACTGAAAGAAACTTGCAGTAATACATCTTAAAATATGTGAATTTTAATAACTTTAAAATATGATTTTTGACTGCATTCAGTTCTTGCTCTGCAGTAAATCTCTGAGTCATTTCAAGTTTTGCTGATGAATCTTCCTAATCTTTTGTTTTCTGCCTGCAGTAACTATGAGTGAAACGTCACTTCATCATTGTGTGTCAGACATTGCCACCTTGAGGAATAAAGGTGAACTGCACTTATTCAGTCATCAGAGATTCAATTATTGTTGAACAGAAAAAAATATACTTACACTGTTACACACCTCGGGTTATTAGCAACCCTAGACAATTTTTACAGAACCAGTGGTGCCTTATTATGCAAACATAAAAAAAAAAAATATATATATATATATATATATATATATATATAGATAGATAGATAGATAGATAGATAGATAGATAGATAGATAGATAGATAGATAGATAGATAGATAGATAGATAGATAGATAGATAGATAGATAGATGGATACACTCACTAAAGGATTATTAGGAACACATACTAATACTGTGTTTGACCCCCTTTCGCCTTCAGAACTGCCTTAATTCTACGTGGCATTGATTCAACAAGGTGCTGAAAGCATTCTTTAGAAATGTTGGTCATATTGATAGGATAGCATCTTACAGTTGATGGAGATTTGTGGGATGCACATCCAGGGCACGAAGCTCCCGTTCCACCACATCCCAAAGATGCTCTATTGGGTTGAGATCTGGTGACTGTGGGGGCCATTTTAGTCCAGTGAACCCATTGTCATGTTCAAGAAACCAATTTGAAATGATTTGAGCTTTGTGACATGGTGCATTATCCTGCTGGAAGTAGCCATCAGAGGATGGGGACATGGTGGTCATAAAGGGATGGACATGGTCAGAAACAATGCTCAGGTAGGCCGTGGCATTTAAACGATGCCCAATTGGCACTAAGGGACCTAAAGTGTGCCAAGAAAACATCCCCCACACCATTACACCACCACCACCAGCCTGCACAGTGGTAACAAGGCATGATGGATCCATGTTCTCATTCTGTTTACGCCAAATTCTGACTCTACCATCTGAATGTCTCAACAGAAATCGAGACTCATCAGACCAGGCAACATTTTTCCAGTCTTCAACTGTCCAATTTTGGTGAGCTTGTGCAAATTGTAGCCTCTTTTTCCTATTTGAAGTGGAGATGAGTGGTACCCGGTGGGGTCTTCTGCTGTTGTAGCCCATCCGCCTCAAGGTTGTGTGTGTTGTGGCTTCACAAATGCTTTGCTGCATACCTCGGTTGTAACGAGTGGTTATTTCAGTCAAAGTTGCTCTTCTATCAGCTTGAATCAGTCGGCTCATTCTCCTCTGACCTCGAGCATCAACAAGGCATTTTCGCCCACAGGACTGCCGCATACTGGATGTTTTTCCCTTTTCACACCATTCTTTGTAAACCCTAGAAATGGTTGTGCGTGAAAATCCCAGTAACTGAGCAGATTGTGAAATACTCAGACCGGCCCGTCTGGCACCAACAACCATGCCACGCTCAAAATTGTTTAAATCACGTTTCTTTCCCATTCTGACATTCAGTTTGGAGTTCAGGAGATTGTCTTGACCAGGACCACACCCCTAAATGCATTGAAGCAACTGCCATGTGATTGGTTGATTAGATAATTGCATTAATGAGAAATTGAACAGGTGTTCCTAATAATCCTTTAGGTGTGTGTATATATACGTTTTATATATGACAAATTTATACAATTTGCAAAACTAAGCATAATATATATATATATATATATATATATATATATATATATATATATATATATATATATATATATATATATATATATATATATATATATATATATTTTAATACCATAGTGATGCCATCGGCTTTTTATTTTTTTATGTTTAGAACCTGATTTTACAACAAAAATCTGTGAAATTTTACCTAAATTGTTTTGATTACGGAGTCGTTTGTTTGAGTCCAGATTGTAATACAGTAAGAAATATGAGACAAAATCATTGCATGTATAAAAGGATGAGCTGCCTGATTCAAGATATACTGAGTTTAAAACATTTAGATTAAACCTTACCATTTTTGAAAGTTTTTCAAATATAAGTTGTGAATCTAAAACTTTAAAAAATGAAACGTATCTATTTCTTCATTATGTATGTACCCTATTTTTTATTTATTAAAAAAATATATAAAACATGCTCATGCAGCCACATGGATATCCTCATTTACATATTTGTTCATTTAAAATTGTGGCAAATTTGGCAGATGTCTTATCATGTAAATTACTGTATCATCAGCATAAAGTTGACATTTAACATCTGGGGCCCGTTTCAGAAAGGAGGTTTAGTGAAAACTCTGAGTATGTTAACCCTGAAATGAGGGAAACTCTGGGTTTTCTGTTTCAGAATGTGAGGTATGTCAAACCCGAGAAAGCAGGGCAAGTCAAGCCCTTTTCTAAAAGAGAGGTAACTTATACTCAGAGTCAGTTACCAGGGTAACTTACTCTGTGAACCTAACCTGGTCAGGAGCAGGTTTTCTTTGGTAAACCCAGAGTTTCTTTCAGTCTCCTCCCCTTTTTAAAGCGGCAGCGGTGTTTAAATACTTTATTAATTCATTCAAACTGCACAAATGCTTTTCTTACCGAGTATTTTTGTCATATTTCAAGTACAAATTTCAAAACATTATAAATTAAATATAAATCTAAAGTAAGCAAAGTTTACTTAAAACAAGTTAAATTATCTGCCACTTGACAAAAATACATAGTAAGAAAAGCATTTTTTGCAGTGCAGGAACATTCATTCATTGCTCATAGATTTCATCATGAGGACACGCAACGGCAACGGACCTTAAAATTGTGCCTCGAGGTAAGCCCATTTTGTTGTTCATTAATGATGACATTATATCCTAAATTTGTAGCACTTGTATTTTTTATTCTTTCAAGTCAACATGAAATCAAAATTGACAATTCATATTTTACAGAATGTTGCAGAATTTATTATAAATGATTTAGTATTTAAAGCTGCAAACATTATAACTTTTTCTTCTCAAATCCAAAAATGATGTATCCACACATCCCTCATTAACAAATATACACACACACACACAAAAAAACATAATACAATGTCATAGATCACAATCTCACAAAAGTTGATATTCAGATGAAATTATAAAATTTAAAATGACATGGCCATTCATTCATCATCAGGCTGAGGTGAGATTTTGTGCTATGGTCAAGAGAAAAAAAACTTAAAGGGATAGTTCACCCAAAAATGAAAATTACCCCATGATTTACTCCCCCTCAAGTCATCCTAGGTGTATATGACATTCTTCTTTCAGACGAATACAATTAGAGTTATATTACAAAATGACCTGGCTAATCCAAGCTTTATAATGGCAGTGAATGTTGTTCTATTTTTGAAGTCCATAAAAGTGCATCTGTCCATCATATGACGACATGGCACACCAGTTACACTGGTAGCGTCAGCATTTTGAACTGAGAGAGGCACTTTCAACACTTTTCCGTAAGTTGAACACGGAAGGCGGTCGGCCAGAACTTTACTTTATAAAGTTTTAAATATGGACTGCTTCTGATTTATGGAAATTGTAAAAAAAAAAAAAAAAAAAAAAAAAAAAACAGCAAGTGGATTTTTTCCATTATAGGCTGGTTGTTCTCACACACTGCAACATTTCTAAAAAAAAAAAGAAGTGCATTTTGCATAATATGTCCCATTTAAAACATGTCATTAACAGGACCTTCTGAACGATAAGAACAATCAGAAATAACGTTTTCACAACATAATGATAACGCTACGAGACCAGTCAACTTATTTTTGTTAGCTGTGGATGTACAGGTATGACTTTTACAAACAATTACACACAAATCCTCAGATGGGAAAAGCTATAGAAGAATGGAAAGATGGTCTCAGTGAAGGTGGTTGTGAAGGTGTATAGATGTGTGTTAGTCAGAGGGTCAGAGAATGACACGGTTCCTCTGTCGTAGTCCAGCTGAACTCTCACCCGCTCAAGCTTCTGTTTGACAGGAAAACCAGACTCTTCAAACAGGCTGTACTGCACACTCCACACACCGGTGTCAAAGAAATCACACCCCTTCCTTTGGTTCGATGCCGTAGTTGCTCCCAGAGCCCAGGACGAACTCTCTTTAACCTCCACGTCCCAGGAGTGTGTTCCCGAGTTAAACCCCTCTGCACCCAGAACACAGGAATGCTCGTCGAATCTCTCTGGGTTATCAGGAAGCGTTTGACTGGCCAAACTGCATGTCAGACTGGTCAGATCATCGGACAAGAGGAGGTCTGGATGAGCTGTATTTGGATCCAGAATCACAGGAGCTGATGGGACACAATCGACAGGTGCTTTTATTCTGATATTCATATGATCAGAAGTCAACTGTGCGCGGATTAAAATGGATTATGAACCCTCTGAAACACTATGGCATTTTCTTCCATCCACCCAACAGATGGGACGGCATGATTTAGGGTGATTTGGACATTATATAAAAATGAATATATGCTTACACTAGCCTAAATCAATAATAATAATGTATGTGCCATCCCAATCACCCAAATGTTACCCAAAAAGGTGTTTCGGCTCAGTTTACATAAAAGGGTATGTCACGCATCTTTTCATTTTAATATAAACTTATTTCCTGTTCAACTGGGCAGGTAAAATCTTAAGTATTACAGAAATGCATCATGTGTTGTGAAGATGTTTTTAATTTAAGGCGGAAATTCAAAAACTATCCCCGTCCTTAATTCACCCCTATACCTTGGGCTTGACTTGAGCGCTTGAGAACCAAGTCCACTAGATGCGCATCTTTCCGCACAACTTTGAAATGCTCACGCACAGTGGAACACGGAAGTAAACCCGGCCTTGAGAAATGTTATATTTGCATCCCATGATAAAAACAATAAATATAACTGAACTGTAGAGATCTGCTATATAAATGTGACTGTAGTTATATTATGTGCCAAAGTTGTTCTCTTGTTTACGGCTTACAGTAGTTTGGCGATCAGCCGAAACTTTACTTGATAAAGTTTTAAATATGGGTATTTTTCTTACACAAACGCGTCGATTCGCTTCAGAAGGCCTTTATTAACACCCCGGAGCCGTGTTGAGCAGTTATTTGACGGGCAGATGCACTTTTTATGGACTTCAAACACAGAGCAACAATTACTGCCATTATAAAGCTTGGATTAGCCTGGACTTTTGTAATATAACTCTAATTTTATTCGTCTGAAAGAAGAATGTCATATACACCTAGGATGACTTGAGGGTGAGTAAATCATAGGCTCATTTTCATTTTTGGGTGAACTATCCCTTTAACTCCAAGGTCTTCCAGAGTCGCGGCCAAAGCCGATTCGAAAGGCCATTGTTCGCCAGCTTCTTTGTTTACAAGTAGCACGCGGAACCGCGTCAACTCTGCCGTCATTATGTTAAGCCGCCCACCGACTCTATACACGATGTGATTGGCCTGACCGGAGTTTGGTTTTTCCAGCTCGCAAGCCAACGGAGAGTTGCTAGACTACCCTGGCTGCAAATTACATTTGCTGCCGCTAGGGTGCGTCTAGAATCAATCTTTAATATTCACCCATCTGTCATTTACACTGCATATGAACGTCCAATGGGGGAAAATGGCTTAAAAGTAGGGCTGTAATGATTTGACCAAAAATAAAAACCTCGATTAATTGAACATTTTACCTCGATTACGAATAATGAACGATTATTTTGCTTTTTTTTTTTTTTTTTGCCCTCATACGATTTTTGAGTAAGTTCACTGATAAGGTTTTTACTGTAAATATTTTCTACTATTAAAAGGTGGATTTTTTTTTTCTAATGAAAAAATGCATTTCTTTGTGATTTTAAAATACTTGAAGGAAACGGTTCACTTTCAGCAGTTATTGTCAATAGGGTAGATTTCTGTTTGTTGTACATCAGATACAGATAAATTAGCACAGTAGACCTACATTACATTTATTTGAATGCATTTATGAGAGAGTGATGGTGTGTGTGAATTACTCATACCGTCTCTATTCATTATGAAGCTGTGGTTTGTACTTCAAAGGTATTAAATGCCTATGACGGTTGAGCTTCTAAGCTACTTTGGTGACTTTACTTTACTCACAGGACAGCGTTGACACTGCGTTTCTGCGCGCGATCTTCACGTGATGTGCGAGTGTTCGTTTGTCACAATATATCAGGTATTAGTTCAACATAATACACATCTGATGGTCGAAACTCGCTTTAATGTTCAAACTGGCCTTACTGGCATGCCTTAAAACACATACAAATGACAAAGCTTTGTGAGGACGCAGGTGAAAGAGGTCTGCCTTCAGGGCGCGCGTTGTCAGAGACGCGACACGGCTCGGCTCTCTGTGTCACAGAAAAAAGCTGAGCACTGAACGGATAATTTTTCCGTATTGTTGTTTTTGAATAGTGCACAATCGCTTCAATGTTGAAACTGGCAAGCCTTTAAATGTATGTAGCCTACTTGACAAACTTTATGAGCACGAAAGTGAAAGCGACCTGGCTTCGGGGCTTGCGCGCGCCGTCTGTGTGTGTGTGTGTGTGTGTCAGCGCGTAGGCTATAAGAACAGCAATTAACGTACCTATATAACTGTGTAAAACATGCAGTTACTGTCTATAGTGATTCTGGGCATCTATAAGCAAAGATAATTTTTTTTTTATTAAATAATTTTTTTTGTTATGCCAAGCTCTAACTATTTTATCCGGCAGAAATAGCCATTTGTGAATTAAAGGAAAAAACCTTATTAATCTCAGTTGAAATGTCATTATTGAATTTAATAATCATTAATGATATAATTGATTTAATATATATTGCCAATTTTTTAAAGAAACGAATACCTTTCTTCAGCAACGGTACATTAAACTGATCAAAAGTGACAGTAAAGACATTTATACAAAAGATTTCTATTTCAAATAAAAGCTGTTCTTTTGAACTCTCTATTCAGCTCTAGCTTTAACTCTAGCCTATCTTAGCCTATACAGAGAGCCTTTGAATATTGTCTCGGGCACTAAGGGCCTTGGAGTCTAAATGTTTGAGAATCACTTTTCTGAAGACTCACTATTTTGGACAATGCCTTGCGCCTTCTTCCAGACTCTGAACGGCAGGTTGCCCAAGTACCTCGCCACATGAATCAAAGCTCCGGAAGTCATCTGTGGATCCGGCTGTGAGCTCTGGACTCTGGAAGAACATTCAGGAGTCAGAACTGCAGTGGCTTTGGATCAGAGAGAGCAGAAACACCAGCAGATCACTCACCTCTCCATTGTGACTGGAAAGTTCTGCAGAAGAAACAGACAGTATATTACCTCTTCAAATGATACGCAACTCAATTGAGATCAATCAACGAATCGATTATCTGAAACCAGACCTTTAGAAACAACACTTCGCTGGCATTCATCATCTCCTCCAGGTCTTTGATGGTGTGTGAAAGAGCCGAGATGTGCCGGTTCATCTCCTCAAGCTTCTCCTTCATCCTCTGATTCTTCCGCTCCTCTTCCTCTCTCAGTGCGGTGGTCGCAAGTTCTTCTTCATCTCGGAGAAACCAATGAAGCTTCTCAAACTCCATTTTAATCTGACTCGCCGTACGCTCAGCTTGAGACTGAAATTTAATAACATTCACTTAATAATAATACATTTGATTTGTAATGCGTTTTTCTTACATATATTTTATGCAACAACAATTTAAATAACCACCAAGTTAATAAAAGACTTAAATAAGTCTTAACTTCTTAAAACATTCCAGAGATCAATCTTGTGAACGAACACATCACGTCATTTATATCCCCTGTGAAAAGGAAGCGCACTTAATTGTACTGAATGTGCAATTGTAGTGTACTTCAAATTTGTATTACTTGCAGACAATATATCCATGAAATAAAAGGCAGTTTAAGTGCACTTAAAGAGAGTACACTTTCACTGTTATTGAAATATTTATATTTTCACTTTTCTTACGTAAATTTGGTGTAGTATTAGTAATTAGTATATTTAGTACTGTTGAATTTATTTCTTAGGTCAATTTTAACTGTAGTGTGTAATTTGATATTACATTTTACACACACGAAAAATGACAAACGTTTCAATAGACATTAAAGTAGCCTATATTTTAGTTTACCATAAATGCTTGTCAGTACTTTCGGCAATGCACTTTAACTATATTATAAAGACAATAGAAGGAATTATGAAATTACATTTAAAGACTTACTTAAGTCCTCCTTCAGTGGGTCTTATAATAGATTTCCATTTGCCTGGTTTCACAGATAGGGCTTAAGCATTGTCCCAGACTAAACTGCATGTTTGAGCTGTTTTTACTGAAAGCAACTTGCACTAATGTATCTTAAAATATGTCAGTGCCATTATTTTGCCTCAAGATGCACAGCAGGAATGTTTTTTCTAAGGCACATTTTCAAAACTTAAATTTCCTAATTTAACTAAGGCCTAATCCTGGCTTAGTTTGTGTCCTGTTTGTCAAACCAGGCCTTGAATAACCTCCAATTAAGGGATAGTGAAAATTATGAAAATAATCCCATGATTTACTCACCCTCAAGCCATCCTAGATGTAAATTACTTTCTTCTTTCAGACGAATAATATCGGAGTTATATTAAAAATGTCCTGGCTCTTCCAAGCTTTATAATGGCAGTGAATGGCAGGTCAAAATTTGAAGCCCAAAAACGTGCATCCATCCATTATAAAATTGCTCCACACGGCTCTGGGGAGTTAATAAAGGCCTTCTGAAGTGAAGTGATGCGTTTGTGTAAGAAAAATATCCATATTTAAATCTTTATAAAGTAAAATATCTAGCTTCCGGCGGACCGCCTTCCGTATTCAATTTAACAAAAAAAGCGTAACTGCAACACTGCGATACATGATAACGTTTTTCTTTTCCATGTTAATTCGAGTTTTTGTCCTAACACGCAATGATTCTATTTTAGACGACGTCGCTTCTGAAAAAACAACACAAAACATGGCAATGATAATCTCAGGTAATGTTTGTGTGGTTTATTTAATGTTAAAAGCATGTAATGTGACTTTGAATAGCATTTAGTGCTTTGTAACAGTTGTTCTAAAAGCAACAATGGATAATTCACCTCAGATCTTGAAATGAAACAAATGGAAACAAGAACGTTCAAATTATGAACAAACAAGCATATTCTATGACAAAGATTGTTTTAATAACTCAGTATGTATGTTAGTAATGTTTAAATTTGTGAATTTGATTATGTAGGCTACTTATCCATTTCCTTGTGAGTGCCGTCAAGATTAATCTCTGGTGCCTACACTTGCCGCGAGAGCCCGCCCACACGCTGTTCTGATTGGCTGTGGTTTTTGATTGATTTTGTCGGATCTGGTCGTCGCGTAGCATTTGGTGTGGACAGACATTCAGACAAGCTGCTTGTCGCGTGTAGTTAGGACACGGTGTAAGCATTTTGAACTGCTTTCTTCATAAATTTAATATGGAAAGTGTATATTTTACTTTATAAAGTTTTAAATATGTATATTTTTCTTACACAATCCCTATTGATTCTCTTCAAAAGGCCTTTATTAACCCCCCGGAGCCGTGTGGAGCACTTTTATAATGGATGGATGCACTTTTTAGACCTTCAAAACTGCTACTTCACTGCTATTATAAAGCTTGGATTAACCAGGACATTTTTAATATATCTCAGATTGTATTCGTCTGAAAGAATGTCATGTACACCAGTCTAATGGCTTGTGGGTGATTCAATTATGGGATAATTTTCATTTTTGGGTGAACGAACCCTTTAAGTGTCATGTTAAGTAAACATGAGTTTGCACTTATGCATTTTCTTTGTATGCAAAAGTACTTTTTTCCCCACAAGGATTAACCTGCTAAGTTGACTTGACCTGTTAACAATGAATTGAAAGTTAAAAAACCGGGTTTAAGGGTCCGGGTCATGTTCATGAACCAGAAGCAGATTGTCTCATGTCACTTTCAAAACACTAAATCGCGAGTTTAATAATAATAAACATGAATCCATCGTATGAAATCATAATTGTGTACAGAGATCCTACACCTGTAATGATTCTGTATCCTCACCTTGATGTGTTGAATCGTTTTCACACACTCTCCTTTAATTTTCTCTCTGTGTTTAAGTTTCTCTTTTAAGAACCTCAGCTCCTCCTAGAATTGAACACAAATAAAATAGGCATACAAAGAGAATACATGGTCGTATATATAGCAGAGAGAAATACTGAGTGTATGAATGAAGTCTGTGACTATTGCTCATATAAAACAAGAGACATCCCAGCAAGCAATAGCCGTCATTTCACCGTCTAGGCTAACTATAGACCCGATATAGTCCGGCTATGAGTAGCCCACTTTTAGCCAAAATAACCTTGAATTTGGTTACATGTAATTTTTGCCCAAATAACTTGTGAGATGTATGATATTCCATCATGTAAGCAAACTCAACCATGATTACAAGGTGTTTGGTTTCATTTCTTTAACATGTTCTATGCGTAGGCTGTGCGTTGCCACGATTTAGCCCCTATACAGACCGGCTATTTGTAGCCCACTTTTAGTCAAAAGACAAAACTGATTAATTGTAGTTTTTGGCAATGTAGCACATGATATTGTTGATATCCCATCATGTTCGCAATGTCAATAATATCTGCAAGATGTGTCATTTCATGACATGGTCTATCTGTAGCCACGATTTAGCTCTGAATTGGACGGGCTACGTGTAGTCTGCTTTGAGCCCACCCATTTGTAAACATTTGAATTAGTATTAGCTTTGCTGTCCCGCATAACATTCACTTAAATTGTAAGACAGACAAATAATATCGTATATATTACTGGTCTCTCTACCATTTTAAGTTAAATACAAAATGCAATTACAACTCTCAACCGCTAGATGGCAACCGTATCCTGTACTACTGGCAAACGGCAGCTATCGCGAAAAACATTTCTGTCGTGTCAGTTTGATGGGGGGTTTTTTACACCAAAGAAGGAGGAGAACAACAACGGGCAACAGCAAACGTTAAAGGACATTCTTTGGCCTTGTAAGTATCTTTTTTTTTCTTTTCGTTTTGACGTGTTCATTGAGTACATTATTTGTTATCATGTGTAGGAACCGTGAGATTTTAACTAGTAATTGTAGTATATAAGCCATGTCGTGGTTAGCTTAACATGCTACATGTACCTGTAGGTACCTCCAAGGGGATAAACATGAAACATGTGCAACCTATTATAATTTGTTATGAAAGCCACAAATATAATTTTACTCTTTGGATCATTATATGAAAATATGTGTTTTTAACTTGGCAAGGCAAATTTGCATAGCACACACACAGCAATAAAATCAGCATTCCCAATTGTCTATCTCGTTGTGTTAATGCAACTTGGTGGCTAAAACATGTTTTAAACCCAAAAATGAAAATTCTGTCATTTACTCACCTTCAAGTTGTTTCTTTCGTCTGTTGAACACAAAATATATTTTGATGAATGTGGGTAATCAAACGTATTTATTTTCCTACTATGAAAGTCAATGGCTATCAAATGTCTGGTTACCAACATTCTTCAAAATATATATATATATTTGTGCGTGTTCAACAGAGGAAAGAAACCCATGCAGGTTTTAAACAACTTGGGGTGAGAAAAGGATGGCTCTCTCTTTAAACATGCCACACACATGTATCTAAAGAGAATGACTTCGTCACAATTACTGTAAATAAAGTAAAACATTATGATGTCAACAACGCTTTTCTTGTGCAATATTTTGCAGATGCCGTGATGACCGACTTCCCAGCGGCAACAGAGTTTGGGTTAAGGAATGCAATAAAGCCAACAATGATGTTTTATAAACCAACAAAAGGGTTATCTTTATATTTTGTCATTCTTTATATTTTTTTTATTATTTTACGTTGTTAATATTCCATATTTCTTATCCTAATTTTATATTTAATTGTATTTTTAACATTTTATTTGGTCATTTTTATGTTTTGATCTTTTTGTATTATCTTAAGTTGTCTATGTTTTTTATGTTCTTTTTCTAAATAAAACTTTATATTTAATTTGGATGGATTGTTATTTATGAAAACCTGTTATATTTGAGTGAAAAGAATCCTTTAGCCATGTTGTTGTCTTTTAGATGTATATGTACTAGTAGTCACTAGTCATTCGTTGGCCGTCTAATTGATGACTAGTCTATTCTTGGGCTATGATTAGACGTCTATTAGATTTTCACTGACAGCCCAAATTCAGCCTTGTTTTAGCCTAGACCCATATTTGCTGTCTATTAGACGTATATATGTAGTCGTTCAATAGCCGTCTAAACTTGGGCTATGATTAGACGTCTATTTTTGGGCTATGATTAGACGTCTATTAGATTTTCACTGACAGCCCAAATTTAGCCTTGTTTTAGCCTAGACGTCTGGGCTGTGTTTTGACGGCTATTAGACGTCTTTTAGACGTAAAATTGCTTGCTGGGATTTGTCCTACCTTATAAGATGAGACCACTTCAGTGATGGGTCTGAATGTGTGCTTGACATGTTTCTGTGAATCCCTGCACACCAAACACACCGGCTGTTTGTCCTCCAGACAGAAAAGCTGGAGTTTCTCTCTGTGTAAACCGCAGACCTCCTCAGACCCGGGTGAACGGCTCTCGTTTCTCCCCTTCAGGAACGACTCGCACAAGTTTTTTAACACAAGATTACACGGAGGATCATCCCGTGAGGATCTTCTCATGCAGACAGGGCACTCCCTCGTGTTGTTGCTTCTCCAGGACCGTTGAAGACACTCTTTACAGAAACTATGACTACACGACAGAAGAACAGGAGCCTTGAAGATTTCACAGCAAATTGGACACGACATTTCCTTTGCAGGGAGTGAATCCATTTTCACCGTTTTAGAGCACCACTAAGAAACTTCACTTTCTGAATAATGGATTCAAAAAAATGTATATCCAGGACAATCACACAAACTCTGCTGTCTATTTAGAAATAAACTTTTGAGAGTGTTTCTCGTCTTCTCCAGTGATTGCTGACTCGTTTATGCTTTTGTCGAGACATTGAGAAAAGAGTCGCTATGACAGAAAGTAAAAACACTGAGACAGTCAAGTCCGTGCACGTGTTTTAATCACCTTTGGGTGTTAAAAGCAGGGCCAATGAGGCGAAGACATAACCATCAGAATTTCTTTCCTCTGACGTGGCTTGACGAGAAGTGTTTTTCTACATATTTTGAACTGAGGTCAAGTCGGGACATGGAAATGTTCAAGGGGGTGGGTCCTCAAAAGAAGGGTTGGCAAAGCGCATGTACCAGCAATTTAAAGGTCCTGTTCTTCGTGATCCCATTTTTCAAACTTTAGTTAGTGCGTAATGTTGCTGTTAGAGCATAAACAATACCTGTAAAATTATAAAGCTCAAAGTTCAATGCCAAGCGAGATATTTTTTTTTAACAGAAGTTCCCTTTCAAAGCCTACAGCGAACGGCATCGAACTGACATTTCATCCTACCCGTCAGATTGTCCTACCAAGGCTTACTGCGCATGCCCACATCAATATTTTTTATTTTTATATTTACATTTTAAGGGTAGGTTTAGGGTAGGGATAGTGGATATTAATAAAGCAAATCACATTCATATGATTCTTGTAGCACAATCTGATAGGTAGCATTTTACATCCATATTTAATATTTATTTATTTAAAATATTTAGATAGTTTTAAGGGTAGGTTCAGGGTAGGGGTAGGTATGGATATTAATAAAGCCTCAAATCAGATGAATATGATGCTGGTAGCACAATCTGATAAGCAGCATTTTTTGCTGTCGAATTGTGCTACTGTTTTAATGGGAGGTAGCAAAATCTTAGCCTGGATGCCAACCGAATTTAGCCCCGCCCACAAAATGTTTTGCTCGGGCAATTCGGTCTGGACTCGCTCCATAGAGGAGGAATTATGCCCGAACAGAAACTGGTCGGACCAATGAAATTGTCAGGGCGGGCTTTAGACGATGATGGACAGATGATCAACAGTAACGTAATCATCCACGTCATCGAAGGCTCTTAGGTTGAATTTGCTCTTATCCTAAACGGAGAACTTGTTCGTATATGCGTTCACCTTCACTATTTCTCTCAGAAACGATGATCGTGTTGGTAAGTACTCTGTGTATCCTTAAATTATTGTATTACTGCCAAAGATCGTTTACACTCATGTTTTTCTTGTAACGTTACTTAATCATGCGTGCGAGCAGACAGGGTTTCCAAGTGTTTTTGCAATGTCGCGCACAATTGCTACTCAAAACGTTTGGTTGGCAAAATATGTTATTTTGGCAAGGTTGCCTGCTAAAATTCGCATTCCTGGGTTTATATAATCACATAATTGGGGTCGCTTCAACCCGCGGATATGGAGAAAAACACGGACTTGGCAACACAGTGCAGTTGAGTTCTGTTGACATTTGACAACTAACGTTACGCGTCGCTCCGTTGCTCTGATTGGTTGTGGGTCTATCCAATTGAGGTCTTTCCTGGCTCGGTTGAAACACGCCCCATAATCACAGCTCAATGGAGCGGTACCAGACTCAAATTCTGACTAGAATTGAGTATGGCCACGCCAGGCTAGCAAAATCTGACACGGTAGGACAAATCGACAGAACACCGGTTTGGACTACATCCTGGTACTTCCTGCTTTAATGACGTCAGTAGAACAGTTTGTTGACTAACCTCCGCCCACAAGAATACGCAAAAAAGGGGGCGTGGTCTTGTTGCTCCCGCATGGAGAAGAGGAAGTGTTGCGTTCGTAGAGTGTGTTTGTCGCCATGTCGTCAAGACGCTGTTATTTTCATCCCGGAGTCAAATCACCTTTGTTTGGCCTTCAGGGACGCTGTACTTTGAGCACATGCATCTCCCCGTTATGGTAAGAAGCGTGACCTTTCCGGGCAACGTGCGCTAAGCTGCTGTCCAATCACAACACGGGAACCGCTGGTACAATCAGAACTCGTTATGTATTTCTGAAGGAGGGACTTCATAGAATAAGGAAATCTTCGAGCCGTTTTGAGGACAGTGAAAACAGCGGTATACAGATAAGTAAATTGTGTGAAAAATACTGTTTTTTTACACGCGAAACATGAACACATGTTATATTGCACACCGTAAACACAATCAAAGCTTCAAAAAAACAGGAAAAACGGGACCTTTAAAAAAAAAATTGGATTCCTTGATTCCATTTCGCCTACTGTATAAATAATGATTCGGTGAGAAAGTACAAACGTCTCTGCATTTATTTGTGCATTAAATTATAAAATCATCTGTTTGTATCTATTCATAATACTGTGTGCTTACAAAACTGACTGGAACTATAGCCACAACAAACGTAAGAACAAAATGTAACCATACAACGTGTAAATATGTACAATGTAAACAGAAAACTGATATACACTTAATCTTACATAAACATGAGGATCATGGTGCATTTTAAATGTATGTATGTGTTTTCAGCTAATTGAGTTTTCCTTTTGGAAAATGATATCCCTCAAAAGTGTATAAGGGTGCTTTCACACTAGCAGTTTTGGTGCGCACCGGGTTCGATTGAGGTCAGAGTTCGGCACGTTTGGATGATGTGAACGCGGTCTTCCGTCCTCGGGTGCGCACCCGCCAACCGTACCAGAGTCCGCTTAAAAAGGGTGGTCTGGGGTACGGTTCATGTGAACTCGTTCGCTGCTGATGTGAATGCCATCGTACCAGAGGTGGACAGTAACTAAGTATATTTACTTGAGTACTGTACTTAAGTACACTTTAGTTGTATCTGTACTTTACTTGAGTATTATTTTTTCTGGAAACTTTGACTTTAACTTCACTACATTTGAAAGACAAATATTGTACTTTTTACTCCACTACATTTCTATCAAGGTCCTCAAAGTCGAAAGTCGTTTCTGTAGCAGCTTTGAAAGTCAGTGGATAATTTTTTTGTTCTTTAAAAGGTTTCTTTTTTTTTTGCAGACAGCCTATCAGTAATCACTCTTGTATAGGGTCATGTGAAGTTTCCCAACATTTTTTGAACACTGATCAGTTTATAGCAAAATAGAAGACGGTTCCTCTGCGCAGTGTGTGCACCCATGGCCATACTTAAAAAGTATGTTTCAGTTTTCTGAAAAGTTTAAAGATTAGATTAGTTTAGTCTCATAAAATGTTTAAAAAATTTAAACATCCGGGAGAAAGAGAAGAATAAACAGAACATCGGATGTGTATCAGTGTATTGTTTCCGTGCATTCGCCCTTAAAGAGCTTTGTAACTTTTATACAAGTATTTAAATTAGTTTAAGGTAGTTGTATGCTAGCATGTCGGATGGAGCATCACTGACTGGCTTAAACCACCATGATGACATAATGTGCATTTATAGTACAATGCAACAATAATAAAATAATGCATTGACATAAAAAATGCAATTTATTTTTGATACTAAAATACTTCTGTACTTTTACTTAAGTAAAAATCTGTTTTTAGAACTTTCACTTGTAACGGAGTAATATTTGACTAGTAGTACTTTTACTTTTACTCAAGTAATAGAGTAGTGTACTTTGTCCACCTCTGCATCGTACTAAATCGCGGAAGTGAACCGCTATTAATGACGTATGATTTGATAAAAATGTGTGTTTCACTCATTTTCCTGGCGAGCGTGACTGATGTACTGCAAGCAGGGAGCTGTAGATCTCATTTCTGCTCGTCTTCAGCGTTCTTTAGAGAATTGCAGTACATTTGCGGCAGATAGACGCAAGTGCCGTTACGTACTGAAGCTTTTGAAAGAAAACCAACGGTTAAAAAACAAAAATATCAAAGTGAGGTGAGCAACACTGCATTTTGCCGCCTTCACGCTCGCTGTCGTTACTAAGCAACCGGGTAAACAGCTGCTGCTTTGATGACGCAAACGATGACGCAAACAAACCCCGGTTCGGACTCAAATATTATAATATGAACACAGTCCAGCGGGGGCAGGGGGGAGCAATCGAACTTAGGTTCGGTCCAGGCAATCGAACCAAGAGTGAAAGCACCCTAAAACATGCTAAGGGTGTCAGTACCAAGCGGCAACCTCTCGCAGTTTCTCTTGAAGCCAATACGGAAGTGACATAAACTGCAATTCATCGACTGGCCGCTAGAGACAGACTCCAGAAGGAGCAGGATCTCATTGAGCTCATGTTAAAATGCCCAAATTTACAGCAGAATAAAACATGTGTACAGCCTGGTACAAATTGTGGTTTTGGTCTATACGGCTAATTTTGCCCTTCAAGACGACTGTGAGGGGGTGAATTTTTGTATAACTCATTCGTTGACATTATATAAAGCCTTAAAGTTCTGCATAATTAAGGGCGTGGCCACTTCGAGTGACAGGTGGATTGCCATTTATCTGCTGTCTGTTAGTCATCACGTCACCTCAGCTCCGCCCACGTCCCGCCTCTTTGCCCATTTTCTGTTATCTGGGAGTGACGAGTGATGACGCGCAGCCAAGATGGCAACAGCCATCTCGTCCATACTTTGCGCTTCAGAACGGCTCATCAGAATCCTATGGGTGATGTCACGGACACTACGTCCATATTTTTTTACAGTCTATAATCAGTACACACACACACACACACACACACACACACACACACACACACACACACACACACACACACACACACACACACACACACACACACACACACACACACACACACACACACACACAAACAGAGAGAGAGGGCTGCCAACCTTTGAGTTCAGCTTGGACTGAGAATCTTAACAAAACCTAGCATCACAAAAAGTATACTGTACTGTAAAATTGGTAACTGAACAGAATTTCCCTGATGTCTGTTCATGCTCATTTGGTGCTGTCACTAGTAGTAAAGAAGGGATGAACGGTTCAACTACCAGTCACACTGAATGCTTGAGAGTTGGCAGCCCTGCACAGACACATCTCAAAATGACTAGACGTTTTCGTTGTGGCATGTCAATATCCATTGACTGATATCATCCTGATGGCGGTCGTCATGGTAACACGGAGTCTTCTCATATGCACCCATCAGTCAACGAGCGAGGACATGCTGACATCTGCTGGTCAGAACCTCGTAACGCAGGGCATTTCCTGTGACCGAGCAACAGTTCACATGAATGTGACAGCAGACAGATTAATAAATGATTGAGGAAATGTGATCACAGTCTCACCAGAGTGAACTCAGAGCTGGACAGATCTCTCTGACACAGGCAGTGCAGCACAGCATCATGGATAGATGGGAAAAGTCGACCCTTTGAGACGGACTCTGAGAAGAATCCTCCTCGCTCCAACTGCTGCACTACACACACTGCAGCCGCACGTTTTAGTGCAAAATACAGTTATTGATGGTTGAATATTTTAAGCATATTCCTATAATGTTATTCATGTCGATTTCTGATTTAGCATGTGAATGTTTGTATTTTAATTAAGCGTGCCTGATTTTACCCACCTTGACATACAGCGATGTAAACAGTGACATCTACTTCAGCAAAGTCTTGAAATATCTAGAAGAAAGATTGTGAAGAAACAAAAAATTACCATTTCTTTCTTTCCAGCATGATTTTTGTTCTCTGTGTGATATCATTTCTATGGAAACTTGTTTCTGCCACGGAATAAAAGAGCAATTGTGACTCCCTTAAAGATTATATCTCATAATTTTTACTGTAGCACTTTCACACATAGAGATCACTAAATTTTTGAAGAAGTTTTTTCTTGCGTATGGATTGTGTTTTGATGGCATAGCTGCACATCAGCCTCTACAGTGGACACCAGTGCAGCATCTATACACTGCCACCAAGTGGCAAGCCATGTATGTGGAGCTTTCTTTTCTCCAAACAAAGACGTCAGAAATGCCAAGTTCATGCCAAGATGTCAAGTTGCTCAGGAATATTCCTTCTATCCTAGAAGGCTCTTGCAGGGAAAAAAAAGTAGCATCAAGTAACATTTAAGGAGTCATATCATTGTTAAATTTCCCAAGTATTGATTTTAGATGGGGAGGAAATTCTGATTAATCATCGGTCCACTAAATTGGACATCATTTTTATTCAAGCTATATTTCAGCTACAATTCATACTATTACTGTGACTGTTGTTCTTGAAAATACTTCACCTGCACTTCACTTTTTGGCTGTGAATAAATATATTTGTGTTAAATGTAATTTGCTTTTGCAGTCACATCAAAAAAGTAATCTGATTGCGTAATGCATGTTACCAACACTGCTTATTTCAGACAAGACTGAAAACCCCTGAACACTAGTTTTTCCACGGAGCTGTACCCTCACCAGATCTTTGATGGAGTCACATCGTCATGTTCTGATATCAAAGACACGGAAAATTAAATGTGAAGTGCTTCTCCGTCATCATTTCATTCATGGGTTTGTTAAATACACACAGTATTGCTGTGTTATTACTGTGTTTAATACAGCATCTCTTCAGTTAAAACCAAAAACTCAAGTGGACATCTGAAAATCTCTTTGAAAAATGTGTATAAAAAAATTATCTTGTTTTTCATGCCCTAAGAGCAATAAAAGCACATAGGAAAAAAACCTGACTGAGGTTGTCATAATTCATGCATGAAAGGGTTAAATATAAACTCAGAATTGTGAGAAAAAAGTCAGTTTATGTCACACAATTCTGACTTCCCCCCCCTCACAATTCTTTCTGAGAAAGTGAGATATAAACTCACATTAACATTTTTTTATTCCGTGGCGGAAACAAGCTTCCAGTAATTTCTCTTTCGATGTATCTTACTGTTATCTTCTGTAGAGCTGCTTTACAGCTGAAATTTAATTTTACAACATTAACACTGCTATTTTCAGGTTAACAATGTGACGCTGCTTTGAAACAATCAGTATTGTAGGTATATATACAGTGTATCCGGAAAGTATTCACAGCGCTTCACCTTTTACACATTTTGTTATGCTACAGCTTTATTCCAAAATGGATTAATTTCATTATTTTTTCCTCAATTCTACAAACAATACCCCATAATGACAACGTGAACGAAGTTTGTTTGAAATCTTTGCAAATATATATAAAAAAAAATCACATGTACATAAGTATTCACAGCCTTTGCTCAATACTTTGTTGAAGCACCTTTGGCACAATTACAGCCTCAAGTCTTTTTGAGTATGATGCTACAAGCTTGGCACACCTATTTTTGGGCAGTTTCTCCCATTCTTCTTTGCAGGACCTCTCAAGCTCCATCAGGTTGGATGGGGAGCATCGGTGCACAGCCATTTTCAGATCTCTCCAGAGATGTTCAATCGGGTGCAAGTCTGGGCTCTGGCTGGCCCACTCAAGGACAATCACAGAGTTGTCCCGTAGCCACTGTTTTGTTATCTTGGCTGTGTGCTTAGGGTCGTGGTCCTGTTGGAAGATGAACCTTCGCCCCAGTCTGAGGTCCAGAGCACTCTAGAGCAGGTTTTCATGCTGCATTCATCTTTCCCTCAATCCTGACTAGTCTCCCAGTTCCTGCCGCTGGAAAACATCCCCACAGCATGATGCTGCCACCACCATGCTTCACTGCAGGGATGGTATTGGCCAGGTGATGAGGGGTGCCTGGTTTCCTCCAGACATGACGCTTGCCATTCAGGTCAAAGAGTTGTTTCACCAGACCAGAGAATTTTGTTTCTAATGTTCTGAGTGTCAAGTTGTAGAAACATCTCAAGGATGATCAGTGGAAACAGGAGCACCTGAGCTCAATTTTGAGTGTCATGACAAAGGCTGTGTACATATGATTATGATATGTACATGTGATTTTTCTTTTAGTTTTTTTATTTTTAATAAATTTGCAAAGATTTCAAAAACACTTCTTTCACGTTGTCATTATGGGGTATTGTTTGTAGAATTGAGGAAAAAAATAATGAATTGAATCCATTTTGGAATAAGGCTGTAACGTAACAAAATATGGAAAAAGTGAAGCGCTGTGAATACTTTCTGAATGTAATGTAGGCCTATAAATAAATGTGACTTGTTTTGACTGACGTTTTTCAGTGTTTTCAGGGTGACCGTGTCGATGAAGCTGACAGGAGTGAAGTCCAGGATGATGGAGTGTGTGTGTTCCTGCACACTGTCACAGCTGGGGGAGTGTGTGCCTGTCTTGTCCCGATCCTCCTCCTCAGACTCCTGCTCTGGCTGATAGCCGCAGTTCATGTTACCGTGGCTTACAGTTGCTAAGCCATTGTCATTGATGATGTGTTCATGGTCCGTTCTTTGGCGGTGCACAGATTCACTCGCATTCTTCATAGAGACCAGCATTCTGTTCGCCAACTCTCTCAGAACTCCAGTCTATGAACAACAAACATAATAAACCATTTCACTTTACAAAATAATATATTAAAGAACTAAAACTACAAAAAGGTTTCTGTAAAGAGGTATGTGAGTGCATGTGGGCATGTAGGAGTAGTGTAAGTGGTGAGAATGGACAAATGCGGACGCACAGAGGATAAAGCAAAAACAAAACGCTGGTCACGAATTAGAACTACTAGTGATCCGGACCATTATTTTAAAGTGAAAAAACGTCTTTAAGTGTAAAATAATGGTCCAGATTCCTGAAGGGTGACTAGGTAACACTTGATTAAATACATCAAGTCATAAAATGCATCATAATTAGAGTAAAAAAGATGATTGATTACGTATCAGACACACAATAATGATGTGAATTAATTAGCAATTCTTACTTATTAATGAAGTCAATCTCATTCAGTAATTATTGATAACCTAATAAGGAACTATCTTAGTCCTAAATTGCTGGGTTGGATTGTTAGGGTAGGATTAGGGTTTGGTTGAGGGTTAATTGCATGTAATTATGCATAATTTACTGTTACTACTATCGTAAGTACATGTAACGTGTAACAAGGACACTGTAAAATAAAAAAGTGTTGCCAAAGTTTATTAAAGGGGTAGGGTTAGTGTAATAATGATGATTGTGTGTATGTACTTGTCTGTAAACTGTGGTATTCGGACTGAAACACTCCAGAATTGCTCATTACAGCTTTCCTCTCTCACCTGTTTCCTCTCTGATTCCTCTCTCACCTGATTATCTTCTTCCCTCTCTTGTCTCTTTTTTGCCTTCTCCTCCTCGTTCCTCTTTTTCAGCTGGAGTAGCTCTGGAACATTGATTCCACTCTAGAAAGAAAGACAAGCTGAAAGCTGTTCATGTCTTTTGTCACGTGTGTAATTCATCTGTTGTGTGGTACCTTCTCCAGCAGGGCCTCTTGATAGAGTTCAGCATTTGCATAGTAGAGCATTGCAGAGGAACGGAAGATAGTGATCCCTGGGATTGCTTTAGCCTGACCAGAAACACAAATATAGATTATATAAGCTCCCTAAACAACAGACATACTGTACACATAAAAGTCTCACCTGCTTATATGACTCTGTTTCTAAGTACAGTTCTGTGTCAGGCACCCTGCCAAGTAAAGAGTACATGGGGCTAGGCAGAAAGAAATTAGGATGGTTATGCTTCCGAAATAACTAGCCTTTATCTTTATAGACACACAAATACACGTTCACACACGCTCACCGCTGCGTCCTGAAGATCACTGTGAGCAGTGTGAATATGATGGAAGCTGCCAGACCCAGGTCCAGATTCAGCAGAACAGTACAGAGAAACGTCACCAGCCACACCAGCTAGAGCAACAGAGAGAGAAGGCCTTTCCACACTTGATCTAGTTTACCCTGGGTCATTCGAAACCCTGGGTAAACAGAATTCTGGGTTATCTTGGTTCACATTTCACACTGCTCATATTTTACCCAGGGTTAACAATTAATCCTGGGATTTCATAAACTTCACACTGTACACTCGTAAACTGCAAAGTTCTTATTTGCATATTTGCGAAGTCAGTGTCACTGATTGGACGAACGCCACATGCGACCTGTTTACATAAAGGCTCTTGCATTGAACATCCTTTTATTATTGCTGTAGCCTACTATTAAGTTTTTGGACTTTTTGACTATAAACGGTCTCTTCTTCCCTACAAATGTCTCGTTTTCTGTGACCATTTGACATTTTCGTCTCCAACGTTGAAACATAGCCTGCTGCTTATACAACACGCCCTGTTTCTGTGACTGTCCAAAGCCTGTGAATACGAGGCACAGTTGTATGTTGCTAAACATCTAGTCGTAACAATCTAACACTGCATCGTTTCATCCTGTACACATTTGGTACCGCAATGCGGGGTAAAAAGCACAAAAGCAGTGCTAAATTACAAGTGTGAAACGCAGGGTTTAGAACGACGATAACCCAGGGTTAAGCCTGGTGTGAAAATCCCTAGAGAGGGTCAGGACACAGTATCATACACAGGACAGACATATTTATTAGTCTTTAAAGGGGGTGTCTGATGCTATTTCATGCATTCTGACTCATTTACACTGTTAAAGATTTGGATTCTCATGCTAAACATGGCCAGAATTTCAAAAAACAAGTTAGACGTATGACAGAGTATTTCTGCGGCAAATACACACTAAGTGCATATAATGTAAACAACACAAACGACAGTGAATCGAAAGTTATCCAGGGATAATGCCATGATGTATTGTGTGTGTGTGTGTGTGTGACTCTTTAGCTCCACCTACTGCACGCCACGAGTTCGGCTGTTTTCAGAAAGAATCGTTACAGCGTATCTGTCTTTTATAAAGATGATAAACCTAAAGACTCTTCTGAGATATGAAGGATGCAATACTACTCTATTGCTACTCAAGATTAACATGAGACTGGCAGAAACTGTGTGTGTTATGTACCCTTTAATGATCAGATCTCACCAGGTCTACTCTGTTGCTCTTCCATAGAGCAGGAATATCCTGACACTGCATGAACATTCCCTTCAGATTCACAAACACGATGGTGGAAAGCAAAGCCTGATGACAGACACACAAACAACAACTACTGAGGATTAGGAGTGCCTGATTTCACCAAGCAATTTCATTCCAATCAACCAATCAGATCTGAGGGACAAGTTTAGGTTTATAAAAAGGCTTAGGTGCTTCTACATCGTGTTATTCACCATCATTTCCCTCTGATTTTAGGTTGAACTTATGGGTAATGTTAGGTTTAGGGGTATGGATAGCATTGGGATTGTTTTGGACAGGAATGTTGTTCCAGGATCAACAAAATATGTTGACCCAGAAACGCAAAATCAGGACGTGCAGGAGTGCAGCTTCAAAAATGAAGAAATATATTTTTAATGTACTTAAAAGTAGCCTTAATCAATCAACAGGCATATTTAAAAGTATGTAAAAATGTAGTTAAATATAACAATAAAATAATAAATAAATAATTTCTAAATTCAGCTTTTATTGGCTCCAGAGTTATTTTTGATAAAATTTAGTGTTATTTTTGGCCTTTATTACATTACTTAAAAAATCTCTGAGACCACATTACAAAGTTGTTGTTGTTTTTTTTTGACAAACCCTTTTAAAAAAATAAATAGTCAAAGTTACAAAATGATGTAGGCTGACAATACAATGTTTACGTGTGTATTGTTGTTTCTATTTCGCTTTCATTTATTTTTATTTCAGTTTTAGTAATTTGAGTACTTCAGCTTATTTCAGTTAGTTGCCAAAACAGCATTTCTAATTGCTAAGTTTTTCATGTTTAAGTCTTGTTTAAATCTAATATTTATATTTTATGTCAGCTTTGTTTCAATTACCAAAAACTATTTGTAATAATTTTAGTTTTACTTAACAAATAACAATAACAACACTGGACACAAGAGCCACCAATGAATGCCAATGTTTGGAGAGAGACTTCTATCAACTACAGTTATTTTAATTATATAATGTCATTCTGTATCACAAATGCTCCTCTCTAAATTGACTGTAGCTGTAAATTTTGTCTAGTGTTTATTTGAGTGCATGACTTACTGTCGGCAGCTCCTCAAAAAGTGAACCGAGCTTCAAAACGGTAATTAGCACAATAACAGCAGATATCACTCCAGCCACCTACATGACACAAAAGTATACGTGTAGTTGTGCATAACAGACAGCATACGTTTTAAATACTGTATATACTATAGTAGGGATGCTCCGATCAGGATTTTTGCTGCTGATACCGAGTACCAATTTCTTGTCATGGTGATCGGCCGATACCGATCCCGATTCCAATGCTTCACTGATTTGTAAACTCTCTGATCAAAAAAAAACTATAGATGTTGCCTTTATTATATTTTTGTTAGATTTTTATGGTAATTATGTACTGTAATGTAACTTGTTTTAACAGGGTACTAAATAATCACAAAAAATATTAATTATACAGTGAACATTTTAATATGCCTTTTAAATGGGGTTTCTGCATAACACTATGCATATCAGGATACTTAATAGGGCTGTATTTTCTACGTTTTTCTATTTGGATAAAAAAAAATATCTGTATTTATTTTAATATTTTAATAATGTATTTATAATAATTTTATTTCACATCCTGCCCAATGATGTCCTAAAAACAATGTTGATATAGAAGGCTATAAACAAATACAGTGAATGTAAAGTAGGCATGTATTAATAATTTTGTTTTTTAATTCACTGAACTACAAATGAAAATAAAAACAAAAGTATATTAGCCTATATTTGATTACCCAATTATAGTGGTCACTTTCATACAAATATACATAATTGCATACGCGTAGGAGCCATTATACGTTTCAAAATCCAAGTTTTGTCCCCCACACTATTTCCCAATGTAAGATTTAGTTTTGCATTGCCTGCCTATCTCTGCCGATTTCGGAGTCTCCAAATGAATCCATTCTGCAACTTTTAAATATATAATTACCTTTTTAAAAACGAAATTATAGGCTTAAGCCATAGTTGCCAAGTCATAAAATATGATTATCGGCCGATACCGATCTCTGGCCGATCGATCGGAGCATCCCTATACTATAGTATGGGGTCGGTAATGATTTTGTAATGTTTTAGATTGAAGTCTCTTATGCTCACCAAGACTGCATTTATTGATCAATATCAAGAGCAAAAAATGATACAATACAGTAAAAACAGTAATATTGTGAAATATTATTGTAAGAGCTGTTTTCTATTGTAATATCTTTTAAAATGTATTTATTCCTGTGATCAAAGCTGAATTTTCAGCAAATAGACATTTTTTTGTAACATATTAAATGTCTTTACTGTCACTTTTTATCAGTTTAATGCTTTAAATGCAATTTTTAAAGTGTTATCGTCTTCTTTTGTGGAATACAACCTGTGTTTTTCCCCCTGTGCTCTCCTGGACAAGACTGCGAGATAGAGAGGAAGTGACGGAGTAGCACTGGAAGAAGCCACCGACGACATTACTGAACCCCAGCGCCACCAACTCCTGCAGAGGGACAATGAGAGGCACTCACCTCTGCACATCGCTCAAACATTTTCAGAGCATGATAACAAGTGTACTGAGGGCATACGTGCGACGTGGGTTGGTGATATGTTGTACCTGATTGCTGTCTACTTTATATCCATATTTGAGGGCAAAAGTCTTGCCCAGAGAAATGCTGATGGCGTATCCCACCACAGCCATGGCAAACGCGTCTCCTACCACTGAGGAGAAGAAACCCACTTCTGGGACTCTGGGTGGCACCAGCCTGTGGAGAGGTCAGAGGTTACAGATCACTAACATGGCTTTGGCTTTTAGGTAAGGTAATTTCACCCCACCGACCTTACTTTATATGCTTAACCCTATAAAGCCTGACATAGGAAATAATATAATAATAGTCAGAATTGTTTTTTAATGGGAAATGTTAATTGAACCTTTAGATAAAATATATGTACTATATTGCCAAAAGTATTGGGACACCCCTCCAAATCATTGAATTCAGGTGTTCCAATCACTTCCATGGTCAAAGGTGTATAAAATCAAGTACTAGGCATGCAGACGCTTCTACAAACATTTTGTGAAAGAATGGGTCGCTGTCAGGAGCTCAGTGAACTCAAGCGTGGGACCGTGATAGGTTGACACCTGGCCAATAAATCCATTTGTGAAATTTCCTCACTGCTAAATATTCCATGTTCAACTGTTAGTGGTGCTATAACAGTGGAAGCGATTGGGAACAACATGAACTCAGCCACGAAGGCTTCGGTTTGCATGTAGGGACCCTCATTATGCTACCGTGTTAGTGTGAGGCTATTTTGAGCCTTGTTAGTGGTATTAACTAGCGATTTAATTTTACTTATTCTATGCCCCATATACTAGCGTTATAAGCTAATCTGTTTTTAGAGATAAAACTCTTTACATTCGATTTTCATGAAAACGCATCCCAGAGAACGATCTACTCGGTAACCATGTGTTAATTACCCCTAGGTTCATTTTTCACCGGAGTTGTCCTTTAAGATGATATTTAAATGCTTAGTTTTATGACCAAAGCTCTGTAGTTTTTATTGTGGAGATCAAAACATATAATGCAATGCAATACAATGATGATTAAGAAATTAACAAATAAACATTCCTCAAAAGCCAGATGGATATTTAAAACTTTGAAGGAAGTCAAAGGTCCTGTAAATCTTACACGTGAGGGTGTAAGTCATGGAATTTCATGAGGCTTGGGATTAGTGCTTTGCGGTAGACTGTTTTGATGGGGTTTAACGAAAGTCAGTCAACAAAGATCAAGACCGAGAAGTGAGTCGCCAAGAAAACTTTCTAACCTTTTGCAAGAGGATTGGTGTTTCAAAAGAAACAGTTTAACTTTTAATATCCACTCAAAGTCTAAATCTATGTATGAAATGTAGAGCACACACTTACCCACTGGGAATTTCTCCCACCACATCAACACCATTAACAGCTCTCAGATCAGTATAATGAGAAACAAGAGTCCCTGCGATAATCTGGAAATATACACCCAAAGTTGTTTACTGGTCTGTTTTGTATGCTACTAGGTTGGAGTTTTCAGGTCTAACACCGTGTACTCACCACAATGAGCTCTATGGGAACAGGAAGGAGTAATTTGTGTCTGTAGCAGGAGTTGATCTCCTTCGCAATGACCAGAGCTGTGAGAGCCACCAGACTGATCACCAGAGTGGGAATATGAGTCTGCGGTAATAAACTGCCCAGCTCCACCAGAGTCTAAAGAGAGGGAGAGAAATTCATTAATAAAATAAATGTGTATTTTAAAAATGTGTCTGAAATTGCATTTGTATGGGGCGACATTAATTATTGTACTTGTGTAACCACTGAGGCCTATAATAGGGTTTATCTGAGAGCATATTAGTGCCTCAGTGCCTAGAGGCGCTGCGGAATAAAATGGTGTGTTTGGGAAAAGATTAATTAATTAAATGTTAAAATCCTCAAGCCAAACTATGTGAATGCACTTTTTGCATTTTGGTAACCAATCCCAGTATTAAACCCTGGAGGAAGTGTCACTCAACCGCACCACTGATCTCTATATCTTTAGTACAGACAACTATATTGCATTTTCACACAGAAAGTATGTATAGGTAGGCCCAATGTTTTTCATAAATCTTTTTTATACTCAGGGATGCAGACGGGTGAGAGGTAAAAAAGGTGAGAACATTGCATGGATAGAAAAAACATTCTCCAAGGTCAGGTCACTTACAAAAAAAAAAGTACTTTTCATGCTCATTTCTAGACACTTAAGTATCTTTGCATCTGCCTGAAAACAAATTCTAATAGGTAAGAGGTCAAAAAGTTTTTGTGTTTTATGCCGGGCAAAACAACCCTTTATAAAACGCAAAAAATGGATTCAATAGATGTGGGAGCTGAATACATAAACAAAACAAAAACAAGAAGACAACAACCATATAAAATGTATGTTGGAAATCCTTTTAGCTTCTTTATTAACACTCAAAACTGAAAACTGAAGATCCCACTGGTTACAAATGCATCAATATGGGTTACAGCACCTCGTAAGTTAAACCCTATTTCTTCTGATGTTTAGCCACCAGAATTTCAAGGGCCCGCTTCCTTTGTTTTGCTGCATGTCTCAGCCTTGCCCGTTTTTCTTTGACGCATTTATTAAAAATGTTTATGTTTATTTTTTTATTACCGTAATGTCACTTCACAAAATGAGAAAATCAGCCTGAATGCTCGTATATTTTGACCTCACTTAGCGGAAGTTATGGCGGAGCTCAGAGATGATCATGTTCGTCTGATAAGAGGTAAAATAATAGCATAAATACTGCTCGGTTTCTCGCATAAACTTATCGTTTCCATAGATAAGAACCTTATTCATCGTCTGGTATCGTTTAAAGCCCTTTGGACCTTGAACCGTTTGGAGCCCATTGCAGTCCATTATATGGAGAAAAATCCTGGAATGTTTTCATCAAAAACCTTCATTTCTTTTCGACTGCAGAAAGAAAGACATGGACATCTTGGATGACATGGGGGTGAGTAAATTATCAGCAAAAGTTTATTTAAAAGTGAACTAATCCTTTAACCGCTGTTATGCGACTTTTTTTAAGCGATTTTTTTCCTCTCGCGATAAGTGATTCCAAAAATTATTCCACGGATGTTAGTAGGTTTATGTGTAGGCTAATCCCAACCACCGCACTAGCCATAATTTTTAATCAGAGACGTAGGCGTGCTATCCAAGCATTAATGGCAAGGAAAGCACCTTACACTTGTGAGCGTGACGTACGAGGTGTGGGTGTTTCTCCCTCAGGTCTGCAAGATAATGTGGCAGCCGCATGTCTTTGTTTAGAATCCAGTATTCCTGTAATTGTTTAATGAGTTTAATAGGGCTGTGCGATATTGAAGAAAAATGCGATATGCGATATCCTTGTTAAATAATGCGATGTGATATGCGATTAGACATGTGCCGGTACACGGTAATACAATATACCGCAATAATGAACATGCACAATATTGTTATCGTGGGCACTTCAAAATACCGTGAATAATTATTTATTACGAATTATTCCGATTTTTATAATGTATTTTAAGAATACTTTACCCATCAACCGTTTAAAATGAACAACGCGTCAAAGAGGAACGCGCACTGATGTAAACAGACCGTTCATGAGCCGAGCACATGGCGGAAAGAGTGAAGGAGACGCACTGAAGTGCACATTCACTTTCAGACAGCAGAGGGCGCTGATGGAACAGCAGAAATACAGCCGTTTCCCCAGTAACCACAATCCGGTGCTCATCATCACATAACCTAATACTTAAAGACTTAAAGTCATTTTCAAACTTTTTTTTTTTTTAAGTTTTAAATTACATGCCTTAGATATTGTTTGAATATGTTCTGACTGTTGTTCAATCACACACTTTACAATATGGCTCCATTATTTAACATTAGTTCATTCATTAACAAACTGACAATGAAAAATACTTCTAAAGCATGTATTAATCTTAGTTAAATGTACATTTCAGCATTTAATAACACATTATTAAAATCAAAAGTTGTAACTGTATTATTTAATGGACCTGAGCTAACACTAACAGTTGCTTTTTTAAACTAACATTATCAAAGAAGAATAACTTCTGTAAAAATGTAGCTATTCGCTCTTTGTTAATGTTAATGCATTAACTGGCGAGACATTGTTGTAAAGTGTTACCTATTATTCTTTATAATTCTTTAGCACTTTAATCTGTTTCAAATATTTGTTTACTTTATACATTTTTGTGTATTGCTTTATTGTATTTAAATGTTTGGTTCTTTTGTTTTAAGAAAGTTTTTAAACCTGTTATAGTATGACAACACTCTTTTTGCAACTTTTTTTTAAAAATATCGTGATAATACCGTATACCGTGAAAAAAGCTTCAGCAATTAATCGCAACATGAAAATTTGATACCGGCACATGCCTATATGCGATACGATATTGCTTTAAGTGTGTTTCTATTTCTTTCCCAACTGATATCTTTCACTTAAAGCATAACCGACTGTGTTTACATAAATACTCATCAAGACACAACTGTGTGTGTATTTGACAGTTCGAGTGTGTAACAAGACAAAAAAAAGAACGGCTTGTGCGCACGTTTGGTGTGTGTGTCAGACAGCAGACAGCGCGAGACTGCAAGGAGTTGTTTTTTGCATGTTATTGCGTTTAATAACTCTTTTTGACGTCAAGCAAGTCACATAAGTAACAGTCGTGTGCCCGGTCCATTCTCTGCTATATGCATCGACCTAAAACATACACGTTTCACAATGTTGAAGTAGCCTATTAAAATCATTCAGATATTGCTTGCCCTTGCGATATGTACATTTGCGATATTTCTATATATTGCGCAGCCCTAGAGTTTAATAAAGAGCTCTGTCTCGTCTTCTGTCTGCGTCATCTGTAAAGAATGATCGGCTTTTACGTACGCCAGGTGACTATCCATTTTCGAATTGCCTGAAAAACCACCTCATGCGAGTGAACAACTTTTTTTGCGATATATGGGAGTTTTTGCGAAATTGAGGTGTTTCCATTGGCAGTATTTTCAATCCGCTATTTCAATTTGCGCAATTTGAAGGGTAATGGAAACACGGCTATCGATTAGATTTCTGTCTATAAATGTATCCAAACAGTTGTTGCCTTGTCTAATAAAACATACACCGATCAGGCATAACATTACGACCACTGACAGGTGGAGTGAATAACACTGATCTCTTCATCACAGCACCTGTTAGTGGGTGGGATATATTAGGCAGCAAGTGAACATTTTGTCCTCAAAGTTGGTGTTAGAAGCAGGAAAAATAGGCAAGCGTAAGGATTTGAGCGAGTTTGACAAGGGCCAAATTGTGATACCTGGGCAGGGCTCGACATTAAGCATGTTCACATGCTTGTCCTACGGACAAGTAAATCTGTCATCCACTTGTCCGAGTAAAAAATGTGCTTGTCTGGAAAAAATAAATAAAAAATTGTGTATGTTGTAAATAAAATGTATTCTGAAGCAATATTCTCACCAGTGTTCAATCAGCTTTGACATATGCATATTTGTGATATTTTTACCTTTTATAAAGGGCATTTTCCCCTAATCTTATTAAATATAGGCTATGATTCAGATTTCCTTTCATATTCTTAAATTGGATCAATAAATTAAATTAGAAGACGACACTGGCTGTTACAAGTCAAATTAAATAATTTACACTGAAAAATTACAACTGCATTAAATAATGTTATGAGCAGGGCCGGCGTTTGCTATAGGCGAGCTAGGCGGTTGCCTAGGGCGACAAATTTGTAGGGGGCGCAGCCAGGCGCCCTCTAGTGGCGCCCTTAAACTTACTTCCCATTAAGCATAGAATTAAAACAAGCGAAATAAAACATACTGTTTATTAAACAAGATCATCATTGGGCGCCCCCTCAGCCACACGTTTAATAACTTAACCTGATTATTAGATTGAATTGATAGTGAGTATTGTCGAGCACAGGCGTTCAGGCGTTAGGTCAGGCAAGTGCTTAGCACTGGCGCGTTCTTCAAAAATGAAGCGGTCTAAACCCTCGAGTGCACAGGGACGGAAAAAGAGAAAGGCAGACGATCAAAAGAAAGCCCAGTATAGAGGTAAGTCTTCTCATCTCAGCCATAAAGGTGTCAAACTAAATAAATTAACTTCGTATTATCGATATTATCAACTAATATTGGACGGCATTGGACGTTTCATTGCTGTCACTAAGCTATCACTAGCTAGCTAGTTATCTACATATTACTACGCATTTCACTGACAATAAGGAAATCCAGACGAGCCAAATTTTAATGCTGCGTCAATTTTGAAGGTGAATAGAAATACCAGAAACAACTGTTCATCTTTTATTATTTAAGATAGGGATAGAGCTACAAGAACTTATATATTTTAATTTTGTAGTGGTAAGTACAGTGTATCCATAATAGCACTTTTGTTTGTAGAGGGTATAGTTAATCCAGTTTATGGGTCATAATTTGCTTAAGTGTCTTTACAGGTTACAGTTAATATTTGGTAAATATCCTTGAACATTCTTTCTAGCATTTGTGTATGACCAATTTATTGCAGTTGATCCTTCAAGTCTTAATTTTCTTGATTAAGTGTTGGAGTGGCTATAAAAGCATTTTTGTTTGTTCATCCATAGTTTGAGTCATAATTTGTTAAAAATCTGTTAAATATAATAAACGTTAAACGTTAAATATAACGTTCTTTGTAGCATTTTTGTATGTGCAATTTATTAGAGTGCATAATTTAAGTCATAATTAGCTTTTTAAGTCTTGGAGTAACTATAGGAGCATTTTTGTTTGTATAGTTTTTATAAATACTTAACCCATTTGTGCCCAATTTTTTCTGAATGGCATGTTCTGCATTTATTTTCCCCAGGTTTTTGTATTTTTTCTTGAAAATTGTATTTGAATCTGTGGCAACTATAGTTGCCGGTGGGCAAATATGTTGTATGCACCCCTTCAATGTCAAATATGAATAAGAGGAGAACATTTAGCATCTAACTCAAAATAACTGCTTTCAACAGATCAATCTTTATTCATAATCAAATGTATTATGTTTGACTAAGTATACTAAAAACTATAGATTTGTTGTAAGATTTGTTTTGTTTGGATGATTCTAGAGACCTTCATGATTATGTTGATATATATATGTCAACAAAAATACTTATTAGTAACATGAAAATATCCTTTCTTTGGGAGGGTTTGGCTTCGTTGGGCTCCCTGGAAGTAGGGGTAGGAAGTTGGCAGTCTCATGTGACAGGAAGGAAGTAAATACTTTTTTTTTTTTCTTGAAATCCTTTATTTGGTTGTCTGCTTGTGTGTCATTAAGATATAAAACATGGATAATATCTAGAAAAATACTTACAGAAGGAAAATGACAACTATACACTGGCAACTATAGTTGCCGGTGGGCTTAACAATTAGGGGGGGGGGCGCAAAACTCAATCTCGCCTAGGGCAACCAAAGAGATAGAGCCGGCCCTGGTTATGAGATTGTTTTAAATATTTTTTGAATATACAAATAAGAAATGTTGGAAAGATGAAACTAAACCACCAGTAGGTGGCGGCAGGTGACCGTCTGAATGAGTGAGTCATTGAGTCGATTCGTTCAAATGCTGATTCATTCAAGAATGAGGCTGTCGTTTACGAATAGTTCATTGAATCTTTGATTCTATCGATTCATTCAAACGCTGAATCATTCACTAACACGTTGTTGCTGTGACACTAGTTCTGCTGTGATCTTTTGGAACAATTTTCGCCGCTGAAATAGAACAAAAACACTCAATATTGCATCAAAATGTAAGTGACGTAATGTTAATAATTGTTTATGGAGCTGTCTTTTGAAATCAGTGTCATTTTCAGTCGTGATGTTATTCAGGAACACAGCACTCTTGGTAATGTGACATTGCAACTGTATCATGTTATAAATATAAATAAACTCCACATTTCTACATTTTTACAGCAGTGTAACTGAGTTTCTCTGTGTGAGCGGTGCACATATGTTTCGATTTCTCCTCGAGAGGCGGCGCGAGCGTCAACAGTGCAACGTTAGTTACCGTCGTCAGTTATACATTATTATCATTCACTGATCGCCACTTACAGTAATGAATGCAGAATCATTCTTGCATTTGGGTGATTCCCTAGTTATTTTTGTTAATGACGTTTTATCAGGCTACTTGTCCGTCGGGCAAGTAAAATTCTCTTTCACTTGCCCCTTCAAAAAATCCACTTGTCCCGGACAATCGGACAAGCGTTAATGTCGAGCCCTGCTGGGTCAGAGCATCTCCAAAACTGCAGCTCTTGTGGGGTGTTCCCGGTCTGCAGAGGTCAGTCTCTATCAAAAGTGCTCCAAGGAAAGGGCAGTGGTGAACCGGCGACAGGGTTTTTATACCAATATAGGGTGATTGTGTACACACACTGACGACAGGACACACATGTATGTTCAAACACCATGTAAAAGTGGATTTTGCCTAATAGGTCCCCTTTAACCAACTGAAATACTCACATAAAGCAGCTGCAGGGGTCCACTGAACCGTCTGGGTGAAACTCCAAACATGTATTTGAGTTGAGAGATGATGACGTGAGTGGCCGCCCCTGTCGTGTAGCCGCGCACTAACGGCTCGGAGAGATACGTCACTACAAACCCGAACCGAACCAGACCCAATAAAACCTACAGAAAAAGACACAATACGAAATTAACAAAAACACTTTTGTGTTTCCAGATTCTTTCATGTGTTATTTTGCAAGACTCACTTGGAAGATGCCGCACAGTAACGTCGTTGCCGCGGCCACTTTCACCCGATGCACGTTTCGCGCCTCCGTATCCACGACGACTGATCCATTTGTCCCATTGGTCAGAAAGTTATCCTCAGGAGCCAATCGCTGTGAGACGCTCCCGATCATTATGCTAATCACCGCGAAGGTTCCTAAAGCAGTGAAGGCAGGCAAATTGGGTGTTTTTACTGAACCATACTGTCAGAAATCATTACTGTAGTAGGCTGTGTATACATCCAGTATGAATGACAGTTATTCTGGTAAAAATATAGCATGTATTAAATATATTTTGTAGCAAATACAAATTCACATTTCACATTAGCTACATTCTTTCTCTTCCCCTCACCTATGGAGACGTGTTTAGAAGTGCCAAAGATGAAGTACACCAGTACAGGATAGAAGGAGGTGTAGAGACCAAACACAGGTGGGACAGAAGCCAAGAGAGCGTATGCCATACCTGAGCATCAATCAGACAAGCTTACAGTGGATATATATAGTCTCACAATTTAACAGCCGAAGAAAAGTATATTTTTTAGTATATTACAAGTATATCATTGTTTTCCTCTTAAATGTGTCACTTTTTAAAAAAGTTTTTAAACATGCAAAAGACATGAATACATTTTTTACAACACAATAAACAGCTGTTTTAACAGGGGTATGTAGACTTTTTATACACACACATAATGTATCCCATTCAGATCTGCATTCTATTTCTATTCTATTATATCTATTAGATTATATTTCATGCATTCTGACTTATTTACACGGTTAAAGAGTTGGATTCTCATGCTAAACATGAACAAAGTAAAAAAAAAAAAACGAGTTGGACGTTCTGTGCCAAAAACACTCCTTCAGGATTCAAACAAGTTTTGGAAAGTTTTTTTCGAGTATGGCCCTGTAGGCGTAAGGGGCGTAATACCTTGTATGGGCACTTCTCCCGGATAAGCGTCAATGAGCTTCGTTCGGGTTACGGAAGCTGTTGGCAGCGCTGGCATTTTGTTTTTAGACCACGAAATAAACTAAAGATGTGTGTTTCTGGTTGTGAGGGAAAGATAACCTTGTTCAGCTTCCAAAATAACCCAGCGTTAAGGAAACAGTGGATGCAGTTTGTTTTTTTAACGGAGCAGCAACGGAGTTCAGCAAGTGTGTTTGTCAGTTCCCGGTCATGAGTTGAAACCGCAGGCGGCGAGTGAGACTGTATCAAATGTCTGTTTGGTTGGCAATCGCCACATAAGTGCATATAATGTCAACAACACGAACATATAGTGAATTGAAAGTTATCCAGGGATAATGCCATGATGTATTTTGTGTGTGTGTGTGTCTGTCTGTGTGTGTGTCTGTGTGTGTGTGTGTGTGTGTGTGTGTGTGTGTGTGTGTGTGTGTGTGTGTGTGTGTGTGTGTGTGTGTGTGTGTGTGTGTGTGTGTGTGTGTGTGTGTGTGTGTGTGTGTGTGTGTGTGTGTGTGTGTGTGTGTGTGTGCTCGTGTCTCTTTTGCTCTGCCCACTGCACACTATGAGTTTGGCTGTTTTCAGAAAGAATCATACAGCGTATCTGTCTTTTATACACACACCTAAAGGATTATTAGGAACACCTGTTCAATTTCTCATTAATGCAATTATCTAATCAACCAATCACATGGCAGTTGCTTCAATGCATTTAGGGGTGTGGTCCTGGTCAAGACAATCTCCTGAACTCCAAACTGAATGTCAGAATGGGAAAGAAAGGTGATTTAAGCAATTTTGAGCGTGGCATGGTTGTTGGTGCCAGACGGGCCGGTCTGAGTATTTCACAATCTGCACAGTTACTGGGATTTTCACGCACAACCATTTCTAGGGTTTACAAAGAATGGTGTGAAAAGGGAAAAACATCCAGTATGCGGCAGTCCTGTGGGCGAAAATGCCTTGTTGATGCTAGAGGTCAGAGGAGAATGGGCCGACTGATTCAAGCTGATAGAAGAGCAACTTTGACTGAAATAACCACTCGTTACAATCGAGGTATGCAGGAAAGCATTTGTGAAGCCACAACACACACAACCTTGAGGCGGATGGGCTACAACAGCAGAAGACCCCACCGGGTACCACTCATCTCCACTACAAATAGGAAAAAGAGGCTACAATTTGCACAAGCTCACCAAAATTGGACAGTTGAAGACTGGAAAAATGTTGCCTGGTCTGATGAGTCTCGATTTCTGTTGAGACATTCAGATGGTAGAGTCAGAATTTGGCGTAAACAGAATGAGAACATGGATCCATCATGCCTTGTTACCACTGTGCAGGCTGCTGGTGGTGGTGTAATGGTGTGGGGGATGTTTTCTTGGTACACTTTAGGCCCCTTAGTGCCAATTGGACATCGTTTAAATGCCACGGCCTACCTGAGCATTGTTTCTGACCATGTCCATCCCTTTATGACCACCATGTACCCATCCTCTGATGGCTACTTCCAGCAGGATAATGCACCATGTCACAAAGCTCGAATCATTTCAAATTGGTTTCTTGAACATGACAATGGGTTCACTGTACTAAAATGGCCCCCACAGTCACCAGATCTCAACCCAATAGAGCATCTTTGGGATGTGGTGGAACGGGAGCTTCGTGCCCTGGATGTGCATCCCACAAATCTCCATCAACTGCAAGATGCTATCCTATCAATATGGGCCAACATTTCTAAAGAATGCTTTCAGCACCTTGTTGAATCAATGCCATGTAGAATTAAGGCAGTTTTGAAGGCGAAAGGGGGTCAAACACAGTATTAGTCTGTGTTCCTAATAATCCTTTAGGTGAGTGTAAATATGATAAAAATAAAGCCTCTTCTGAGACATGAAGGATGCAATACTACTCTATAGGTACTCAAGATTAACATGAGACTATTATGTACCCTTTAATTAAAATATTATTTAGCACAATTATCAACCTTTTTTCTGGGTGACATCCCAGCAATGTGATTTTGTCCATTTTTTTATCCTTCAAGGAACATTTTGAAAATATTTATCCAATGTGTAGTTTTGCTTTGTAACTTGAACTTGTAAACTGACCCTGAGGCAGATGCATGATTCCCACACTGACACCTGAAACCAGGTCACCAAGTCCATTCTCCTGAAGGGAATACCGGGGGATCCACGACAGAACGGGTATCCACGTTAGAATCCAAGTCTTCCACTGTCCTACAGAGCACCTTGCAGACAGTGAAAGAATATGAGTTTTATAGAATATGTTCGTTCATAGAAAATAGTACTCTAAATCCTCCTTGACATTATTGGTTAACTGCAACAATATCCAATGTATTAACAATTCCATTAGTTTTTTTTATTCGTAAGGTGTACATTATGAAAACGCTTAGTACTAATATCACAATGGATCATCAAAAGTGCACTTTTTTCCAAGCATTTCAGCATTTTTTTAATTTTTGTAAAAATTACCTCTGCCTTACGTGGCAGTCTTTCACGGCCTACGCGGCATTCCTCACAACACTTTATGCAATCAATGGCCAAATTATTTCCTCGTTTAATGATTTTAACTCCTATGTCAATGTCTTTATTTTTCAGTAATATAATCTTTTTTTTTTGCCTAATATTTTAGGAACTTCATCCAAGGAATACTTCCTCTGGTGTGTATCTATTTCCTTTCTCAGTTCTGCCCCTGCCTTCACCTTCAGGCAGGAACTCCGGATTTGGTCTTCGGGCAGGGCCTACGCCAAAGAACCTTATTTAATCTATTCGATACTAATTTACAGACTAACTGTTAAATACATTTTATTCAAATGAGCTCTTGCTCGTAGTCTTTCTGGTAGAACTTGTTTGCTATTTCCGTTGGATTACCAAATGTAATGAATTCTTTTTACAGTGATTTATCTTAGATGATAACCACCATGTTCAAAGTTTGTGCACAAACGTGTGTGTGTGTGTGTGTGTGTGTGTGTGTGTGTGTGCGTGCGTGTGTGTGTGTGTGTGTGTGTGTGTGTGTGTGTGTGAGAGAGAGATGTATGTATGTGTTAGAGAAAGACAATTTTTACCTACTGTCTGAATCTGTATTTACAGTAAAAAGCTCGGTGTGATCAAGAGCATTCAGCTAACAAAACTGACATTATTGTATAGAATAGAAAGAAAACATGAAATTTGTATATATTTCCAAGGTGATAAAAACATCTAAACATTTTGACCAGTATGGCTTACATGACTTTTTATTTTGGTCACGGTGGCATTGGCCAATTTCCTGACACCATAACTAATTTTTGAAGCATGAATTAAATGTTTTGGGCGAGTAACTATATTTTGCAGACATGCTATAGAGCTCTGATGTTCCATCAAACACTTGTGACAATTGAACTTAGTCTACAGTTTAGAAAATCTTAAGAAAAATGTGCCAAAGCGATTGAGAAACTGTAAAAGTACCTACATTGAAAGATCATCACACTGTTGTGTTTCAGTGAATAAACCAATTTTTCTCATTACATATTACAATAATCTTGTGTTTGACACAATGATTATGTGGACTGAAAATATGTGCTACTGAATGAAAGCATCACATCGGGTTTTGAAAGAATGTCTAGCTGTACGTTACAAGTGTGATCAGTTTGGATTTTTGTACTAAGGGTTTTGAAAATGTACCAAAATAGTACCAAAGCGAATAAAAAAACTATATAGACTCATCACATATCAGTCATAAACGGTGCTGCATCATTTTCCTAGCATAACACACTTTGTGTCTTTGAATCTTACCTTATAGAGTCACCAAACTTCTCCTTTATAGAGGGCCTGTGGATTTCAGTCTGCCGTTGAGCTACTTCCTCTAGTTTAAGTTCATCCAGGATGATCCTCTCCATGCAGAATTTTGCTCCAGCACGTTCGGAGACACCCATGCCTGTCTTATTCATGTTCATTTGTATGCTCCTTTCTGCCTAGGTTTGGGGGTTTCGGCAACTCATCTCAAACCCCTCTCGGGGAAAATTATGGATTGCGATGTTTTTTTCCCCTTTTGCTCCCTGAGAATATCTGTGAAGATTCTTCTTTTCACTGAGAATAATGAGTCCATTTATAGGTTTCCAGGGAGTGATGACAGACAGGTGAAGGAATCATCTATAGGAGCAGCCAAAGGATTTGTGGGGAATTTCAGTGTGCAGTTACACACAGTATGTCCAAACCAGAAATGTCCATATGGGAAAAGTTCTTGTGTCCTTATCAGAGTCTTCACGGAGCCATCCCACACCACACCCACAGCACTCCCATAAACATGAGCGTGCCAAATAGATCACACATCTGTAAATTAACTTATGACACTTCACTAACTCACAAACACACAGACAAAAATATATTTTTTTATCACTTTGATGACACTTTTTTCATTAGACAATGTGCTTGACCAGGAATGATGTTAAAAATAATGACTTTTCAGAAATGATGTTTCAGTCCTTTAAAATATAAAAAGGCAACATCTTATGCTGAATAAGTGATACATGGCAGTGAGCACAAAAAGCTGTCCTTTCAGCTGAAACAAAAGCCTAACCCGCTTTTGCCCACTTTCCAATTGTTATATTTTGTCATCATCTGTCAGTTTACTTGAAGTTTTTTTATTTGCCAAGATGACCCCCCCAGTGACCAAGATGAGTTAGGAGAGCTGACATAAGAATCAGCCAATTTACTATATATGTAGCAACGACTTTAGATATGACGGTGCACTCATATTACTATGAATGGGAGAACATGCAATGGCCAATATGGTGGAAAAAAAAGAGCCAATCGCCGATTGGTAAAGTAATTTCGTTACTACAGGTAGTAACTAGATTTTTTGTAATGATTTGAGCATTTAGAAACAAAAATTTTGAGATAGTTGTTGTCAGATTTCATTTCATTGGTGTTTTGGGAGCCTGAAACCGGTATTTTTTTTAAACCGGGTCCCAGAGTGGATAAATCTGAAACCGACGCCCATGCGTTTTCGTGTGTACAGCCAATCCGTATATTTTGTGCATGCTCCAAGTCTTCTTCTCCATTTTTAGTTTCTCCATTTCTGTGGCAGAATTACAACGCCACACACTGGTCTGGCATGTATACTACATCATTTTGAGTCGGGTTCAGTGGTTTCGTGTGTACGCAGACAATTTTTGAGACGAGGGAAAAAAAAAGATTGGACAGGGAAAGCTCTGGCTTCCTGTGGATGTGGGAGAGATAAGAATCAAGCGTTTGCACAGAGCATGTTCGGCTCTCAAATGAGTTGAATGCATTAATTTTGATGTCTTTGTAACCCCTCCAGTTCTACTCGCACTGCTCTAAACGGGATTCAAACCATGATTTCCGGTGTGGGAGGTGGGCATGGTAACAACAAGGTAACGTCAGTCGCTAATGTGCCTCTCAAGGCCAGGGGAGTGAGGTTTACTCACATCTTATTAGCTGACATCCATTACACATCCACTGTGGGAAGCTCCACCCTTGATTGACACTCTTGAGGGATGAGAGTTGAGTATCTACCTCGCTGTTTGGATCCGAGGTGGCAGGACTGGATCCGTCGGATTGTAGACGGAGTGTGGGGGAAGTCTGACAGAAGTGCTTCTCCTGCTATCTGTTGCTCTCATGCTGGTTCAGGAAGCCTCTCTGCTGCCGCTTCCGACCTGGATGAGAGCATATTAATGTGGCATGTCTAGTTCTGAGGAATTATATGGTGAGTCAAGGCATGTGTTATTAATAATAATCTGCCTCCTCCACTACCCCGCATATTTTTTATTCCTTTCATTCTTTTATTCCTCCCAGAGATTCCACATTAAGATGTCAAGATCATGGAGGAATCTGTATTCTGCTCAAATAGTGTCTCCCGTGTAGTCAAACTATTTGTGTGTGCAGGGGCTGTGTGAGCAGCGATATTTGAGGATGCCCCGGTTGAAGAGTAGCTTGCAAGCTATACCTCTCCCTGGTGCTGCATCCTCTTTGAAGGCTCTCGCCTTGCCAATGGGAGTAGAGTGAGCGCGGTGCCTTTACAGCTGGTGGTGCAGTAGACTCTCTGACAACAACAAACCTGCGAAGCTCCCACAGCAAATGTCAGAAATTGTCAATACCGGTGTCGCTCTGAGCGTCTCCATATTATTTTCATCTATCTGTTATGTACGTGTAGGATAATCTCACAAAGACGAAAGGAGAATGCTAGAAAATCAACTGCAAACAGGAGGAATACACACACACGAATATAAACGAGAACTGACAAACACTGAGGGAGAACTGAAGACAAGGGAGCTAATGAAATTAACACAGGTGGAACCAAATTAACTTATCAGAACATAGGAAAAGAGGGTCACAGATAACCCAAAAGACCATACATGTTACACTAGGCACGTCCGAATCTAATGTTAGCTTCACATCCTGTCTCCTGAGATCCCTTCATCTGATCGATTTTTGAAGGCAGCGTATTTGTATCCTTCGCTGCCTTTGATATCCCACAATCCTGTGCGTTCTATTCTGTGACAGTTGAGCTGGAAAAAAAGATGGCATCCGAAAGTTGCATTTGCTGGTCAGTTTGTGTGTAAATGTAAGTTTTTTTACCAACATTTTCTACTTCAGATGTCATTTCTAGAGAGTAATTACTAATGTAGTAATTAAATATGTGTTTAGTTCTCCAAAGCTCGTTCTATTTTGCTGTAGATCATTAAACGGTTACACTGACTAAGAAGTCTGTCCGAAATTAGTTTCGTGAGGTGCCTTTATGCACAAACGCTGCCTTATAAGCCATTGTCTGATGAGGCAGCGAGGCAACGAGTCACTGCCTAGGTTTTCGGACGCAGCCACTATCTCCCCTATAGATCTGCTCTTAGGGGTTCAGGGCTGTCCTGTATGGCTCAGACTGGTCTAATGCAAGAGTCCCCATTTCATAAATGGCTGAGCATATGGCTTCAGGGTTATTTCCCAGAGCCTATAACACTGATCTTATAGGGAGTAAGGCTGTGGTGTCACAGGATGCGCCGAATTGGTTGCTGACTCATTTAGGTTTCTCTGGGTCGAGGCCCATCGAGTCCTTCAGTGCTTAAAGGGATAGTTCACCCAAAAATGAAAATTAGCCCATAATTTACTCACCCTCAAGTCATCCTAGGTTTATAAGACATTCTTCTTTCAGACGAATAAAATCGGAGTTATATTACAAAAGTCCAAGCTAATCCAAGCATTAGAATTGGATTCATAGTTGCTCTGTTTTTGAAGTCCATAAAAAGTGTATCTGCCCATCATATAACTGCTCCACGCGGCTCTGGGGTGTTAATAAAGGCCTTCTGAAGCGAATTGACGCGTTTGTGTAAGAAAAATATTCATATTTAAAACTTTATCAAGTAAACTTTCGACCGACCGCCTGTCTAAAACAGTAGGTAATTCGGCCAGGGATATTTATGCGGGTGGTGGGAGAAAAACACTGACATTCTGGATTCGGACGGCTATAAAAATCACTGACTAGCCCCTGTCAATGATGAAAATACCTTACGACCCAACGAGAAACAATTACCGTCCGAATAGGGCTTTAGGGTTACATATGTATGAGAACGGAAAGAGATGCTGTTCCTGCCTCTTCCTTTATGCAATTCAAATTTTTGTGCAATTTCAAATGTTATGTTATTTGTAAAAAGTAATTTATTTAATTGAAAGTTGTATTTGAACATATTTATTTGCCCTGGATATTGTTTTGAGCAATAGCTGAAATAAATAGGTACATGATAGAGTTGCAAAAGATTATTTGACTTTTTGCATCCATTTGATGAAATCTGAAAGAGTTAATTTAACAAACGTCAAACTTTTGTGACAACATGCTTCTACGGCAAGACATTATTTCACATTATATTGGGTCATTTTTCAGATACCTGTTGTTTAGGCACTAGCACTAATAATATATTATAACAGATATGTGGTACAAGATGGCTACAATATCTGTTAAAATGCATTATAGGATATTTACAGGCTTTTCAGCTAAATCAGTAAAACACAATTCATGAAATAGCTAAAATAAATAAAATGTAAAAACATCAACCCTTTATTTTTGACGAAGAATTGTTTAAAATCACATTATACATATGACAAAATCACATTTAAGAAAACAATCCCTTGGTCTGAACCTGCTTATGAATGAATGAGCAGATTATCACGTTTCTGTTACTCATGTAACTTTTTATAGTCTTAATGTATCTCATTGCTCCATTTCTAATTACAACAATACTAATACAAGCTCAGCAATAATACGTAAATATTGGGTTCAGTATTTGTAAATTATGATGTTCATGTCAGTCACTAAATGATCATTGATATTTTCATATTTTTTCCTAATAGCTTCAACTCCAAACTGTTCATAACAGAAATGCACTGTGAAAGTATTAAGCCTAAATAGCCTATCAAATTTACAGCAACTGGTTTATGCAAATACCTTTTCTCACACTTTTCTGAGACAATTTTACTTTTCTGTGCAATGTTTTGATGGGATTTTGTCTTCCACAAAACAAAAACAAAAAACATTGCTTAAGTGTCCAATTGTTATTATTGTTGTCCACAATAGCAGAATTCTCAAGTGAGAATAAAAATGTTGAACAGCAAACCATGGATGTTAAAGCCACAGAACTGCAGTCACACTGACAGTGATATTGTCTGTAAGGTATTGTAGTTGTATTTTCTGTAAGGTGAGATTGGGGTCAGCCGTCCCATCCGTCAGAGTCAGAGTCTGGCTGGCACTGATGCGCGTCACCGCTGATGATTGACAGATTGACTCCACCCCTCCCACTCCGGCTTCAGGAGGGAAAAGAGACTCACCATCCCACCGCAGAAGATGTTTGAGACTTTCAGTCAAAAGAACAACATGCTATTCTCTTTCCTATTATTTTATCCCCGTAAATGTCAGAAGAACTATTTTTAAGTTGCCGTTCAAAACACGCAGCATCACTTGAGGTGAGCTGCAGCTCCGCGCGCGGTTGCCATGGAGCGACAGCGGTTCACTGACGCGGCCTCCACGCGCAATCTGGAGGAGCGAGCAGAGCTCCAGACTTCACCCGGAGCGAAGAAACACCATCATAAACACACAGTAGAGGAGCGAGCAGTGCTCCAGACTCTCTCCGCAGTGAAGAAACACCATCATAAACACAGTCTCAAGCGGCGTTATGAAGTGCTGGAGACGCTGGGCAGGGGCGCGTACGGCAAAGTCAAGCGCGCGGTGGCGAGACAGTGTGGAAAGACGGTAAGCGACATCCTTTTAGTTTTGAATGTAGTCACAAAATGCTGATATGAAGCATTAGGCTATCTATCTATCTATCTATCTATCTATCTATCTATCTATCTATCTATCTATCTATCTATCTATCTATCTATCTATCTATCTATCTATCTATCTATCTATCTATCTATCTATCTATCTATCTTGTCCTCTTCAATCTATACTTCATCAGCAATGCAATTACAAAAAGTGGTACATTTACGAAATTGTTAGATTATTTGAAATTTGCAATGCATAAAAAATGGAAATATCGGGGACATTAATCAAATCTTAAGGAGCTATAGAAATGTCCATATGCTTACTAGTACTTAAGGAGGTTTAGGCATTTTGAGTGTGCTTTGTTAAACCTTGAAAACTAAAAAAATATGACTTTCATTATTATGATATAGGGTAAAATAGTTGCTTTAGCAAATTCAGTTTTTAAGAAAGAAATTGGGCTTGGTTCACTCATAGGATATGCATATTTCGTATACTTCAAATTTGATAATATAATATTTCTGGTTTAGTGTTGATGAAGGCATACTTGAGCCTATTGCTGGGATTATATATAAAGTGTAAATTATGCTTTTCTATAATAGTATAATGATTTGACTAAAAACATATTATTCAGTGAAAATAAACAAGAGTTACTCAAGTATTACATTTTAAATTCAACTGTAAATACAGAGCTCTTTAAATATATAAATAAATACATGGTTTAACTTGAAATGCTTGAGTATTCCCAGAAAATTATTGGGTTAATGGTTCCCCCCCCCTGTATTGTTGCAAATAACGGCTATTTTTATTGATTTATTATCAAAAATGTATAAAGACTTCATAATTTGTCTGTTTTGAGAGGAATATCCAGCATGTTCTCTGACGTCAGTTCTGACAGCGTGTCAGTCATTCAACACATCTTTACTTAGCAATTCACCTCAGTTAATTACTCCTGGGCTCTTATTTTTGGGGTCGCCCAATAGGTGCTTTGTGTGTGTCTACTGTATGTAGACCTCATGTTAGCACACTTAATTAAATACTTATCACTCAGTCTGTCATTTAACAAAAACAAAAGAGATGTTTCCCCAGCCTGCTGTCTGCACTCTTTCACAGCCTGAAGACGTATGAAAGCGTTAATGGAAAAACTCACTGTCCAATCAGATTAGAGCAGCAGCTGAGCCTCTCCCTCACTGTCTCTCATCTGGACTCAGAGGTGAAGTATTCCGGAATCTGGGAGCCTTAGCATAGCTGGGATTCCTGCAGACAAACACTAACACCATTCAGAGGGAGCCGGGTGCTGTGTGCATGTGTGACAGGGGAGCGAGGCGTCTCTCCACATCTTCAGATTGGGGTCAGAGGTGCTTGGCAGACAGCCATACAGACAGCAGGTTTCGGCAACCTCCGTTAGAGTTTTTGTCATTGATTAAATTTCCATATTACATTAGCTTTACATTTTAATGTATGTTTACATGAGTGAATTCCATTTGCTGATGCTATTAGGAAAGAAATTACACTTTACTTTTAAGCCACAGTATGATTTCAGTTATTAAATATAGCTGCAAGCAGAAATTATCGAGCACAAAGAAGACGATAAGACATGCCGACATGGCTGGGAGTGTCAGACCAACTGCAACAACGAGCAATTAAGGATATTTATAAAATCATACAGTCACTAATAATACGATTTAATGGTTTACCACAAATAGGTGGCACAGTTGATGTGATGAGGTCAGAGTAAGGTGACAATGACACATGCAAAGTTTGGTTTCATTATGCAAAAGCATTGCAGAAATATAGCCTCAAGAGTCATTTAGGCATCATGCCTCAAATTTGTTGCTGTGCTATACAAAAACGGTTTTGTCTATCGACACGAAATCCATGTATTTTTGTCAGCACGGTCTGAAGATGATATGACTCGAATTTGGTGAAAATCGGACAAACAGTCTCGGACGAGTTCCAAAAACGGGTAGCATTGTTGTAAATGTTGTTATAACTTTTTTACCACAAGGTTGCGCTGCCCTGAAGCTTTTTGAGTACCTTCAAGGCATGGTGTCGAAGACACTTACTGAGTTTAGTAACAATACGCCCAGGTATTCGTAAAAAATATAGCTTTTTTTTTAAATTCAAAATGGCTGACGCCCAAAATGTCCGATATGGTAAAACTGGGTATCATATGACTCGGCATGATTCACCGAATCTAAAGGGGTTTGTGATTTTTGGCCAAAGTGTTCAGAAGTTATTAGCAAATATGTAAATTTTTCATATCTCCTGACCACTAGGTGGCACTAGGTTGGTATAACATACAACAGTTTGGTCAGAATACGCTAAAGTGCCTGCAGCGATATAGCCACACTTTCACTTTGGTGGGCACTTCGTCGAATTCATTTGCGTGTTATTCTAGAACGCTATGACCAACCAACTTGATTTCCATAACATTTTTGTCTGCATGGTCTGAAGATGATGTGGTTTTTCGTGAAAATCAGAGCAACGGCCTAGGAGGAGTTCGAAAAAGTAAGTTTTTCAGAAAATTGAAAATGCATCGTATCGCCTTGAGCCAAGGAATCAGAGGACAAAGGCCCTTACGGTTCAAAAGTTATTAACATAAATGTGAGTGCACTTTTGGACAGTTGGTGGCACTAGAGGGATTAAGTTAGTTACTCCAAATGTCCCATGGCGACAGATCAGACTGTCCTCTATCTGTGTGCCAAATTTTCTAACTTTCCCGCAAGCGGTTCTATGGGCTGCCATAGACTCAAGAGCGGAAGAATAATAATAATAATAGGAACGCCAACGATTTCAACCTTTGGTGCTTGGCCCCTACATTTTTGGAATTGTAAAACTTTAACGGGTTACAATGGATCTTTGTGTTAGCCTGTCCAAAATCGCATGCTATGAAACACTTACAGATCTCACCATGAACCAGAAACTAAACCAAACCTTAATGGTACAAAATTTAACTCGCAGCCTGCAGAGTTATACATAGGTCAGCAAAACATGGACATAATATTTGATCTGTAGCCTGAAATATATCCATATCAATTGGAGACTGGAATTCTCTGTTTACTGTTATAAAAAAGGTAGGGCGATTCATGGGGAATTGATTGGATGGTTCCCTATTGGTGGATTTCATGTGACAGGTTGCTCCGCCCTCATGCCAGTAAACACATCATCAGAGAAGAGGTGTTGCTGCAAGAATGAGGGGAAGTTACTTGATTAAAGATTATGAGGACACGTGAATTAAAAAAATGATGTGCACGGAAAAATCACTGTGTTCCATAAAAAATAAGAACTGTCAGTTTTGATTTCATGCTGACTTTAAAAAAATATATCAATAAAAGATAGAGAGATTGAGAGTTGAAAACAGCATCACAGAAGAGATGTATTCAAGTCGGTATTAATTGCATTTTCCATGTATTTTTGAATGACATCACATCATTGACCGGCATACTTACAGACATCCGTGTTTGGCTCCATGATGTGTTTGATTATAATGTGTCTGTTTGTGTGCTTCAGGTGGCTATTAAATCCATTAGAAAGGAGAGATTAAGGGATGATCTGGATAGGGCTCACATCCAGAGAGAAATTGAAATCACCGCCTCTCTTACGCACCCAAATATCATCCGTCTATACGAGGGTAAAACGCAACTCATTTGTTTGTCTCCTAATGCTGTATCGGAGAGATTAAGATACTCTCGCTTTCCATAAACCCACCGAATGATTAATGAAATGTGTGGATATGTTTTCAGTGTTCGAGAGCAGAGAGAGGATTGTGATGGTGATGGAGTATGCGAGTGGAGGAGAGCTTTACGAGTACATCCAGGAGAAGCAGAGACTGTCAGAGGACGAGGCCAGACACTTCTTCAGACAGATCACCTCTGCTGTGCAATACTGCCATAAAGTAAACACATTTCTGTTCTTCAAATATCATGGCATTCATTCTACAAATGAGCAGTTTAGCTTGAATCACGATTCTCAGAATAGAGTTAAGCAGCATTTATTGATAAGGATGGAATGTATATAGACTTTGTCTTGGCGGACTAGATTTGCTACGCTCCTGATGGCATGAGTGAAGGCTACTGCCCAAACATGCACTAGGATATGAGCTGTTGTGAGGAAAGTATAGGGAGAACCCCCTAGCAGATCTAGACAGGTGGTGCTGGGGATGGAGGAGGCCTAGGAAAATTGAGCTGAAGAGTTGAACCAGTTCGGAATTAGCCTGACGTCGTCATACTCATACACTAGTCAGAATATGAGTCTGCTACTGCTCCATTGGGCTGCGATTATGGGGCGTTTTTCAACCGAACCAGGAAAGAAAATGCCTCTGCACTCAATTGGATAGACCTACAACCAGTCAGAGCGACGGAGTAAGTGACGTGTTGAGCGACGCATAGTTGTCAACAGAACTCAACAGCACGCACGCTGGAAGAAGTAGAAGAAGAAGACGAGTATAAACGATCTTTGCCGGTGTTGTAAAAAATCATTTAAGGATACACGGAGTACTTACCAACACGATCATCATTTCTGAGAGAAATAGTGAAGGTGAATGCATATACGAACAAGTTCTCGGTTTAGGATTAGAACGAATTCAACCCAAGCGCCTTTGATGACGTGAATGCTTACGTTACTGTTGATCATCTGTCCATCATCGTATAAAGTCCGCCCTAACAATTTGATTGGTCCAAACAGCTCCTGTTCGAACATAGTTGCTCCACAACGGATCAAGTCCAGACCGAACTTCCCGACCTCAAATGTTGTGGGCAGGGCTAAGTTCGGCTGGCATCCAGGCTAGTTCGGAATGGGAATAAACAGGTTACGTAGACAGAACAGATTGATTGGCCATGAGCTGGCTTTATGAGAACCAAACTGCTCAGAAGATTTTCATGACTGAACTATTTATTTCACCTACAAATGCTACTAAGGGCCAGTTTTACTAACAGCTTGCACCAGCACAAGCCCTCTTTTGGCGTTAAAAAACTACTGTCAGGATTTACTAAAGATTTTGCGGCTGACCTTGTTGCATATGCATTTGTAGGAGTTTCCGTATCAGATGCAAAATTTATGGGAGGAGCGAATTCAAATGAATCATGCGAGGTGATTTACTGAGGTTTGCGCTCGCCAATTTACTGGTGTTTGCGGCATTATTTACCGCCCAAAAAAACATGTCTTAAACCAGACGCTAACTGGTTGATCGCGTTGGTCATTATGGAAATGATTCGGCTGCGTCTGTGTTCTTTAATTTGCGCGTCGTCAGTAGACTGGGTAAACCCAGCCAGATCTGCCGGCAATTTGATTTTAGCCTGGAAACCTGTACATATTTCTATCCTGCTTCTGTTACAAATTTGCAGGGACCAATCACAAACCGGCTTATCCGCCTGGCGCAGGTTTAACACAATGATGGATAGAGAAGCGATGGATCATTGGTCTGATTGGTTGAAGGACTATCCAATTGCGTACAGAGTCATTTGAACTATGCCCGTTGATCACGCCTCTTGTGCAGTAGAAAATACAGAGCAGACTCCCCAGACCAATGTTCGATCTTAAAAGATCGTTGGCAGTAGATCACGTTATCAGTATCACGTGCTGAATTTTACACTACCAACTGCGCTTTTTTGGAATTACGCTCTCACGCTAATTTGCCCTGTTTAGTAATTCTGGCCCTATATTTATCAAATGTGCACAGTCAATATTTTACTAGCTAAATGTACCTGAATGTAACATCTTTTAGCAAGCAACATTTCAATTATATATGGAAGTTCAGTTAAGTTGATAAATTTGTTAGTAACTTTTATTTCTCCTAAATACACCCCAAACAAAAAAACTCCCTGTTTATCATTGCATAACAGTGATAAAAGTGCTGGCAATGAGAAATGTTTGGCAATCTTAGTAATATTACAAAACTGAATAACACTCCAAATACAGCAAACAGTCTTTGCCTCAGCAGTTTAAATATTTTTTATACAAATTCAGTTTTCTATATTTATATCTATAGTGTATTTTTATATAGTCTATTTTGTAGTTATATTTAGCATTTATATCTCAGTGCAGTCAGCACATTAAAATCAGCCTTGAAAATATGATATTTTTTCATTTCATTTTTACATTTGTTTAAAAAAATGTAATAAATTTCTTGTTATCCCTCAGAATGGTGTGGTTCATCGTGACCTCAAACTCGAGAATATACTTCTGGACAAGGACTTAAATGTGAAGGTGAACAATTCAAACACAAACTGATTAATAAAGAACTGATATGTTTCATGCATTTTCATTCATGGGACCACCACATTACAGAAACTGATGGATCCTGTGACACAAGCAATTCAAACTTACTGCAAATCGAATTTTAGTTCGGTGGACAAAATAACAGAAACACTATGTGAAATAAAGACCCTAATATAGGATCAGGTAGGATCAACCTTAATCAGCTTCACTTTCTTGCTGGACTCTGTCAAACATGCCTTGAACTCTTGCACTTGACACTGATTATTTCACCTATTTTTTCTTTAAATTTTTTAATGAAGTATTAATGGACTTCTAATCCCAAACATCCCCATGAAGGTTTAAGGATGTGTAGATCTGGTGGCCATGGAATGCATTTGACTACGAAATCTCTTCAATGACTTTAGCACTGTGTGTAGGAGCATCATCATCCTGGAATATGGGAACATTATAAGGGAACAATGTTTGCATTATTTTGCACAATCGAACAGCTTCATTCCTTGGTCATTACAAACCGTATTGAGCAATCATTGTATCAGATGACTCTTGCAAAATAGCAGCTTATACCTCACCATGATTCAGAGTTGGTAACAGACAGGTTTGAAGGCATCCTTTGTCTCCATAGATAAACAGGATGTAGAAAATATGACGAAAGAGGACTTTTATTCGTTATACAGAGTCTGCCATGAACAGTTTTTGAGAGTAGCAGATGCTTCATTTCATATGTAAGCACAATTTATATTTGTCTAAGTGCAAGCAATTCAGCATAAACCTTAATATCAAACATTTTGAGGTGTTTGAGGGCCAGTGTTATTTGATTCATATCTGCAGTTGCATTTATAATTGTAATTCTACTTCAAAATTAACCTCCTTTCATATGGTCTTCTGCTATATTTATCCACCCAATGTGAATCAGAAATCGATTCTATGAAATAAATAGATGTAGGTCACCCATTTTAATACAGAACTGATTTATCTATAACTGCTCTGTTTGTTTGCAGCTTGCTGACTTTGGCTTGTCCAACCGCTACATTAGAGGCCGCTGTCTGGACACTTTCTGCGGGAGCCCCCTGTATGCATCGCCAGAGATTGTCAACGGACTTCCATACCCCGGCCCTGAGGTGTCAATCAGTCTCCCCAGTTTTTCTGATTGCTCACCCTTGTGAAAAGAAGTACACTTTTGAAAAGAGTACTTATTACGGGAATAATATACGGGAATAATATACTCTAATAGAATATACTTAAGTGCAAACTGAATGTAATGTTTTCAGACACTAAGAATGCTATTCACATGCGGAAATGTCCTAATTCCCACTTTAATCGTGATTACGAGCTTGTTGCATTCAAGTGCTTTGTTGTCGGAATGAACAGGAATCATGGAGGACACCAGGTTTATTATTAAAACCAACATCGTATAGTGTCCCATTGACAACAATATAAACATTCCACATAGTCTGCTTTCTGCCGATTTTGTAATTTCAGTCAAATGCAGGCTATTTTCGGTGTGTATCAAACATACAATACTCTTCAAATGATTACTCGTACATGTAAATATGCACTACATTAATGTCAAGACAAGACGACCTAGCTGTTTTGGGTAAAAAGCGAATAAACTTCTCCCCGCCACCATGTTTAAAGTTTATGGCACGCCCATCTCGGGAATTTGGGTATCAAAATTATTTCCTAACTTCCCAGTGGTAAACACGACATCAGAGGGCATTCATGTGCAATTTTTAACTAGGAAGCTTGTATTTATGATAATTCTGATAGCACATGAAGGCAGCATTAGGCCCTGTTTACACCTGGTATTAAAGGTCCCCTTCTTCACGATTCCATTGTTCAAACTTTAGTTAGTGTGTAATGTTGCTGTTAGAGCATAAATAATACCTGTAAAATTATAAAGCTCAAAGTTCAATGCCAAGCGAGATATTTTATTTAACAGAAGTTCCCTTTCAAAGCCTACAGCGAACGGCTGGCTTGGACTACATCCTGGTACTTCCTTCTTTAATTACGTCAGTAGAGCAGTAGAACAGACTAACCTCCGCCCACAAAGAAACGCGAAAAAGGGGGCGCGGTCTTGTTGCTGTCCCACGTGGAGAAGCGGACGGTCGCGTGGAGAAAAGGAACTGTTGCGTTGAGTGTGTTTATGGCCATGTCATCGAGACGCTGTTATTTTCATCCAGGAGTCAAATCACCTTTGTTTGGCTTTCCCAGGGACGCTGTAGAGATTATTGAACGCATACATCGCTCTGTTAAGAGGCGTGACCTTTCCAACGTGCGCTAAACTGCTGTCAAATTACAACACAGGAACCGCTTTCACGTGCGCTAAGCTGTGGTCGAATCACAGCACAGGAACCGCTTGCACAATCAGAACTCGTTACGTGTTTCTGAAGGAGGGACTTCATAGCACAAGGAAATCACCAGCCGTTTTTAGGACAGTGGAAACAGCGGTACACAGATAAGTAAATTGTGTGAAAAATACTGTGTTTTTTTACACGCGAAACATGAACACATGTTATATTGCACACTGTAAACACAATCAAAGCTTCAAAAAAACACGAAGAACGGGACCTTTAAGATGCATTTTAGTCGATCGGATCACAAGTGTATGGCACTAAATACGTTTTGAGCGTGTCAAGTTTCGACCACTTTCGAATTTCGAATGCGTTTGAACAGCCACAAAATGACCTAATGCATAAACCTTATGGGAAGCGAGCTAGCCAGACGGGATTTAAACTTTGTCAGCTGAAGACCCAAGTTTGGTTTGAAGACGAAAAAAACGTACCAAGCACAATGTTCTCTCACCATTCCTGATTTCTAACACACACACTCACAGCGTTCGGTCTTGTAGCTACCAGAGCAGAAACAAAAGCTGATGCCATTTGTTTGTCCATCTTCTCCGGGTGTATTCATATGTAAACTGCGCGAGCTTATTTTGTCCATTAGATCATTTACCTGCCCATAGACCCTCCCCTAGAAGAAATCAGGACAGAAGTGGTTAAAAGTGGACAAGAGATGAATTAAAACCAGGTGTAAATGGGAATGTGTCTCCCTTGTCTACTTGTGATCCGATCTTAATACCAGGTGTAAACAGTTAAATGAAAATGTATTATAGTTTAAATAAGAGTCCTTTTTTTACTCACTTAAGTAGGACTTAAAGGGATTGTTCAACCAAAAATGCAAATTCCGTCATCATTTACTCGCCCTCAAGTTGTTCCAAACCTGTATGAGTTTCTTTCTTCTGCTGAGGACAAAAGATGATATTTTGAAGAATGTCGGTAACCAAACCAATGGGGTTGATGGACCCCATTGACTTCTATAGTATGAGGAAAAAATACTAAACAATAACACATTTTTGGGTGAAATCCCTTTAAGTACATCTTTATTTGTAATTTCATAATTACTTCTATTGTCTTTGAAATATGGTATACATAAATATGGTAAAAACAACTCAAATGTACTGGCAAACATTTATGGTAAACTAAAATAAACGTTAATGTCATTTCTATTGAAACATATTATATGTCATGTATTTATATAGAGATGAATTCAGGATGATTGGGACACTTTTTGATATTGAGATGACTGGGAAAAAGTGTCCCAATCAACCTGAATTCACCTCGATATTTGTGATTACAGATTTAATATATAATCAACTACATCACATTCAGTATTATTAAGCGCACTTCTTTTTTACAAGGATATTTAATACTTGATAAAAAACTTCATAACCAATTCTGTATGACATATGCTCTTTTTTATGTCCCAGGTGGACTGTTGGTCTCTTGGTGTGCTGTTATATGCTCTGGTTTATGGCTCCATGCCTTTTGATGGCACAAGTTACAGCATCCTTAAAGAGCAGATCCTCCAGGGACGATATAAGACCCCTGATATCCCATCAGGTAAGACTCATCAAAGACTTTATATAAAGGAAGACGGTGCACTCTGATTACTTATGAATGGGAGAAAATGCAACGCCCAATATGGCAAATAAGCCCCGCCTTCTAAATGAAAGAGCCAATCGCTGATTAGTAAAGTATTGCTCCGGTTGCTATAGAAACAGTCAGTGCTCTGAGACGTGTGTTTAGGACTGCGCATGCGCATTAGCTTCGTCTAGGCTGAGAAATGCAGGTTTTGTCACGATTCAAGCGTTTAGAAACACAATTTATGAGACAATTGTTGTTAGATTTCATTGGTGATTTCAAATATGAAATTTAATGGTAAGCTTGGCGAACAGTTTTGGAGAATTTGATGTTTCCCCATTCAAAGAGATAGGAGCTGCACTTGCCTGCCCGAGAGGCGTTTCAAAGATGGCCGCCGAGTGAAATGACTTGTCTTAAAGGGACTTTGGATTCATCAAACACTTCCCTGCCCACCATCATGATTGAGAATTTACCCTGACTCTTTCCATTCTTCTTATAGGGGCCTGTTCATTGATTGGATGGATGCTCACAATAAAAGCAGAGGACAGAGCTACTGTGGAAGACATCGCTAACCATTCGTGGCTAAACCTAAACTGTCCCAACTTCCCAGATACTTCATTCTCAGGAGTTACAGAGAGTAAACCATGTGCTTCTACCCTACCGAGAGAGAAACATAAGGAAAGAACATTCAGCCCAAACAGCAGCTCTTTTCTGCTGTCACCTCTTGAACCTTCTTCCCACAACCAGCCCACGAAACTGCCAAAGAAGGGCATCCTGAAGAAGCTCTACAATCAGGTTGAAAACACATCTCTTTCTGAGCACGCAGACGGGTCTGGGACAGCTGGGAACATTAAGGCAGACACTAGCGAAGATGTGGAAAGAATTGAGACGGATACCGGGAGAATCAGGAAGGGCATTCTTAAGTGTAACGGAAAGTTCTCCGGTGTTTCTCCAATCACAACGGCTCCAACATGGTCACACAGTTTCAGCAAAACTAGCCAAGAGTGTGATGGAGGTGGACAGCAGGAGATGGAGTTTGAGATCAAGATCTCCCTTTGGAAAACACACGAGTCTACAGGCCTAGGGTTTCCACAGAATAGCTATTTTGATCATGCACACTGACTAAAAATGCACTGAATTCAGTAATAAAGAATAGATGTAACGGTTTACAGTAAGGTTCAATTAAGCATCATGAACTAACAGTGAACAGTTATTATTTAGGTTAAATATACTATTGTTCAATGTAATTAATAATTGTTAAGTTGTGGTACGTTTTTTATCAATAATACCGGTGAGCAAGGATGCATTAAATTGATCAAAAGTGACAGTAAAACATTTATAATGTTACAAAAGGTTTATATTTCAAATAAATGCTGTTCTTTGAACTTTCTATTCAATGAATCGGGAAAAAATGTATCAGTTTCCAGAAAAATATAATGCAGCACATCTGGTTTCAACATTGATTTTGATTTCTGAACGATCACGTGACACTGAAGACTAAAAACAGCCTTTATCACAAGAATAAATTACATTTTAAAACACATTAAAACAGAAAATATTTCATGACAGTTTTTTTTCTGTATTTTTTATCGAATAGCTTTGGTGAGCATAGGAGATTTATTTCAAAACATCAATAAAATCGTACGTTTGAATTGTAGAATATGTGCAAAAACACCCAAATCTTGCTTTGCATTTTGAGTATCACAGACCTGCATCATTTGACCTGCGACTGACAACAGTCAAATATGCAGCTGAATAACTCTCATAACCATAATCTATTGGAAATACCTGAGGCATTAGAGCTGCTAAGATAATGTGCATTGTAAAATTGATAATAACCCAGGTCAATTAGTTTATTTGTCTGAAAGGAAGTTAAAGCAGCTATGAATCCGCTAATCCCAGCCCAGAAGAACAGAGGCTTTGTCCAGAGCGACAGTCGTGCCATTCTCAGTTTGTGCTGGCATACAAACCTGGCAAGAGGTGGAGGGCATGTTCATGATAAACTTTTGCTCTCTGGCTCTCGTTGGCTTTCTCACGTGAAGAGAAAATACGCGTGTTAGACTTGACGCCAGACTGATTAGCACGACACAGTGGCATTAGTATTAAAACCTCAGTTAAGCAGCAGTGTTTGGTCTTGTGTGGCCTATTAAGTGGATCATTTTTATTCTTTATTCCCCATATCATATTGAATGGATGAAGGGATTTAATTTTCCAGGAAATTTCATTTTTTGTGATTTGTGATTGGGGGAAAGAACTGGAATCCAATGCTTATAACTAAAACTTACTGGAATTTAATTATTTGTCAAGCCAACATATCAATCTTCTTCTTCTTCCTAACTATCTAACCTTGCATACATGTCCTCATAAGCTTTCTGTTTGGACTTTGCCACCTCCATCTTAACCTCACGCTGCATCCCCCTATATTCCTGTCTACTTTCCTCCATCCTCTCACTGCCCCACTTCTTCCTAGCAAATCTCTTCCTCTGGATACTCTCCTGGTCTTCCTCATTCCACCACCAGGTCTCATTGTCTTCTTTCCTCCTTCCAGATGACACACCTAGCACCTTCCTACCTGTCTCCCTGATCACTTTGGCTGTAGTAGCCCAGTCATCTGGAAGCACCTCCTGACCACCTAAAGCTTGTCTCAACTCCTCCCAGAAAATCTTTTTCCAGCTTCCACCACTTTGTCTTCTGCTCTGCCTTTGCTCTTTTCATCTTCCTCAACACCAAAGTCATCTTACACACCACCATCCTATGCTGTCTAGCTACACTCTCACCTACCACTACTCTACAATCGCTAATCTCCATCAGATTACAGCGTCTACATAAGATATAGTCCACCTGTGTGCTCCTGCCACCACTCTTATACACTCACCTAAAGGATTATTAGGACCACCTGTTCAATTTCTCATTATTGCAATTATCTAATCAACCAATCACATGGCAGTTGCTTCAATGCATTTAGGGGTGTGGTCCTGGTCAAGACAATCTCCTGAACTCCAAACTGAATGTCAGAATGGGAAAGAAAGGTGATTTGAGCAATTTTGAGCGTGGCATGGTTGTTGGTGCCAGACGGGCCGGTCTGAGTATTTCACAATCTGCTCAGTTACTGGGATTTTCACGCACAACCATTTCTAGGGTTTACAAAGAATGGTGTGAAAAGGGAAAAACATCCAGTATGCGGCAGTCCTGTGGGCGAAAATGCCTTGTTGATGCTCGAGGTCAGAGGAGAATGAGCCGACTGATTCAAGCTGATAGAAGAGCAACTTTTACTGAAATAACCACTCGTTACAACCGAGGTTTGCAGCAAAGCATTTGTGAAGCCACAACACGCACAACCTTGAGGCGGATGGGCTACAACAGCAGAAGACCCCACCGGGTACCACTCATCTCCACTACAAATAGGAAAAAGAGGCTACAATTTGCACAAGCTCACCAAAATTGGACAGTTGAAGACTGAAAAAATGTTGGTCTGATGAGTCTCGATTTCTGTTGAGACATTCAGATGGTAGAGTCAGAATTTGGCGTAAACAGAATGAGAACATGGATCCATCATGCCTTGTTACCACTGTGCAGGCTGCTGGTGGTGGTGTAATGGTGTGGGGGATGTTTTCTTGGCACACTTTAGGCCCCTTAGTGCCAATTGGGCATCGTTTAAATGCCACGGCCTACCTGAGCATTGTTTCTGACCATGTCCATCCCTTTATGACCACCATGTACCCATCCTCTGATGACTACTTCCAGCAGGATAATCAATGCCACGTCCATCACTTCCTCATCCCCACTATTCCCTTCACCAACATGTCCATTAAAATCTGCCCCTATCACCACTCTCTCACCTCTGGGAACAGTCTGCATCATTTTCTTCCTGTCCACACCATTGTAAAACAGTTTAAACCCTGCTCCAATGCTTCTAGCCTTGCTCCCTTTCCTGGACACACAGAATGTCGACTTTCCTCCTCTGCATCATATCTACCAGCTCTCTCCCTTTACCCATCATCGTACCAACATTCAAAGTCCCTATTTTCAGTCCTAAACTCCTGCCTTTCCTCTTCTCTCTCTGTCTACTCTAACACACCTTCCTCCTCTCCTTCTTCGACCAACAGTAGCCCAATTTCCACCACTGCCCTGTAGGTCAACGGCACCGATGGCAGTGATATATCGATCAACATATCGATCCACTATTTAAGCTTATTCTTTTTCTGATACTAAAAGTATCTCCTCCTAGGCCTTTCAAGCTAGAACCACCAAACTCGGCTCAGACCTTCATGCTAGCAACTTTAAAACAAAGTAGCAACATGTTAAATCAAGCTAGCAACATAGTAATTCATGTTAGCAACGTTAATTCAAGTTAACAACATGCTAAATCATGACAGTAAAAAATAAAGCATGCTAGCAACATGAAAGTCGCCATGAAATCAAAATGGGCAATTCTTATTTTTTTATGTAATAGTGTAGTATTTATTATAAATTATTTATCTGTGCACTTCATTGTTTTTTTTTTTCTTTAAATCAAAAACGTTAACCTTCCCTCGCTCCCTCGAAAATACTTTTTTGCCACGTTATCAACACTCAATCTCCAATGATCCAATCAATTTCCAAAGGACGAAATCAAGCATTTTTTCCTAATTTCAGAAGCCATTTCACTCGGATACACGTCACAATAGGGGATAAAAGAACAATTGCAACTTCCGATTCATGTCGACTTTAAAAAAAATACTGGGAACATGCTAGCAATGTGTTAAAGGTGCAGTGTGTAATATTTTTTTTTGGGTCTATTGACAGAAATGCAATTTAATATACATCACTATGTGTACTTCAGTGGTGTATAAAGACCTTCCTTAATGAACCGTTGTATTTTTATTACCTTAGAATGAGTCATTTCTAGCTCCATACACCATGGGTGCCCTTACAGTGGTCACCATTTTGCGTCGTCATGTTTCTACAGTAGCCCTAAATGGACAAACTGCTCTACAGAGTGCTAGCTACTCTCTGTTGTCTCAGACGATGACCTCTTTGTCCTGTGTCGGCCACCGTAGCTTCTCTATGTGCTTCGAAAGAGAGGGGTTAACCCTAACCCTTACACACTGCACCTTTAAAACATTCTTGAAAAATGCTAATTCATACCAGCAGCGTGTTCAAACATGCTAGCAACATGTTAAATCATGCTTACAACATGCTAATTCATGCTAGCAACATGTTGATTCAGGTTATCAATGTGATAAAACATGTTAACAACATGCCAACAACCTGTCAAAACATGCTAATTCATGCTAACAACCTGTCAAAACATGCTAATTCATGCTAACAAGGTATTTTCTTTCTTTACACTTTCATACGGCTTTGTCAAGCCAACATCAAAGTTTGTCCCAACAAACTTTACTTTCTAGTTACAATAATGGTACTGAACACCAACACTGTTGTCGTCTAAAACCTTTTAATAAAAAGGGTGGAGAAAAATCCACACATTTTTAGAAAACATTTAATCTCTCCAAAGTTAAATTACAAACATAATTTGTTTACACATTGTTCGCCGTAAGACAGTCTGTTTAAGAGTTGTCCGAGAAGACTTGACCCATGACAGCCAGTTTGGCACTGAACGGCTGCACAGGGCAGGAGAGCGCAGGAGGTTTTCGTCTCTCTCCTGGCTTCAGTGCAATGCTCTCTGGGGCATCCTGGTCCCCTGGCGTCTCCTCTGATTGGTCCGTGGGAGGCCTGAGTGGTTGTGAGAAGCTGAGTAGTATGTCCTGTAGTTCCCTGTGCTCGTCCTGGTATCGGCTGCAGCAGTGGAGCGCGGCGGGGTCGAGCGGGTGAGCCTCCGTGTTAAATATGTAACCCCCCGCGCTGAGTACGCAGTCCCCCTGCAGGCCACCGAGCTCAAACTCAGTGCCCGTGTTATGAAGGAAGTTTTCAGGATCGAAGAGGAGGTAGAGGTATTTAATGGTCTCGGCCAGGAAGAAGGACTCCATGCGGTTGTCCAACTTGTGGTCCCTTACGTCCTTCACCTTTGGCAGAAATAAAAAGAGGAGTATGTTTAGAGACTGTGCCGGTTTCAGTCTCAACATTGCTCAAGCTTTAAAGCTCATTTTGAGACACTCACAGTGGCAAAACCACAGTTCACCCGGCTGATTTTGTCAATCGACTCGACTGCATCCCGGCCAAGCTGCATGAATGCCGGGTCACCGGTGGCCTTATACAGATACATGGCGCTCTCGATCAACTCTGTACAACACAATTCATACAAATGAATCAATACAGATTGAACAGAAAAATGCTGCCAACATGCCCGTTATTAGCAAAGCCATTGCTAAAGTGTTCTCACCGGTTGCTCAAGGCTGAAATACTCTACACATAGTATAGTTTCAGGAGTGGCAACCGTGTTTAAATGCAGGAGCGAGTTTCCTAAATTTATGAAACCTACATTTACACCAACTTTTATTCAGCAAGGATACATTAAATTGATCAACTGTCACATTTATCCACAAAAATATGAAGCCGCACAACTCTTTTCAACATTGACAATAATCATAAATGTTTCTTGAGCATTAGATCATCATATTAGAATGATTTCTGAAGGATCATGTGACACTGAAGACTGGAGTAGAGATGCTGAAAATTCAGCTTTGATCACAGGAATAAATGACATTTTAATGTATATTACAATAGAAAATTGTTATTTTGAATTGTAATTAGTTTTACTGTATTTTTGATCAAATAAATGCAGCCGTAGTGAGAATAAGAGACATTTAAAAATCCTACTGACCCCAAACATTAAAACGGTAGTGTAAATATTATATAAAATACTTTTATTATGATAAAATATGATCAAATGTACATGCTGCATTGATTTATCAATGTTTCAGCAGAGTGAAATATTGACTGTGCACCTTCTAGGCAGTAGTTCATTTGATATTGTTTATGATTTATGTCATTTACATTTGCTGTATAGCGTCTGTGCATGCATTGTCATGTTTATCAACATAATTTAGCTCTAAAAGTGTGAGAGATATGTGAAATAGATCTAAAATTCAGAGATGGAAAAAGGGCATCAAATCACTTCTAAAGCTACAGATGATATCCGGGTCAACATGGACCCAGAATGCAAAAATGAGATTATATATATATATTTTTATATATATAGTGAGGGAAATAAGTATTTGAACACCCTGCTATTTTGCAAGTTCTCCCACTTGGATATCATGGAGGGGTCTGAAATTGTCATCGTAGGTGCATGTCCACTGTGAGAGACAATCTAAAAAAAAAAATCCAGAAATCACAATCTATGATTTTTTAACTATTTATTTGTATGATACAGCTGCAAATAAGTATTTGAACACCTGTCTATCAGCTAGAATTCTGACCCTCAAAGACCTGTTAGTCTGCCTTTAAAATGTCCACCTCCACTCCATTTATTATCCTAAATTAGATGCACCTGTTTGAGGTCGTTAGCTGCATAAAGACACCTGTCCACCCCATACAATCAGTAAGAATCCAACTACTAACATGGCCAAGACCAAAGAGCTGTCCAAAGACACTAGAGACAAAATTGTACACCTCCACAAGGCTGGAAAGGGCTACGGGGAAATTGCCAAGAAGCTTGGTGAAAAAAGGTCCACTGTTGGAGCAATCATTAGAAAATGGAAGAAGCTAAACATGACTGTCAATCTCCCTCGGACTGGGGCTCCATGCAAGATCTCACCTCGTGGGGTCTCAATGATCCTAAGAAAGGTGAGAAATCAGCCCAGAACTACACGGGAGGAGCTGGTCAATGACCTGAAAAGAGCTGGGACCACCGTTTCCAAGGTTACTGTTGGTAATACACTAAGATGTCATGGTTTGAAATCATGCATGGCACGGAAGGTTCCCCTGCTTAAACCAGCACATGTCCAGGCCCATCTTAAGTTTGCCAATGACCTTTTGGAAGATCCAGAGGAGTCATGGGAGAAAGTCATGACCAAAAGGTCAGACCAAAATAGAACTTTTTGGTCATAATTCCACTAAACGTGTTTGGAGGAAGAAGAATAATGAGTACCATCCCAAGAACACCATCCCTACTGTGAAGCATGGGGGTGGTAGCATCATGCTTTGGGGGTGTTTTTCTGCACATGGGACAGGGCGACTGCACTGTATTAAGGAGAGGATGACCGGGGCCATGTATAGCGAGATTTTGGGGAACAACCTCCTTCCCTCAGTTAGAGCATTGAAGATGGGTCGAGGCTGGGTCTTCCAACATGACAATGACCCGAAGCACACAGCCAGGATAACCAAGGAGTGGCTCTGTAAGAAGCATATCAAGGTTCTGGCGTGGCCTAGCCAGTCTCCAGACCTAAACTCAATAGAGAATCTTAGGAGGGAGCTCAAACTCTGTGTTTCTCAGCGACAGGCCAGAAACCTGACTGATCTAGAGAAGATCTGTGTGGAGGAGTGGGCCAAAATCCCTCCGGCAGTGCAAACCTGGTGAAAAACTACAGGAAACGTTTGACCTCTGTAATTGCAAACAAAGGCTACTGTACCAAATATTAACATTGATTTTATCAGGTGTTCAAATTCTTATTTGCAGCTGTATCATACAAATAAATAGTTACAAAATCATACATTGTGATTTCTGGATTTTTTTTTTTTTAGATTCAAATACTTAATTTCCTCACTGTATATATATATATATAGTTTTTTTTTTTTTTTTTTTAATAATTGTATATCCATTTACAAAACTTTTATTTATTACAAACTGTGTGTTTTTAAGAAAAGTTCAGGAATGTCTTCCGGGTCAAAAATTTCAACTAATCTATGATTTGAGGGCTTTACATGTGTGCATTTCTGGCTTGTGCGGTGTGTTTTATAGATACCTGGCCGCAGAGGGTAGCCCTCGCGTTTGTCCACTGTGTAACCTTGAGGAATGCTGTAGAACTCTGGGAGGCCTCCAAACTGACGCCAAACACTGTAGTAGTTGTGGAACGTCTTTGTGGCACTGGAAATATCACCTATCAAACTCTGATATTAAATAAACACATGTACATTATTAGGCACCACAGAATCTGATATATTATATACACACAGTATATATAGAAAATGATGTCTTTCCATTGACATATTGGACTAGTGTATGGTGAAAGATCTGCTTTCTCACCTGCAGTCCAGGCCAGAACGCCTCCAGAGACTGAAACACAGGCATTGATACTGTTCCTTTATGCATCTGCACCCACAGATACCAATCATCAAACTTAGTGTAGTTCTTTATGGACTTATCAAATTCTGCAACACACATTTGAAAGTTGATAATGCTTTTGTGTAAGCAAGATAAGGGTAATCAATTGCACATACACGTAAGTAACATTGAATGAAACATTGTTATATATCATATAATTTTGAGGTAGAAAGACTGAAATAGTATTTTCTTGTAAAATGTAGCCCATTGTACAATGCTTGTGTAATATAGCTGCTTTATTAATTAGTCAGTGTTTACCGTGAAACATTGCCAGCAGCTCCTCGTCCTGCAGCAGGATGGCCCCCTTTACGAGATACTCGAAGTACGAGTCCACTCCTGCCCCGATCCCTGCGTCCTGAGCCACCCACTTAGAAGTGATGACATCTATATGGTTGCCCACCTAAAAAGATCAGGAACACTGAATGCTGGAGCCATATTTTTCCAAATGTCTCTATCAATTTTACACACCATATTTAACAAGAGATAAATGGTTTTAAAGCCAACATTCTGACTACGTATGTGATTATAATTGCTGGAATATTGTAGCTAGGCACTGTAGCTCATACACATCAATTAACACCAAACAAAGACGAGTTATTAAAACTGTAATGAAAACTGCAAATTACATTTGATATGCTTTCACACATTCACTGACTGAAAACATTTGAAATTTATATTATACGTTTTAAAATTGTAACTGATGTAACTGAAATGTTATTTAAAAAAATAATGGTAGGATATGCTATTCAGCATAATAATAATAATTATCAGGCATTATCACTCCAAAGTCTCTATTATGCTTCTTTGGATACTGCCTTTCGTGTAGTGTAATATACACTCACTAAAGGATTATTAGGAACACCAGACTAATACTGTGTTTGACCCCCTTTCGCCTTCAGAACTGCCTTAATTCTACGTGGCATTGATTCCACAAGGTGCTGAAAGCATTCTTTAGAAATGTTGGCCCATATTGATAGGATAGCATCTTGCAGTTGATGGAGATTTGTGGGATGCACATCCAGGGCACGAAGCTCCCGTTCCACCACATCCCAAAGATGCTCTATTGGGTTGAGATCTGGTGACTGTGGGGGCCATTTTAGTCCAGTGAACTCATTGTCATGTTCAAGAAACCAATTTTAAATGATTCGAGCTTTGTGACATGGTGCATTATCCTGCTGGAAGTAGCCATCAGAGGATGGGTACATGGTGGTCATAAAGGGATGGACATGGTCAGAAACAATGCTCAGGTAGGCCGTGGCATTTAAACGATGCCCAATTGGCACTAAGGGGCCTAAAGTGTGCCAAGAAAACATCCCCCACACCATTACACCACCACCACCAGCCTGCACAGTGGTAACAAGGCATGATGGATCCATGTTCTCATTCTGTTTACGCCAAATTCTGACTCTACCATCTGAATGTCTCAACAGAAATCGAGACTCATCAGACCAGGCAACATTTTTCCAGTCTTCAACTGTCCAATTTAGGTGAGCTCGTGCAAATTGTAGCGTCTTTTTCCTATTTGTAGTGGAGATGAGTGGTACCCGGTGGGGTCTTCTGCTGTTGTAGCCCATCCGCCTCAAGGTTGTGCGTGTTGTGGCTTCACAAATGCATTGCTGCATACCTCGGTTGTAATGAGTAAAAGTTGCTCTTCTATCAGCTTGAATCAGTCGGCCCATTCTCCTCTGACCTCTAGCATCAACAAGGCATTTTCACCCACAGGATTGCCGCATACTGGATGTTTTTCCCTTTTCACAGCATTCTTTGTAAACCCTAGAAATGGTTGTGCGTGAAAATCCCAGTAACTGAGCAGATTGTGAAATACTCAGACCGGCCCGTCTGGCACCAACAACCATGCCACGCTCAAAATTGCTTAAATCACCTTTCTTTCCCATTCTGACATTCAGTTTGGAGTTCAGGAGATTGTCTTGACCAGGACCACACCCCTAAATGCATTGAAGCAACTGCCATGTGATTGGTTGATTAGATAATTGCATTAATGAGAAATTGAACAGGTGTTCCTAATAATCCTTTAGGTGTGTGTAGATGCTTGTGAATAGAAGAGCTTGAAGAGCTTGGTTCGTGTTATCAACATGTTGAGAAGAAAAGCAAATCCACTTTAATGCACTCCCAAAGGATGAGAACTCGGCGCTCAAATGGAAATGGTAAAAACAACGCCATCGATCCGTTTCATATCACTGTGTGTCAAGTGCTGAGGAAGATCCAGAGCTGGAATTCAGATATGGCAATGGATGTTTCTGACACGTGTTATTAGTGGTAGACCAATCACAACAAACTGGGCCATCTGACCAATCAGAGAAGAGCACACCAATCAAACAGACTGAGCAATCTGACCAATCAGAGCAGAGTAGTCTCTCAGAAAGGAGGGATTTAGAGACTGAATCATTTAGTGAACCATTTTAGTGAGAAAAAAGATGATGCTGCAATGTATATGAGAACATTAAAGTGTTTTTGACCTTGGATGCATGTAAACCTGACAGACTTCCAAAACAGAATTTGGAACCTTTAATATAACATAATAGAGGCGCTTTAAAATACTCAATTTGTGTATACTCGCTGTTTGGTGTACTCAATACGCCAAACAGCATGACTTTACATTGAACGATCACTAAACATTTAGCTGCACTAACACTTTGTTTGTATGATACATGTATTTTTAGAATTTCTCAATTTCATATTTTAGAAATAAAAACAGAACAGGGAAATTGTCTGGAAATATTTTTCTTATCTAGACCTGGAAATTACTTTAAATTAAATCCCATGCTGTGTAGGATCGCCGGGGTCATATAAAAAATGTTTGCACGTGTGTGAGTTGCACGTGTGTGAAAAACAATGCTCCTCGTTTCACATGCAAAGAGGGTTTACATTGTGGTCTTAAAGCCCCACTTAATTCTCAGGGTCAGAGAGAGGTTGGAAACTGATCAGAATTTTATAAATTAAATGACGAATAGAAATAAATAAAAACAAGACGTACAGTATATGACCCTTTTAAATCAGCTTGCAAATATGTTGAGATTCAAAATGCTAAACTGTACATTTAAATCAGATTTGGATCTCTGAAAGCTTTATGGATCTGTACAATACTTAATCCCCAAAAAAGAAAACAGGGATTGGGATGGCAATCTGTTTTCAGTGAACTCAAGGATAATTGGTTGTAAACAACAGAAGTGGAATCACATAGAGAAACAACATAAACAGAGATTTTGCCTTTTTAGTCAGCCGGCATCCTGTCCTAGTAATTGCTGTTAAACCGATTAACTCTCTGGTAAGAAAGCAGCCGCTAAAACATAAATATTAATGTTATTAGAGGCATTTGGTCAAAGCATTCCAGAAGAGACATTTCTGGTTGGTTTAACTACTACTGAGGGTGGTCAGTAGGACTGTTGGGGACGGGGCGGGTCATTCATGACGCATTACATTCATACACCGATCAGGCATAGCATTATGATCACCTTCCTAATATTGTGTTGGTCCCCCTTTTGCTGCCAAAACAGCCCTGACCCGTCGAGGCATGGACTCCACTAGACCCCTGAAGGTGTGCTGTGGTATTTGGCACCAAGATTTTAGCAGCAGATCCTTTAAATCCTTTAGGTTGCGAGGTGGGGCCTCATGGATCGGACTTGTTTGTTCAGCACATCCAACAGATGCTCGATTGGATTGAGATCTGGGGAATTTGGAGACCAAGTCAACACCTCAAACTCATTGTGCTCCTCAAACCATTCCTGAACCATTTTTGCTTTGTGGCAGGACACATTATCTGCTGAAAGAGCCACAGCCACCAGGGAATACCGTTTCCATGAAAGGGTGTGCATGGTCAGCAGCAATGCTTAGGCGGGTGGTGTGTGTCAAAGTAACATCCACTTGGATGGCAGGACCCAAGGTTTCCCAGCAGAACATTGCCCAAAGCATCACTGCCTCCGCCGGCTTGCCTTCTTCCCATAGTGCACCCCTGCCGGTGTCAATGCAACCAGGAAAATGGCCCTAGGCAAACATTTAGTTCTCAGGTGACCGCCCTGGGGCTAGTTCATATAACTGAGCTTCTATAGCTATGTGGTGTGAAAGCCCCTAAATGATGAGAGAATTTTCATGTTTGGGTGAACTATCCCTTTAAAACCAAAGACTTTTAGGATGTGTTCACACTGCAGGGCTTAATGCTCAATTCCGATTTTTCGAAAAAATGCGATTTTTTTGCAAGGCCGTTCACATTTCCAATTAAATGCGACCTTTTGTGATCTCCTGTGTGAACGTGAAATGACCCAGAAGTGACCCGCATGCGCAGAAGAGTACTCAACGGTCAACGACGTCACTTGTTGCTTACGGAAGTAGCCAAATATGGGTGTCAGCATTGGAGTTTGTTTAGCTTTATTAAAGTTATTTTCGCAACGGAGCCAGCACCATTACAACCTTCTCATGTTAAGAAGAAAATTAAAAAAGAGGAGAGCAAGGTTTTTTGCCATGGCGTTTTGTGGAGCAGTGGTAGCAACGTCGGTACAGAGAAACGTGTGTGTGCGGAGTCGCAGCCAGGAGTGGTGGGATACTGATGTGAGTGGCTTTACTGATACCGAATTCGTCAGTAACTTCAGAATGACCAGATCCACCTTCAATTATGTTTGTGAGCGCCTTCAACTAACTTTGTCACGGGAAGAGACACGTCTGCGGCGGCCCATAACAGTGCAGAAACGCGTTGGAGTTGGAGTGTATTGGCTAGCAACAGGTGCGTACTTCTTTTATTTATAGTTGTTTATCTTCTCATTCCCGCCTACTTCAACGTACAATGATGACGTTTGTCGCGTATCAACGACGTGCGGGTCGGATACATGTGACCTGGCAGTTCAGACTGAAGACGCATTTCAAAAGATCGGATATGTATCGGATTTGGACCACATACCCAAGTGGCCTGGGTCGCATTTGAAAAGATCGGATCTGTGTCGTTCAGACTGTCATGAAAAGATCAGATACAGGTCGCATAAGGGCAAAAAAATCGGAATTGGGTCGTTTCAGCCTGCAGTGTGAACGCAGCCTTAGATATGCACAACGCTGTCCTACAAACAGCTTGATTGGGGATAAAAAGCTCTTACCAGGCCAATATCTGAGCGTGTTCTCCATAAAGCCTTAAGAGCTTTGCGAGCCACGTTCTCAAACACAGGGTCTCCAGTCAGCCGGCTGAGGGTGGAGAACTCCAGGATGAAGGTGCCCACTCCAGCAGTGCAGGTGACGGGGGTCTCAGTGGGGTTCACCCCCCTCAGAAGGTTCACCGTGCCATATGGCATCCCGGTGGGGGTCTGGAAAGCTGAGAAGGGACAGGATATACAAAAACTGATAGCATTATTCAATTATCATGATTATAATATATCTGTTAATATTATCTTATTTCTAGGGCTTCACACATCACAGGGGTGGACATCGACTGATGATTGAGAATATTGATATATTGATAGTCTACCTAAAAGTTAAATTCTAACAATATCTTTTATATTAGTACAGTATTTCTGAATCCTAATTCACATACTATACAGCATGCCAGAATAGGATTAGTGCATTGCATTAAAAATAGTACATCAAAGGTGAGTTTTGGATGTATCCATGCATGCCTCTTGGGCAAATATTGCTCACACAATTAAGAAAGATGCAATTTTATGTCCCAATACTGGGATACTTGCTTAGCTAATGCTTAAAACTACATGCTTTTCTAAATAAATAACAGTAAGCCAATTCAGTCTTTGTTTTCTGTGAAAACTAATAGCATGCTAAACTATTGATGAATGTTATGTATGATGTAGCTTTTTAGTTAAGATAATCATAAAAAACATATGCACAAATTAATCAGTTATTTTCATATTATTTATATACTATTATAGTATTTGTTAATATTATGAATTAACTTTTATTTTTATATTTAAGTTTTTATTTTAATTTGAGTTATTTTGCTGTGTCTGTCATTTTTATTAGTGTATTAGTTTTTTAAATATTTCTATATTTTCTAAGTTTTAGTAATTTAGGACTTGAACTTAAACTAGTTATTTTGTTTACTAGTTTACTAGTGAACTAAGGCCATTTTATTTATTTTTTTAAGTTTAAAGATTTTCATCTAATATTTATATTTTATTTTAGCTTTATTTTAATTAATAAAAACTATTTTTCAATAGTTTTAGTTAACGATAACAACATTGTCATTAAAGTCCCAATGAAATTGAATTTGACAATTCTTTTTCTTTTTTTTTTATGGAATATTGCAGTAATTATTATAACTAATTTATTCATGCACATCATGATTTTAGCTTTAAATACATGTGTACTCGTAATCTTTAATCAAAATATCTTCCCCTCCTTCTTGCAGCAACATCTCTTCTCTTCTCTGATGATGTGTTTCCTGGCGTGAGGGCGGGGCAACCTGTCACTCACATGAGATCCACCAATAGCAAACCACAACCATCCATTAAATCCCTAATGGACAAAATCAAGTCCCGCCCTACATTTTGTCTGGTTCGAGAAGCTGTTTTACTCGGATTTGTCACAACAGGGAAGAAAAGCCTATTCCAAATTAATTTCATGCCATTTTGTGCAATGACAAATGCAACAAACGGTTCATGCTAAATATGTTTCAGATACTAATGTAGTCACTATTAGTTTTGAATATGGTTTTAAAGTATACATTAGCTCCCTCACCAGGCAGCAGTTTGCGGGCGGCTTCCTCTGCCATGCGCAGGAGGGGTCCAGAGCAGGGCCAGCCCTCCTCCACCTCCATCCCAGCACGCTTGGAAAGCAGATGGGCCGAGAGAAGCCCACCGACCACTGCAGAGAAATACATTTCATCAAGTGACCAGATTATAAACAGATACAGTGGAGAATCTCACTGAATGCCAATGATTACAATCCCGTATTACAGGATAAATAAAGATAAATGACACATATACATTTATATAGGACTCCTTACCTCGTATATTCGTCTCAAACACAGATGCATTTACATCCGTGTCAAAATCAACCGTGTCCTGAAGCAGAGTGGCCACGCGCTGGAACTCTGTGTGGTTTCCCAACACCTGTGATCAAGAAGAAAAAACATTATCTGCATTTGAACTAAATAAAACCCCTGTTTAGCATGGAAGAATCTTGTTGAATATAATTTCATACCAGCAATGTGTCCAGAGCATCAATGAGTGTGAGGGAAAAACTGAAGAAAAAATAAGAGATGTTATAATGACAGCAAATTACTTCTGAATAATGTTTCACAATGAAAGATAATATATTACATACAAAGGCTTTTGCTCAATATGACTGAAATAAAAGAAAAAACTGCACCTACTTTCCCAGAAGTATTTTGGGCCAAATTGAATGTAAGTGAGAATTTTACACTGACAAAGTTCAATAAAAATGAAAGAGAGAAAAAAATAAATAATTGCTGTACATTGTAATTCTGTGAAACAAAACTTAAACTGATCTCAGAGTTAAAACATCTGATAACACTTTACTTTACAGTGTCTTTGTTACACATGTTGAATGTATTAATTATGTATTAATGAAGTAATTACTATAAATTGTGCTTAATTACATGCAACTAACCCTAAACCAAACCCTAAACCTAACCCTGACCATGGGCGTCGCAACCATTGTATGTGTAACCGCTTTTTACGACCAATGATATTGGACCCACTCACTTTTACCGTCTGTAACTCAGCACGTCTGTTTACCGACCCCCTAACCGATAAACACTTATTATTAAACGCTTTATTTCCACTTTTCTAATATTTTCTAAATTTTTTTGGAAAACAAATACCTTTCTGATTTGATATGTGATGGGTAAAGGGAGTAGAGTGAGTTCGGCAAAAGGTGGATTCGAACCGCGGGTCGATTTGCATCAAAACTTGATGCCATGCGTCTTAACCCTACACTATTGCCGCTGTCAAAGATATGATGATTTCCGTAATCTTGTCTTGTCCAACCAGACGTTTAGCAAACAAGGCGATATATTTGTACTTAATGTAAATGGCATCTACTCCAGTAAAAACTTTCTGAGAGAGGACCCACCCACATTTTTTTTGCTTCGACGCCCATGACCCTGACCCTATAGTAAGTACATGTAGTTCATTATTATTACTCAGTATATGTTCTATGAAAATTTTTCAACTTACGGAAAAAGCGTAACTGGCGCGACGATGACGTGGGACTTAGCGTAAGCGTTTTGAACTGTTATAGGCGTTACACTTTCTGTGTAAGCTGAATACGCAAAGCGGTCCGCCGGAAGCTAGATATTTTACTTTATTACGTGTTAAATATGGATATTCTTCTTACAAAAACCCATCGATTCACTTCAGAAGGTCTGTATTAACCCCATGGAGCCGTATGGAGTATGTTTATGATGGATGGATGCACTTTTTTGGACTTAAAATTTTGTGCTGCCTTTCACTGCCATTATAATGCTCGGAAGAGCCAGGACATTTTTTTAATATAACTCTGATTGTATTTGTCTGAAAGAAGAAAGTCATGTACACCTATAGGACGCTTGAGGGTGGGTAAATCATGGGGTAATTATTTTCATTTGGGTTAACTATCCCTAAGACTTCTCTCTGTTCCTTGGTAAAAGTTGGTCTCAGCAGCTTTGTGAATAGGTTTTAAGAGAAAACTCTTAACTAAGAACTTTTGCTGCTATTTAGGAGAACTCTTAGTGCTAAGATCAAATGTTTTCTGAATACGGCCACGGGTCTCAATCCAATAGAGCAGCTTTGGGATGTGCTGGAGCGGGAGATTCACATCATGGACGAGCAGCCGACAAATCTGCAGCAACTGTGTGATGATATTATGACAATATGGACCAAAACCTCAGAGGGATGTTTCAGCACCTTGTTGAATCCGTGCCACGAAGTGTGTGTGTGTGTGTTAATATTTATACTTTATTTCCGAAAGGACTTAATTTAGACTTTGACAGAACACCTTTTTGTGATTTCTATACAAGCTAAATCTGTCTAGAACTATTTATTTAATTACTTTTTAGGAGAATATAATGTATTTTCATTGGTTAATTGCTGTCTTGTTTGCTGGCCAGGCCACAAATAATCATAAGTATGGACAAGTTTTAATATTTGTGACTACCTGACGAAGTCTCATTAAAAGCAGTTTGAGAGCATTGTGGCAGTGTTCTGTCCGTCTTACTGAAGAATAGAAACATGGCCATACCTTCCCCATGTGTCCTGTCCATCACAGGTCAGCGGTCTCAACTCATCATAAGGATATGCATTCTCTAAGTAGCTGTTGTAAGCATGATAAAACATTGACTTTATTCTGTCCCTGTTAAGACAAATAAAACAAACAACACATATAAGCAGCATGTCAATATTCCTCAAAGCAGCTCAAGGCATTATGACTAGTTTCTGCTGACTCTTGTGTGTTTACACTTGACCATATGGCAAAGCTGATTGACTGACAGCAAATACCCCCTTCCTGACCATAAAGGACATCGAGTTATACAGTTGTAACAATTAATTGTCTCTATACGGCTTCCCTATCATCTGACCCACTTATTACACATCAATAATGAATGATGAATTGAGCATATCTCACCTGTAATGAGACATTTCCTGCTCAGTAAAATCTTTGCCTTTAACATGACTGATGCTCGGAGACAGGTATGTGGCGCAAACAACGGCGGAGAAAAGGAAAGTAAGCATGAAGTAACGAGATGTGAGCAGAGATAAACAACACTATATTTTCAAGCGACATGGATACGCACAAATACTACAAACTGACAATAGGAAGTGCACTGCACACACTGCGCATGCGTATGAGCGAATGCTGACGTGCAGGTAGCACACGCCGGCCATTTTAAAATAAAAGTCCTTGGTTCTTAAAAAAACGATTGTGAATAAAACCAAAAGCTTAAATGTCTTTTTAAAAAGTGTTTATTTGTTTAATCTACTTACAGAAAAGGAGGACTAAAAGAAAGAATCAACGAAACAAGACATAAATCAGCAGCACCAAAGCAGCACAATTATGGATAAAGTGATGTCCATAATGAGTTTCTGGAATATTGGCAGTATTGATATGATGAAATGCCTGACAGTTTCCAAAACATTACACTTTCCAATAAAACTTCGAACACAGTAATTCTACCCGACACGGTTTAAAAGATGAATCCACTGAACATGAGATAAGTTACAGAGACAGCTTATTTTGAGTGTATTGTATAGTGTTAGCTAGACCCATGAGAACATGAATAACGTAGGCAGTGTTAAATTATTACAGTTGTAATTTTGGCTCAATTTGCAGCACCAGATGTGAGTGTCCATATATACATGTGCATGTAACTGTTTAACATGAATAGCTTTTAAACTTGCTATGCATAAACCATATATAGTGATATCAAATAAAACATTCAGTATACAACCAGAAGAAAGATTATGAGCTTGACACAATCTCAGTTTTTTTTTAATTGAAAGTGAATAAATAATGCTGAAGGGAAAATGAATGTGCATACTGTTTTAAATAATGTGGAGTGGAGCTGAACTGTGTTTGCTGTGATTTAATACGCCGTCACACTCAGCAGCCTCTGCCAGCAGTTTATGAGCCTTCCCATCATTTTCATTCTCCACTGCTGTCTTCCTTTCCGCTTCTTCCCTGGATTGCAAGATGCTTTTTTGCATCTGTTTGCCTGCAAAGTAATAAAAAAAAAATTCTAAATCATGTTATATCCTCTCTTTATTTCAGATGATTTGATTTGATAAATAAATGTTCAGATTAATGTTTTTAATTATTAAATCAGCAAACAAACAAATTAATTAATTTCTAGATCATGTTACATTCTGTTTGTTTTAGATTATAATTAATTATTCAGATTAATTTTATTTTGATAAATAAATACATAAATAAATAGCTACATTTCTAGATTATGTTATCCTCTGTTTATTTCAGATTATAAATATTCAGATGAAATTTTTTGATATATCGATAAATAAATGTATACATATTTTGGATTATAATTGTTCAGATTAATGTTTAATTACTCAATCAACAAATAAACAAACAAACTAATTAATTAATTTCTAGATTGTTACCGTCTGTTTGTTTTAGATTACAATGAATTATTCAGATGAACTTTTTTTGATAAATAAAAAAACATTTCTAGATGTTATTCAGACTAACTTTATTTTATTGTTAAATAAATAAATTCAGTTTATTTCATATTTTAATTATTCAGAATAACTTTATTTTGATAAATAAATAAATTTCATGTTATCCTCTGTTAATTTTATATTATAATTAATAAATTTATTTATTTATTTAATATTATAAATTATTAAAATAAATGTTTTAATTATTCAATCAACAAATAAACAAACTAACTAACAAATTAATAAATTAATCAAATTCATTTCTAGATTATATATTCTGTTTGTTTTAGATTATAATTAATAATTCAGAATAACTTTTTTGATAAATAAATAAATACATTTTATATCGAGTTATACTGTTTTTCACATTATAATTTTTCATATGACATTTATTTTTAGTGTTAAATAAATAAATACTGTTTATTTCACATTTTAATTATTCAGAATAACTTTATTTTGATAAATAACTTTCTAGATAATGTTATCCTCTGTTTATTTTATATTATAATTAAAACATGTATTTTTTATTATTATAAATGATTAAAATTAATGTTTTAATTATTCAATCAACAAATAAACAAACTGACTAACAAATTAATCAAATTAATTTCTAGATTATTTTCTGTTTGTTTTAGATTATGATTAATAATTCAGATTAACTTTATTTTTAAAAATAAATTAATTTTTTTTTATTGTTATACTGTTTTTCACATTATAATTATTCATATGACATTTATTTTTATTGTTAAATAAATTAATAAATTAATTCTGTTTATTTCCGATTATTAATATTCAGATTAACTTTATTTTGATAAATAAATAACTTTCTAGATCATGTTATCCTCTGTTTATTTCCGATTATTAATATTCAGATTAACATTATTTTGATTATTCAATCAACAGACAAACAAATAAATACTATACCAAGCTTTCGGGTCTGCAGCAGTTTTTTCGGATGAGCTGTGCCATTTGTCCCACCACCTTTGACATGTCCCCCCCTCTGTCAGCTCTGCCCCGCTGCTGCCTCTTGCTTTCACTCAAGCATCTGAAGATTTGGGTCATATTATAGATATCTCGCAGGATGCGGTGAACCTACCGTCAAAACAGCGTAGAGATTATTAAGACACCACCAAAAAGAAAAATGCTCACAATAATCAACTGTCTCTAAAGACTTCAAAGACAAAATTGTGTATTAAGGAAACATACATGTAGCTATGTACAGGTGGCTGTACCTTCTCAGAAGGACAGTGGTCCTTTTCTTTTGATAGGTCAAATGGACCAGTCAGATTCTGAAGAAAGAGGAGAGAGCACATCTTAAAACACATTCAGTCAGTTCACCTTCTACAGATAACCAGAAGAGGGCAACAAGTAACCACGTATTCATAACAAACCTTCCTGTGGTATGCTTATATAATATGTTAGAAGAAGATCAAACAAGAACAGCAGCTACACGCATAGTCCGTTAGTCTGACATCATGACACTTACCAGGTTTTGGAGCTCGACCAGGACGACCGCCCTGTAGGTACTGATGATCACAGAATAATCACAAGCGCGTTTACCGTGGGCCACCGCGAGCAGCAGCATTACAGCCACACAGACAGCAGGCCTGTTCACACACTGAAAACAAGACCATAATCAATAGCCTACTGCACCGGATCATTTTTGATTGATAGAAAACATAATTTCCTCAGATTTGAAAATATATCCAAAAGTGATTCCTCATTATTATTTACCCAACTCATATGGTAACTTTAAGCCTGGAGGTTTTAAAAAGATGCATTTTTTACACAGAACTGTCAATAACAAATCATATAACGCAGACTCTTGATTTTTACATGGCCCTAGCGAAAAATAAATATACTAAAATGTATTTGAAATACATTTATTTTATGCTAAGCATACAACAAACACATTTACACATGCACTTAATATAAATACCCTGCAGTTGTACTTTTAGTACATTAAATTGGTATTTTTAAAGCCTGCTAAATTGGAACAACTAATGTTGTACTAAATGCACTTTAGTTATCCGGAAACTAAATATATACTTAAGTATATTTGTTGCGCTAAAGTGGAAGTAAACTTTAGGTAATATCTTGCATTTAAAGACTGATATTATACAGAGATCATGCTATCCTTACTAATAGCGCTATTAAAACACATTTTAGGCTTAATATTAAGAAATGTGCATTGTGCAATAAAGCAGTACTCCAAATAAAGTTTAATTATAATATTTATATCAGTAACCTCAAGCGATATACGTCAGTAAATAGGTCTGTTAATGGATTTACAGTATATGAAATAAATGTATTTTAAATACATTTTGATAAATTAGGAGCTATAAAGAAGTCAAATGACCAGAGCTAATGCCTGGTAAAGCTCCATAAAACATGTTATAATGTATAAGCCTGCAACTACTGTATTTAATACACATCATATTTAGAGATTATATTAGTGTTGTATTTTTAGGTTTACTCTGATCATGTCAGAGATCTCGTTTGTGACCAGTGGGGTCACATGATTCACATTATAATCAGCCATTTCAAAGTGTTGTTACATTAAATCAAAGTAAGCCTTTGACGAATATCCTAATTTCTTCTTTTTTCTACTACTGCCTTTCAACGGTCTATTTGGTCTCCTGGGAAATTTGGGCAATTTTTTTACGTTTTTATAGAAAAGTAAAACATTTATACACACTTTTTATTTCACTTCGAAAAGCATGTAGTGTATCCGAGTCATTTAACTGCACGTGGAATCTGATCTGTTACTAGGATTAGTAGCTAATAGTAATGCAAGCAAGTGACTTTGGTCTTAGAAACAGAACACAGATAATGCAGTCGCAGTGATGCAGAGGGATCTTACCATTGACCATGGGATGAAGAGGGACTCTTGCGCGCACCAGTCAGGGCTTGGAAATGTGGACATGGTCCAGCGGCGTCCAACGCCTGTTACATGTTTCTCACAGAAAACTTCAACAACGGTCCGACCGAGAGAAAGAAAAAAAATCAACCTTCTACACGAGCTTTTGGTCTAGTTTGAGTCGGTGCTGTGGCGAGAGGCGCGTTGATGAGGCTTAACCGCGTCCATTCCAGCATTGGTGAAGGAAATGTGGCGAGGCTCTCATGTGTCTCAGCCGTCACGGGCTGCTGCTGCCATCGCGCTTTGAGTTTCACCAGATCTCTAGTCTGATCAAGTCGAGAAAACTTCCGCGATCAATCAACTTTGCTCCTTTCTTTCGGTTTCGGAGGGAGATCAGTGTATAAAAGTGGTGCACTGAAGGGTTTGATTTATCACTGGACCCGGCTGTGATCAGGAAATGACTCTTTATTTGTTGGACAGACAAAAACCTTGATCTTTTTATTGTGTCAAGTTTCAATGTGCAGAGTAGTTCATTGAGGTCGTGTGGTTTGTGTGTCAAGCTTATAAAATCATCACATCCTGCATTTGTGTTTAAAATAGATTTGATTCTCTTGAAGGAAATTCCAGTAGATAAAGGCAGACAAAGCTTAAGTTGTAGGCAGGGTCATCTTCAGGGGAACATTGTCCACACCACAGGTCCGGCTCTATGACAAGTGTTTCTGAACCGTACTCGCATTATAATCATCCGCTCAATAGATCAATCAGAATTTCCCATCAGAGCTGCATTGCTGTAGCTATGATGCTCAATGTCTGTTGTTTCCAATTTACATTATAGTCAACACGTACACCGATCATGCATAACATTATATTCCTAATAATGTGTGGGTCCCCGTTTTGCTGCCAAAACACATCCTTTAAGTCCTGTAAGTTACGAGGTGGAGCCTCCATGGATCAGACTTGTTTGTACAGCACATCCCACAGATGCTCGATTGGATTGAGATCTGGGGAATTTGGAGGCCAAGTCAACCCCTCAAACCCATGCTTCTCAAACCATTTTTGCTTTGTGTCAGGACACATTATCTGCTGAAAGAGCCACAGCCACCAGGGAATACTGTTTCCATGTAAGGGTGTACACGGTCAGCAACAATGCTTAGGTAGGTGGTGTGTGTCAAAGTAACATCCTCATGGATGGCAGGACGCAAGGCTTCCCAGCAGAACATTGCCCAAAGCATCACACCGCCTCCACCGGCTTGCCTTGGAGATGCTCTGACCCAGTCATCTAGCCATCACAATTAGGTCCTTGTCAAACTCGCTCAAATCCTTTTTTCCTGCTTCTAACACATCAACTTTGAGGACAAAATGTTCCCTTGCTGCCTAATATATCCCACCCACTAACAGGTGCCGTGATGAAGAGATCATCAGTGTTATTCACTTCACCTGTCAGTATGGTCATAATGTTATGCCTGATTAGTGTAAGTCAGTGAATACATCTACAGGCCGTTAAATAGATGAACGATTCAGTATGCAAAACAAATGCAAGAAACAAAACCAATCATGATTCAGCATCCACAAAATGCTATAGCATCATAACAGTCACTTCCAAAAAGCACATATTTTGGTAACTCACGTATTTTTGGTAAAATCTCATTGCAACCTCAATTTTTGGGATATCTACTTCAAATTTGGAACACAACTTGGTTAGATATGAGTTTTTGATTATATAGCAATTCCACAGTCAAAAATCTGCAAACTATAGGACTGTGCCAAGTTTGGTTGCTGTAGCTTGAAAGCTCTAGAAGTTACAATTAGAAAGTAGATATTTTTTCAAAACAAAACCTGGGGCAAAATCAACAGCACTGTAATTATCGCATAAGCACTGATATCTGAAACAGATCAGACTTCATTTATTTTCTGATAATCAAGCAGCACATTTACACACAACCATAATGAGAAGCAGAATACGAGCCTATCAGATCGTTCCGGCAAATAACGTTGAAAATGGACTCGATATCTCTGGGTGTGACTAGACTTTACAACACCCTGAACTTAACAGCATGTGTAATGAAAATCATCACTGTTCCAGAGGGACAAACACACTAAAAGTGGAAAAATGACCATAATAATAATAATAATAAAAAAAAGAAATCCACAGACTCTATAAAAACAACATATTTGCTAAACCAAACATGCTCCGATTTGTGAATCTGATATCAGTCCCACAGTTTAGAAGGTGTTTTTGATCTTTGCAGCCACGAGGACCAGGATCTCACCGATGTTCTTCTGCCAGTTGAGAATGTGCTTGGATTCAGCGCACCACAGCTCGCCGTGCCGCGGCTCTGCGTTCTCGCAGCGTTTCTTTACCTCCTGCTGTTGCTCCTGACGGAGAGAACAACACCAGAGTAAGGAGATGAGATTTCACATAAGACCTGGATTTACCAGTCCAACTGCATGGAAAACAGCAACCTCTTCCGTTATGTTCCACAGAAGAAATGAAGTTATACAGGTGTGGAACAGGTGAGTAAATGACAATAGAATTTTATATTTTTGCACAAGCCATTTCTTTAAAAATGCCCTGAAGTGCTTATTCCTAACCTGGTTAATTTACAATCCCTGTATAACAAAAGCAAGATCTGAGAATAAAACACATTAGCGTAATACTGTGACTGAATGCTTACTTCTGTCCCATGCTGAAGCTCAAACTTGTAGAAGAACCCCCAGGTGTCGCCCAAGTCTGGTTCAATCTTTACCGTCCTTAGGAACCACTCTCTCGCCTTCGTTATCTTTCTCTCGCTCCAGAACAATCTGCACAGTACACAAGCACAAATATGATGTAAATGCGACTGAAAAGGTCAGCCTGTTCTTGCAGATCAAAAGAAAAAAATAAACAGAGGAGGAATGAGGGTGGGCAAACTGGAATTTAGGGTTGGGAGAATTTTGGCAAGAGTCTGGTCAGAAGTCTTACTTGGCCACAGCCAGAAGTACGTGAGGATCATGTTCACACTTTTTCAGAGCGTCAACACTCTTGGTCTTGCGCTGAGGTCTGGCCTCCAAGAACACCGCTTCGGCCCAGAGGATACCTGACAGGAAGAAGTGAGTGTTGAGGTGTGATAATGTGCTCTTGATGAATCTGTTTAGGGGTGTTGAAAGGGGTGGCTTACCAGAGTTAGGACACTCCTGAAGGGCTTTGGCCATGAGTGTGTTGGCGATGTTTTTCAATCCCGCTCTGTATTCAAGTCGGACAGACTCCAGCCTAGAAAATTGAGATTACCAACTATTATTTTGGTGAGTCATAAAAACTATTAAGAAATTAAAATGCAACTGTATGTAGCCTTGAACAAAAAGTAGTTCTGCAGTTTTTCTGACGAGTCTTGGTTGGATCCAAGTTCATGTCTCACATGGTACTGCAAGGAGGGCTCAGCTTATGAATATCAATTAGGGAATATGCTATTCACCTAATAAGTTTGAAAACTAAAAGGCAGGTATAAGTAATTTGTTTCTAGGCAGCTGATACTCTAACAAATATAAGGCATTGCTTATAAATATTAAATATGTTCTGTGATCCAGTGCCCGGTTGCATAAACCACCTTAAGTGTAATTTTCCCACAAGTTCACCCTTACGTTTCCCTTAAACCTAAGGGTGTTGCAGAAAAAAACCCTTAAGGGTTTCTTTAAGTGAAACGTCATAAACACTTAGAATTCCCCTTAAATGCTGTTTTTTCACTTAAATAATCCCTTAAAAAGCGTTAAAAACCTTAACGGTCATTTCCCTAAGTATAACTTAAGGTTTGGAAATCGTAAACCTTAAGAGTAACGCGGACAAAAATAAGACGACATGGCTGAATTTATGGAACCAACCAAGAAGAATTTTAAGGGATAGGGAGAACCCTTTGGACCATCTTAGCGATGAAAAATTGTTGCAAGAATAGCGATGAAAAATTGTTGCAAGAATACCGATTTGACCGTCACACATCGCAACCACTGTGACACTGAACACTTGCAGTCATACGTACATTTCTGAATGAGATGAAGAAAAAACCCCCACATAATTAAAGAAGTCGTTTGACGTTATAACAAGTCATCAATGTCTTTTAACTTAGATGTTTCATATAATAGAACCGAAGCTATAGATTGTGAATTTAAACACATTCCCGGTGATCGCCGGGATCTCTCAACATTTTTAAATAGGCGCTATCTTTACAAATAAACCACAGATTTGAGCTTTAAACAACTACATTCTCGACTGAACAACTCTTAAAACTACATTTCGGGACACAACAACAGTAGTATTTTTCAATTTCGCGGCCGCACACAACCACTATGAAAAGCGCAAAAGGAAGGATGGACGTCAATTTCACTTCAAACGCTTGCTTTTACACGAGTCCATGTCACTTTGGACACGCGAATGCATTCAAAGTTCAAGCGTAAAACTAGACGTGAATTTGACGCTCTATTCATGTTTGGTGTGAACGCAGCATTAGTGTTAGTGTTTTGCGTATCTATGGCAACAAGACTTTTATAATGTGAATCCAGGATCGCTGTCGTGAAACATTTAAAGGGGTGGTAAAACACATTCTTTTGAAGGCTTGATTGTGTTTGTGGGGTGCACTGTAACATGTGTTCATGCTTCGTTTAAAAAAAAAAAATCATTATTTTTCATATATTTGACCTTTATTCTACACTGCTCTGTCCCTCCTTGTAAAACGGTCTGATGCTTTCCGGGTTGTATGAAGCCAGTCCCTCAAAAATACGCGATGGGCTCTGATTGGTTAGCTGGCCCAGTGTGTTGTGATTCGCTAACCGCCTAGTGCACGTTTGTCGGAAACGTCACGCCTTTACCTTTACCGGAGGCTGTGCTTTGGTCAGTATTAGAAACAATGGCATCAATAAAACCATATGAGCCCGAATCAGACCCAGAACATTTGAGTGAAGATGATCGAGCAGAACCTGTTCAGTCCTCAAGAGTAAAGACTGCGGATCTATAGTGATCGCTACTGAATGGCACTTTAACTTTTGTATTTTTAGAACGATTATAGCCAAATATCTGTCGCAAGAACTAACCCAAAACGAACACTAAGCACTGGCTTTAACTAGTAAGTTAGCCAAATCACACACAGAACCATGTTTAGCATGCCTGAAGATAAACAATACATAAAAGCTCTAATCAAAGAATCATTTACACTAATGTCAGGTTCGCTGTTGAGATTTTAACGTTAGTGTTTGTAACGTTAGGTGTTCGTCGGATAACGTTAAGTATGAATGAGCATTTAACAGACTGGTTTGCAGAACAGCATTGTCATCTGTTTACTTCCTTGCTACAACCTATTACAGGAAAACACATCGATGAAAAATAAATCAGACTTACAGGTTGTGGCCCGTAAACAGCTTCTGTTTGTAAATCCAGCTTTCAGGACAAGCCGTTGTGCATATCCTGTATTGAACTCGCGAACATTGTGGAAGTTTTCCTCCATGAAATGTGCAGCGCGCGCGTCGTGCATCCACACACTGGCAGTGTTTCTCTCACGCAGCTGACGTTGTGCAAATCCGGTATTGAACTCGCGAAGATGGAAGTTTTCCTCCGAGAGATGTGCTGCGGGAGCCCCGCGCGCCTGTTCCCTTCTGTCTCATACACACGTGCATATAACATGCTGTATGTTAAACGCTCTGCAACGCACCCCTGTCCCTATGAAGGCTGAACAAAGCAAGTACCCCAGACCTGCAATCCGGATGAATATAACAGCGTTTCCTCGGCATCGCGGCAACAACACTCCAGCCTAACTATACCACAACAGCGCCGCGATACAAAATGGCGCCCCGACCCCCCTATTTAATATTCTCGGAGGAGGGGTTTATGTAAATATTGAGCCTGTTGATGTCACCAACCCTGGAGGAATGTCTGTAGTCGCCTACTGGCCGTTTGCTGTAGTTCTTAGAAATGGATTTCTTTAAAAGCAAATATCTCCCTTTGCTTTAAACTTTGAACGTTGTAACTTTGCAGATGTTGTTTATGCTCAAGCAGCAACATTACACGCTAGCTAAAGTTAGAATAGTGAAATCGTGGTTTACCACCCCTTTAAATGTTTCCCTTACCTAAGTGAACCATTTAAGAGATTATATGCAACACCCTTAAGTTATTCTCTTAGGTAAGGGGAAATCGCCCCTTAAGTATCATACTTGAGGGAAAAACTTAAGGTGCTTCATGCAACCGGGCACAGGCATGTAAAATGTTAAGGCCCAGACACACCAATGAAAGACTGTGACTAGTCTTTGCAATGTGTTGTCAAAAACGTTTGGTTCAGATGCAAGGTAACACCAATGTTCAACTAACTCGTGTGTTTTGCACCAGCGTGAGAGGAAATAACTCTTCATACCAGTAGGTGGCAGTAGTCTAAATTTGAACTCACTGACATCTTAAAGGGTTAGTTCACCCAAAATTGAAAATAAAGTCAGTAATTACTCACCCTCATGTTGTTCCAACCATGTAAGACCTTCGTTCATCTTCGGAACACAATTTAGTATATTTTTGATGAAATCTGAGAGCTGTCTCACTCCTCCATAGGCTTTCAGAGGGAATTAAACTTGAAACCTTTGTCCCACTATTATTGTTGTTCAATTTGAGCCTCTGACGAGAGTTCGCGGGAGTGCCACGACGCATGCGCGAGAACTGAGATTTACTACTCCGAAAGAGTGAGCAGCCAGTAACAAGTAGTAGTAGAAGAAGAACGCCGTAATCTCAGTTCTCGCGCATGCGTCGTGGCACTCCCGCGAACTCTCGTCAGAGGCTCAAATTGAACAACAATAATAGTGGGATAAAGTCGTTATTTTTGTTGTTTTTCCGCTAAAAAAGTATTTTCGTCGCATTATAGACTTAATACAGAGCCACTGTAGTCATTTGGACTCCTTAAATGACGTTTTTACTTACTATTCTGGGCCATCAAATTTCATTCCCTCTGAAAGCCTATGGAGGAGTGAGACAGCTCTCAGATTTCATCAAAAATATACTAAATTATGTTCCGAAGATGAACGAAGGTCTTACATGGTTGGAACAACATGAGGGTGAGTAATTACTGACTTTATTTTCAATTTTGGGTGAACTAACCCTTTAAGTGATAATAAAAGGAGCACTCTTTACTTGCCTCCTGTGTAATTCAGTCACAAATTGAAGAAAAGTTGTTGTTTTTCATGAGACTTTGTGACTTCCTACTTTTTTCCATATATTAATGAGTGGAAATGGGTAATAAGTCAAATAAGTGCTCCTCTGCCGCCACCTACTGGTTATAGTATAACACTTTGAAGTGCTAGAAAAAGTGTTAAGCACTTGAAAGACCTTGAATTTCACCCTTTTAAAAAAAGTTGACGAACCCTGAGATGAGCAATGTAAAAATCTCCCAGTGTTGTGTAGTAACAGTGTCGCGTGATTGAGAGATCGGCCCGGTTATGTGCTCGCGCTGTGCCGTCTAGTATTGCTCTGAGCTGATAAATGCTCTGCGCAGCTCAAACGAGTAGTGTGGTTCCGTAAAAACTTTCATTTGCCATTTGATATTTCTCAAATGTAACAGAAATGACAGCTCTTATCAGTTGGGCAACATGGTGGTGCAACTTCTCACAAAATGTAGTCGCACCAGTAGGAAAAAAGGTCTCAAAATGCGACCATTTAGTCGCAGTCTGGAGCCCTGCCATAGTAGAATTTATAATTTTGCTACCTGCACATGAATTTAGTCAGTAAATAATTAAAAGAATAGAATTAGATTTTGATATTGGCTTTGTACTGAAGTGCAAGATGATGTGGCATGGTTTCTTACCAAAGCTCAGGACTTTGTGGATTCTTGAGGCGAGCTTTCTCCAAGATGGCTCGAGCACGCGTGAGCTGCCCAACTTTCTCTTCCAGCCGAGACAGAAGGAGCCATAATGACATGGAATGAGGGCACTTCTTCAGCTGAACGGCCACATTAGAAGAACACATTATGACAATGTCACTTTTCACACATTTTTCACACAAAAATTCCAAGTTTGTTCCTAATATTATTAAGACTTGGGTTTTGCATCACTCTCAAAACATTGACTCTAAAAGGTTCCATTATAAGGCATCTCCTCTAGAGCCCCAAAACTTACTCCCTGGTTGTAGGCCTCTCGTGCTTTGTCGATGCTCTCTGACTGTTCCTCGATCTGTCCTCTCATCATCCACAGTTTGGGGAAATCCTCATAGTGCTTTAGGGCCTCTGTACACAACTCCTGTGCCGCTTCAATATTACCCAGCACCCACTCCAACTTCACCGACTTCATAAACACCTACAAATAACACACAAGACAGTTATGACAACTCATATAATGCTCTTAACAGCCTTTAAAGTGTCTCTGATGTAGGTGTCATTTTGACTTTTAAGGATAAAAAAAACGTCCAGGGAGATTTTCATGATGCCTTTCCCGTATGAAGCTCACATGGCTAGTTTCCATAGATGCAGGAAAACATAAATTGTGGTTTGTTTGTTTTATTTGATAACATTAGCACTTATGAGGAATCCTGCCAAGTGCTTGAGGTACATTTGATCCTTTGATATTTGTATAGATGCTGACACTCTTTGCTGGAGCCAAAAGTTAAACAAGCCCAGGCATGAGGCTATTCTAGCACCATCTATTCTAGCACAATTTTCTCCCCAAAATCCCACAGTATTAATAGGGCAAAGAGCAAGCACATCTGCTGTGAGGTGCTTATCCACTTAAAGACCTAACCTCTGGTCACATTTCGGTGCAGTAATCTTGTAAAAACAACACCGTAGCAAAAGCAACAACACTGAATCAATAAACATTCATGAAGTAGAACTTGCTTCATGCTTGTTGTTTCGCATATGTCTCACGTCAAACTCGATGACACATAGATATGTTCATAGCGCTCCACATTTTTCAAGGCCAAGTTGAAGTCATGTCTCAACGCTTAATCTTAATCTGGCAAGTTCAAATCAAGTCTCAAACTGCTTCTGATATTTTATGTAAAATGAGTCAGTGGGTAAGCTGTGTCAGCCCCTTAATCTAGCAAACTGCATGTGATGATATACTAAAAATGTTTTAATATAATTTGGTGTAAGAAAATGTTCATGGCAGGTAAAAATGAATAAAACTAAAAACATTTGTCAAGCTGTCACTGGATATTTAAAAGTTATATTATTATTATTAGGTTATTAGTTTAACCTCATCTCCGCTGACAAGTGCATGTGTACGTGCTGCCTCACAGATTCACTTAAAGGGGTGGTAAACCACGATTTCACTATTCTAACTTTAGCTAGCGTGTAATGTTGCTGCTTGAGCATAAACAACATCTGCAAAGTTACAACGTTCAAAGTTTAAAGCAAAGGGAGATATTTGCTTTTAAAGAAATCCATTTCTAAGAACTACAGCAAACGGCCAGTAGGCGACTACACACATTCCTCCAGGGTTGGTGACATCAACAGGCTCAATATTTACATAAACCCCTCCTCCGAGAATATTAAATAAGGGGGCGTGAGGCCATTTTGTATCGCGGCACTGTTGTGGTATAAGTTAGGCTGGAGTGTTGTTGCCGCGATGCAGAGGAAACGCTGTTATTTCCATCCGGATTGCAGGTCTGGGGTACTTGCTCTGTTCAGCCTTCCTTGGGACGGGGGTGCGTTGCAGAGCGTTTAACATACAGCATGTTATATGCACATGTGTTTGAGACGGGGAATCAGGCGCGCGCGGGGCTCCCTGCAGCACATCTAACAGAGGAAAACATCCACCGTCTTCGCGATTTCAATGCCGGATTTGCACAACGTCAGCTGCGTGAAAAAAACACTGCCGGTGCGTGGATACACGACGCACGCGCTGCACATTTCACGAGGACAACTTCCACAAACTTCGCGAGTTCAATACAGGATATGCACAACGGCTTGTCCTGAAAGCTGGATTTACAAACAGAAGCTGTTTACGGGCCACAACCTGTAAGTCTGATTTATATTTCATCGATGTGTTTTCCTGTAATAGGTTGCACATTGTAGCAAGGAAGTAAACAGATGACAATGCTGTTCTGCAAACCAGTCTGTTAAATGCTCATTCATACTTAACGTTATCCGACGAACACCTAACGTTACAAACACTAACGTTAAAATCTCAACAGCGAACCTTACATTAGTGTAAATGATTCTTTGATTAGAGCTTTTATGTGTTGTTTATCTACAGGCATGCTAAACATGGTTCTGTGTGTGATTTGGCTAACTTACTAGTTAAAGCCAGTGCTTAGTGTTTGTTTTGGGTTAATAGTTCTTGCGACAGATATTTGGCTATAATCGTTCTAAAAATACAAAAGTTAAAGTGCCATTCAGTAGCGATCACTATAGATCCGCAGTCTTTACTCTCGAGGACTGAACAGGTTCTGCTCGATCATCTTCACTCAAATGTTCTGGGTCCGATTCGGGCTCATATGGTTTTATTGACGCCGTTGTTTCTAATACTGACCAAAGCACAGTCTACCGGTAAGGGGCGTGACGTTTCCGACAAACGTGCACTGCGGTTAGCGAATCACAACACACTGGGCCAGCTAACCAATCAGAGCCCATCGCGTATTTTTGAGGGACTGGCTTCATACAACCCGGAAAGCATCAGACCGTTTTACAAGGAGGGACAGAGCAGTGTAGAATAAAGGTCAAATATATGAAAAATAATGTTTTTTTTTTTTAAACGAAGCATGAACACGTTACAGTGCACCCCACAAACACAATCAAGCCTTCAAAAGAATGTGTTTTACCAGCCCTTTAAATGTAGCCTAGTTTTCACACACCAACCCGTCATGCCATGATACGCTTAAAATACATATGCAGAACAAAGAAGGACTTTTCATTAGCCATGCCTTTATAAATCGTCTTCACACTAATGTCACATTCAAAACCCTGTTGCACAAGCACTTTTACAGGGTGACTCACCCTTCATCTACATCTCATCGCTTATCTCTCCAAAATCGAAATAAAAGAGAAATCACAACAACTTGCAGAACCGACACAGCGTGTTCCCGGCAGATGGGTGTCCCCAGCATGACACAGCAGCAGTTACATTTATTTCACACATTGAACACTGGGCCGCTCACCCTGGCAGTGGGGGCGCTGCTACGGGCCTTGGCCAGGAGCCTGCGCGCTCTCTCGTACTCGTTATTCTCCGATTCCAGCTTCACGGCAGCCAGCCAGATCTCTTCACTGTTGGGGTTAGCCTAACACAAAGAGAGTGACAGAAAGAGGCGAGATAGGTTTTTACTGGCCATCATCCCAGTGAATACTTCAATACTGTAAAAGTGGAACAATTTGTTTCAGGAAATGAGTGTTCACTCAGAGCACTGATACGCAGTTTAGCTTGAACTTTTTTGTTGTTGTTTTGCTTCGTCAATTTGACGTTTCGTGCCCAGGACTTGCAGGTTCGGTGTTCTTTCAGTTATGACAAGGCCCACAATGAATCAATGAATACAATTACATTACAAAATGTGTAAAAAATGTAATACAGCTCTTTTAAATTGTAATAATATTTCACAATATTAGCACTACTTTTTTGGTTTTCAAGGACTTATCAAACAATATCTTTACTATCTTTCAAATTCTAAAAAAGGTAAATAGATAAATAAAAATAAATTGATAAAACAAAATTATACAAATAAAGTGTAGCACATGACTGTGTTAACCATGACAAAGAGATCACTTTCCTTATTCAAACTGACCCCCCCCCCCCATATCTATATCAGAATTTTGCCTGAAAATATTGTTTTAATACAATTATACCCTAATTTCCCATATACACATTTTTAATCATTTTTTAATATTGTCATTCAATAATTCAAGCACTTTTTAAGTACCTTTTCATAAATATGGCTGCTTTCAAGGGTTTTCCAGAACTTAAATGTCAAATTCAAATTCAAGGACATCAAGCACTTTAAGCATCTTGTACGAACCCTGAATATATCCATTCATTTGATGTCAATTAAAAATGGCTTTAAAATGAAATAAAATAAAGACAATAAATGTGAAGACAACAGTCACCACTATTCTTTTTGTACAAATAGTACATGCTATGGTGTTAATAATATACAATAATAATAGTAATGCTTGCCACTAATAAAGTAGTCATGGAGCTTGGGTGGGCGGCACTTACCTGGAAAGCCAAAGCAAGGATACTTCTGGCTGCAGGAACATCTCCAGCCAACCATTTAGATTTAGCACCCATTAGCCACAACACCTCAGCCTTAGGACAGTGAGCTACGGCCCTCTGCAACAGAGCCTCCAACGACTCTCTGGGAGAAAGAGATTCAAATTCATTCATTCTTTACAGTAATAAAGTGAATCAGGGCTCGGCATTAAGCCTTTTCAAGAAAATAGGTCCTTCACTTGTTCGAGGAAAAAAAAATGAGCTTGTCCAGAAAATAAAAAAATAATGTGTTGTAAATATAATTTATTCTGAAGCAATATTCTCATTAGTGTTCAGTCAGCTTTGACATATTTAAATCTGCATATTTATGATATTTTAACCTTTATAAAGGGCATTTTTTCCCTAATCGTTTCAAATATATGCTTCATCTTTCATTTTAAATTCTTAAATTTGATCAATATATTCAATTAGAATAATAAGACGCGATAGGGCTGTTACCAATCAAATTAAATAATTGACACTGAAAAATTACAACTGCTTTAAATAATGTTATGAGATTGTTTTAAATATTTTTTGAATTTACAAATAAATAAAAAAATGTTGGAAAGAATGATGCATTTAAACACAAATCTAAACCACCAGTAGGTGGCGGCAGGTGACCATCGTGAGTCATTTAATCATTTATTCAAATTATTCTTTCAAAACGCTGAATCATTCAGTAATGAAACACGGTTAAAGGGCTGGTTCACCCAAAAATGAAAATTCTGTCATTAATTCCAAACCCATAAGACCTTTGTTCATCACAAATGAAGATATTTTTGAAATCCGAGAGCTCTCCGACCCCTCCAAAGACAGCAACGCAAAGATGACCACTTTCAAGGCCCAGAAAGGTAGAAAAAACATAATTAAAATAGTCCATGTGACTCCAGTGGTTCGACCTTAAAATGTTATGCAGCGACGAGAATACTTTTTGTGCGCAAAAAACAAACAAAAATAACGACTTTATTCAACAATATCTTCTCTTCCCTGTCACTCTCTTATGCTATTCACGTTGTTGGGTGGCCGTTGTGTTGCTGTCTTTGTGGGGTCAGAAAGCTCTGAGATTTAGGGCTGTAATCTCCCAGTCGATTCATTCTGGCTTGACCAAAATTCTGAGTGGTCGATTTTTTGCCGCGTTCATTTCATCAGGTGGAAAGCACTAATTGCTAATGGGGGTGTTTTCAGAGCACCCCTGTTTCACAAGTAACAGTCTGTCTTCAGAACACCCCCATTGTTTTCACTTCTTTTGGATTAGCCCAGCCCACTGGAGAAGAGAGACAAATTGAAGTACGCTACTTTGCTGTATATTATTTATTTAATTGTGAGCATTTTCCTAGTCAGTCCTCTTCTACCATGTCAACAAAGACATCCGCAGTGTGGCAGCATTTAAAAAAAATAGAAAATGGGAAAAGTTGAATGCAAATTTTGCAAGCAACAGTTTGCATATCACAGCTCGACGACAAACTGTCATGTCACCTAAAAACAGTCAGCTAACTTGTCTGTGTTAGGTTGCCCCGTCCCTTTTATTATTGTGCAAACTGGCAATTTATTTCTAGTATTATTTATTGGATTTGGGCACTTTATTATTTTTTTTTTTGGAGCAATGCGCTGTGCCCACTGTTTGTATTCGTTTTGAGCCTATGCTTTATTTTTAAGTTATGCACTTTATTTCGTTTCTGCTCTTGATCTGGCTTGTTTAATAAATATTCCTTTTTTATTAAAGTGGACGTGCCTTTTCTGTTTAAGAGTAAAAGCTTTAAGTTAATAGTCTATTCGTGTCTCAGCCACAAAGCTGAGCTGATCCTATGTTCGAGCTGCACAGAGCGGCGGAAATTATAGTGTCTGTCAGTTATTATAATTAGTGGTGGGCATCGATTAAAAAAAATTAACTAATTAATCGCACTTTTTTCTGTAATTAATCGCAAGTTTTTAATATTTTACGTTTTTAATATTTTGATATTGTAATAATTTCAGTTACTCTCCAAATTAATGTATAAACAATTTAAAGACAGCATATTTTAAATATGTGTTGTATTGTCATATTTTTATGAATGAAGGCCAGTATCACTGATACTAAAGTGTCTATGAAACATTAATGACGTTACATTACAGTATAACTGAAAGCTCCCAATTTCAACATTTATTAGGCTTTAAAAAAACAACTTTTAATTTAAGTGAACTTAAAGGGTTAGTTCACCCAAAAATGAAAATTCTGTCATTAATTACTCACCCTCATGTCGTTGGACACCCGTAAGACCTCCGTTCATATTCGGAACACAAATGAAGATATTTTAGTTGAAAGCTGATGGCTGAGAAAGGCTTCACACAGGCCTCCATTGGCATTCAGTACATTGACACTTCCAAGATCCATGAAAGGCACTTAAAACGTCGTTACAAAGTCTATCTCACCACAGTGGCTCTACAATAATCATACAATGCGACGACAATAGTTTTTGTGCGCAAAAAAAAATCAAAATAACACCTTTATCCAACTTGTTCTTGTCTTCCGTGTGCGCCTCCACGACGCATGCGCGAGAATATGACGTAGCGCCGGTGTTCGGGAATCGATGAAATACACACTTAAGCCCCATTTTGAGCACTACGCCGAGACCTAAAGCACGATCAATGTAGAATCCAACAGCTTAGACACGCGCGTCTTCCTCTGCTCGTAAACAAATCGCTTCTGGGTCATATGTCCGAACGCCGGATCTGCGTCATATTCTCGCGCATGCGTCGTGGAGGCATACACGGAAGTCGAGAACAAGTTGGATAAAGGTGTTATTTTGATTTTTTTTTGCGCACAAAAACTATTGTCGTCGCATTGTATGATTATTGTAGAGCCACTGTGGTGAGATAGACTTTGTAACGACGTTTTAAGTGCCTTTCATGGATCTTGGAAGTGTCAATGTACTGAATGCCAATGGAGGCCTGTGTGAAGCCTTTCTCAGCCATCAGCTTTCAACTAAAATATCTTCATTTGTGTTCCGAATATGAACGGAGGTCTTACGGGTGTCCAACGACATGAGGGTGAGTAATTAATGACAGAATTTTCATTTTTGGGTGAACTAACCCTTTAAAACAATCTTTACATAAACCCAAAATAGTACATGTTATATTTACCCATGGCCTTCCCTGTTATACATATACAGAAATGTAATAGTTATCTTTCTTAACTGCATAAATAATACATTAAATATAGATGAATCATCATTAAAGCTAAAATTTTCTCTGTTCCCGTTGTTCTTTGATGAACATTATTGATGATCATCAGTGCTACTGTCACTTTAAGAACAGCCGCGGATCTCACGCGCTGTCCCGCGCATCTCATTTCCTCACAACTCTTTAAATTCATTTAAGACGTTATTTAACTAATTTAAGACTCCTAATATGAGAATACACAAAGTCCTCTGTGTTATTGTTTGTTCAAGAGCAAAAGAGAACTCGATGTGAGCAGGAAACTGACGCGAGTCTATCTATGCGTCGAGTGTGTGTGTGTGTGTGTGTGTCCTGATTAGCTGACATGAGACGCATCCACACAGACAGGACACTGACACACACACACACACACACACACACACACACACACACACACACACACACACACACACACACACACACACACACACACAGGACATTGGCATACAGCGCGTTCACTTGTGTCTTGTCACGCTTGGAAGCATTTACATGAATAAGAGCGTGATGATCATGTAACGCTAAGCAAAAATGGATATAAAAACGGACGCTGCGTTATTTGCGTTAAATATTTTAATTGCGTTAAGCTGAAAAAATTAATCGCCCGCGTTAACACGTTAATTTGCCCAGCCCTAATTATAATACATATGACAAAAACAATTGTCTAAATTATTGTTGCATATTCCTCAAAAGTTCTAGTTGACAACATAGTGCTATATTTTCGGAAATCATAGGCTATGATATTGCGCAGGTGCACGTGATGCAACGCTGTCCGAGCTGACAGACTCGTGTGTCAGACTCATTTAAGTGCAAAATAATCAGGTCAAAAACAATTTAATATACTGCAAATAGCCTACTATTTTTTCATGTTTATTTATAATTCATTTAGGCAGACAACAAGGCTACCAAGTACTGCGCACAGTGCGCAGCTGATTCATTTAACTTTTTTTTCCTAACGTCATTTTTAGTCAAATTTCAGGACTTCTGTCGATCAAGATTTTCTTTTGTTGATTACAGCCCTACTGAGATTTCATAAAAAATATCTTTATTTGCGAAGATAAACAAAAGGTCTTACGGGTTTGGAATGACACGAGGCTGAGGAATTAATGAGAAAATTTTCATTTTTGGGTGAAGTATGGTTCTGCTGCGATCTTTGTTTGGAACTATTTTCGCTGCTGAAATAGAACAAAAACAGTCAATATTGCGTCTAAATATTAATTTCTTGCTTATTGAACTGTCATATGAAATCAGTGTCACATTTTCAATCGTGATGTATTTAGCACTATTAGTCGTGTGTTATAATGAATTATTACAGAAGTATGTTAACTTCTTTGTGTGAGCTGCGCTCATTTGTTGGGATTTCTCACTTGCCCCTTCAAAAAAAAAAAAAAAACACTTGGCCCGGACAGGTGCTAATGTCGAGCCCTGTGAATACATGCCACTTTTGGCACTGTCTGAACGTATAAAGGCACCTCTTAAGGAAACTGGTTTCATCAAGGCTTCCATAATGACAGTCTAATGGTCTAGCCAAAAAATATGCCTTCCTCTCTCCATATACTGCCTGTGAACGCCTGGACAGTGCCAGTGAATGCTGACAGAAATTCTGTTCGGCCAGTGAGACTTTGACTTCCAGGACAATAGAGGAAGTGAGTATTTCTCACCGTGTACCGTGGTTCTTCTCAAAGTAAGCGGCCCTCAGCCAGACGCTCTTCTTGCTGGGGAAGACCTGGAGTGCATGTGCGTAGATAGCACGAGCACACTCCAGAGCTCCATGAGAGACACACTACAGCAAAAACAACAGCCAATCAGCATCAGACATCACAGTAATAACATCCAGCTGTGGAATTTAGCCATACTACTGCTGAAAAATACACTGAATCTTCTAATATAACATCATAAATTATGGGAAAGGTCTGTAATAAACAAATATGTGGTGCTGATTGAAAACAGAATGTGGGTGCATGAAGGTGAGAGGATGTTTACACTGTCTGCATCCTCCATCCATGTGTGTTTGCAGTCCTCCTCTTCAATACCAATCCCAATCACAGCTCTGATCACAGCCTGACATGTGGCCACGCTGCCAGCCTTATCACACTCCTCTGCATCCTGAGACAGGAACACAAAACAGACATCAGTTTCAAATAAACATCCTGATATTGCCTGTGTGCGGAAACATTTGAATATTTCCTTTGATGTATCTGGCAATGCAGCTGAGAACTCTCCATCCAGACAATAATGTCTGTTGCATTTTTCACTTGTTTTCTTTTTACTTAAAGTCCTCAAATAGTATGTGACCCCGTCTGTGAAACCCCAGCTAAAGTCGCATAATCTAATGATGAGATCTAGAGCGTCAAAGTAGTCATAGCCATAAAAATGACCAAAACAGGTGATTTGTTTTTATTGCTGTAAATGATAGATTATACCAAGGGCTTTGAGATGCAGTACTGAATTTTTCATTTATAATATTATAAATACTGAAATTAATGATTTTATTGACGCTACGTTTTATTATTTTGCACCAAAAAATACCGGACGTGGGCTTCTTAAGTATTGATTCTAATTGTCTCTTTGTTTACTTTCGACACAGAAACAACTCCTGATTCTTATATCATTCTGTTCAGAAACATATTTTTTACAATTACAAAGTGCAAACAGACCATAATATCAATCCGCACGACCAACGATCAGGTCAGTGTCGGGAAAGGCAAGAAAACGGCGACTTAAGCCGGGTTCCGATTTCTGTGTGGATTTCTTTGTGTCATCACCGACATTTCAGGAACAGCTTATTTGTTTTCTAACTCCACCTTCTGCCGATATATCCATCTTATTTTAAAGACATTTAATGGCTGCTGATGCGCTGGGTTTATGAATTCGCTCTCTGACAGGGCGGCCACGGCACGCAAAGCGCAAGGAACAGAAACAGCTGATAGTTTAATTAATAATGATTAATATAGGCCTACTGTCTTTAGTAGGCTAAATAAAGAACCCATATTATATATTAATATAAAAAAGTTGCGTATGTCCTTCGGAAGCAAAGCTCTTGCGTCTGATGTTTTGGTTTCGGTTTGTAAACCTATACGAATAGAATGCATGAATGAGAACAAAGTGCAGGACGTGCTTTATGTAAAAGAGTTATTAAGCGCAATGAGCCATGAAAAAATCATAATGAATCATAATCGAATCGAATTGTGAGACAAGTGAAGATTCACAGTTATGACTATCTGCACAAAGTTTGAGACTGACCTGTTAACTTGGTAGGGCATTAGGCCTAGTCCTGGATTTACTCCAAATGTTACACAGTGAGATTTTCTATGGATGTTTTATATATTAGTGGATAATATATAGGCCTATTAATGACATTTTCTACTGAGATTTCATTTTACTAATAAAGTTATAGCCTACAAATCTTTATAGTGAACTGACTTGATAAATCAAGCTCTTGTGGTGCCCCCATTCGTTTCAATGTTTAACGCTTTTTGGACATGCACATCATAATAAATAGACTTGTTTTACAAAACTAAGAATTTTCCCATAAATGTGTCCTATATCACTGAAAATGGGAGAATCTTAGCTTTAATGTGGTATATAGCACATTGTCATAATAATAATGGTTAAAATGTTTTACAAATTTAAAAATAAGCTTGATTTTAAAATTGGAATTTCTCAAAATCATGATTTTCTGAGGCCGAAATTCAGCTTATTTTTGACATGGTCTTACTCAGTCAATATTAAAGATATCAAGGTTATATTTTCACAGAATGTTCTTTACATTATGTAGGATGATTTTATGTATAAAACAGTGAATGACAAAAAAAAATGACTTTAGCTGGGTTTTCACATACATACATACATACATACATACATACATACACATAACACAAACCTGAATCCATTGCTCGCGGTTTATCTCCACGCCGTTGGCTCTCAGAGATGTGATGGCTCTGTCAATGATCTTCTCCACCATCTGTGTGTTGCCGTTGGCCTCCTCCAGCTTGGCAGCGGTGATCCAGATATGCCGGTCAGTGGGAATGTTTTCACGGGCCTTGTTTAGCACACGACGGGCATTCTCATAGGTTTCTAATCGGGCCAGAGCCAGCCAGAGCTACGGGAGACAAGGACAACACTTTATGGGCCAAATCAGATTGCCCTATCAAAGGTTTATGGGTTTTGGCTGATTAAGCCTGTGTGTGTGCACGCACATGTTGGTCCTCACTCCAATGGTCTAATATAGTTGTACAAAGACCCTTTTAAAGGCCTGTTTGAGGTTGAAGACTTGGTTTTAGGGATAAAGTTATAATTGGGTAAAGGGTTTAGGGGAAGGGTTCAGGTTAGGCACTTAGGGTGCTTTCACATCTCTAGTTCGGTTCATTTGGTCCGAACCAAGGGCAAACAATTATACATTGTAGCATTTCTCAGCTTTTTTGGTTCCTTTTCACACCACACTAATTGCTTTCGTCCGAACCAGCCGAAACGAACCAAAATGCAGTCACATGACAACATCCACATCACTCACTGGCCATGGCGTATTTCCTAAACTGCTTTTCGATTGGTCAGAATTTACGTGCAGGAAAATTCCAGTAGAAGAGGAAAAGCCAGCAAACAACACAACTATGGAGAAACGACGGTGCGGGCTGGTTTTGTTCCATGCCCATAATCTATTACATTGTTTGAATACGCCGCAAACAATACATTTCTATAATGAAGTGTGGATGAGGCTTGAAAATAACGTTTTCAAACGGCGAGCGTGCATAGCTCGCCACTTCAAGCGGAGGCGTGCATTAATTTCGAAAGTTGGGACCAAAATATGGTCATCAGACCAAATTTCTATGAGGCTCTGCACCTCCTGACTACTCCAAGTTTGTCTGCGAGCTGCCATGCTAAAGTTCAAACTGTCAACAAACACTTCCTCATCCCACAATGCACAGCGCAACTGACTACGGCAGCTGGTTTAGACCAAAAATGATCTTTTTGCATTTGGGTCTGTTCGAGGTCGGATCACGTTCTCTCACCACAAACGAACCGCTCCAGAGTTCGCTTGTAAGCGCACCGAGACCACCTCTTAAAGGAGCTAGAGATTGCATTGTGTCAATGAATGTCCTCACAAAGATAGATGTACAAGAGTGTGTGTGTGTACCTCCACACTGGTTGGACAGCACTCGACTGCTCTGCTCAACATGATCCTGGCATCCTCTGGCTCCTCCAGCTCAACAGCTGTCTTCCACAAACGCACCGACTTCGACACATTCTCCAGAGCTGTGGAAACATGCAGATATTGGGAAAAAAGACAGTACGTAGACATGTTTTTTTTTAATGATTAAACAAAAAGTGGCACTAGTGCTAAGGTTTTTTGGAACAATCTCTCAAATCTAAGTATTAGGGATGCACCAACATGAACATTGACTGATACCAATAACTCTTTACATTTGAAAGCCGATAACCGATATATTGGCCAATACATCCAAACACAATATATTTTAATAATTTGAGAGCCTGATTACAAAACCAAGACTCACCATTTAAAGCCATCTCCCAAGCACACAATTATAATAATGTATAATTTAATGTAGCCTATATGAAAGACTGCACATATTGTGTTGACTTTAATTTCCTTTTTGAAGTGATTCAAATCATATTTCAAGCAATTCAAAACCATCATGGCTAATACAATGTGCATCCGAAGTGTCTCAGCTGAAGGAAATAATCCATTACTTAACGGCTTTAATATTTTCTAATTTTCTTATCAGGCCGATAACAATAACATTAAAGATGGACATATATGTGACCCTGGACCACAAAACCAGTCATAAGGGTATTTTTTTGGAAATTGAGATTTATACACACACACATGAAAGCTGAATAAATACAGCCATTCGAAAATCTGGAATCTGAGGGTGCAAAAAAATTCAAATATTGAGAAAATCGCCTTTTAAGTTGTCCAAATGAAATCCTTAGCAATGCATATTACTACTAATAATAATAAATTTTTTATATATTAGCAGTAGTAGATTTACAAAATATCTTCATGGAACATGATCTTAATACGCTAATGATTTTTGGCATAAAAAAAAAATCGTTCATTTTGACCCATACAATGTATTGTTGGCTATTGCCACAATTATACCCGTGCCACTTATGACTGGTTTTGTGGTCCAGGGTCACATATCGGCCGATACCAATTTGGTGGCCAACATAATGTGCATCCCCACTAAGTACCAATGTCTTGCACTTAATCTTTTCTTTATTTACTTTTTTCTTCCCATGAAATAATTCATAAACATCATTTTTGTTTTAAATCTGAACTGACCTTTCCATAAAAGACCAAATTATCTGATATTTTAAAAGACTTATTGATCTTGAGTCCTATTTAAGTACCCACAACACTGGCATTGTGGAGGTGGCTTCCGCATGGGCAAGCAAAGCCTCAAATTTCCTGCAGAAAACGCAAAATTGTTGGCAAAGACTATGTAAAACACCTCAGGAATAATCATCAAACTGGTACTAAAATGACTGTGTCGGATTTTTAATGACACTAATTACTTCACTTAAAAAACATTACTTTATAGAGTTACCATGATAATCACTTAAGAGACAGTGATGAAGTAGAACTGCCAGCCTGTTAGGAGAGATCTCTTATTATAAGTGGGAGATTCAGGATGTTTTAACAAGCTGAGACTGATAGAGCTTTCATACATAACTAACAATTCATCCGTCTCTGTCACACAGGTATGCAGGCAGAAAAAAAAGCAGGTGACTGAAAACAAATAGAAGAGAGAGAGAGACAAAGAGCGGCTGACCTTTCCTGAGAACTCGTTTCTTGGCCCTGATGTCGGTCTCTAGCTCAGCAGCTCTGATATAGATGCGCACAGACTGAGGGAGGTGACGCACTGCCTGGGCAACCACTGCCTTTGCCGTGTCTCCTGGCTGCAGCCGGGCGGCTTCAAGCCAAACATCCTCACTCTATGAATATAATACAAACACAAAAGCACTCTAGATTAACTCGTTCTTGTGACTGACAGAATTTTCAAGCAATCCATGTTTTTTCATGTGTTAGCACAATCATCCAAAATTAAATAGTGCATAAATCAAAACTGGCTAATGTTACTGAATGAAATAGGACAGGATCATCATTCTGAATCTGATCCGGATGAAGCCTTTAATATAAAATGCGATTTTTCTCAGCTTTTTAATACATGAAGCTAAAATATGAATGATAATACAATTATTTAAAAGCAGGGGGCCTGTTCTTTCTTTTGATATATTGCATGTTCAGACATACAACAAAAGTAAATAATTGTGAAAATGATCAAAAATGCTGGCAGTGGTTGGCAACTTTAAAAAAAATAAAAATAATTTAAAAGCTGACGGGGAAAGAGTTAATAACAGACACAATCTCAGAATAAATAACATCCTCAGCAGGGCTCTAGGAAGAGAAAGAAAAGGGGGAAAAAAAAGACAAGGGAGCCAAAAAAATATTTTGTTTTAGAAATGCTCTCTAGAGTTGGTTGTTCATTGGGTTTCAGAAAATATTTTGGTTAAATTAAACCATTTTGTTGTTGTATTTAGTATACATTTGTTCCAATTTACAGAGATAGTTCACCCAAAAATGAATTGTCATTTACTTACCCTCATGCCTCATGACGTCTTTTCTTCTGCTGAACACAAGAGATTATATTTTTAAAGAAAGTTGGTAACCAAACCGTTTCAGTTCCCATAGACTTGCATTATATTTTTTACCATTCAATGGAAGTCAATGGGAACCAAAACCGTTTGGTTACCAACATTCTTCAAAATATCTTCTTTTGTGTATGAATTTCTTTCTTCTGCTGAACACAAAATAAGTTATTTTAAAGAATGTTGGTGATCAAACAGTTGACGGTAGCCATTGACTTCCATAATAGGAAAAAAATACTGTGGATGTCAAGGGGGTCCATCAACTGTTTGATTACCAACATTATTTAAAATAACTTATTTTGTGTTCTGCAGAAGAAAGAAACACATACAAGTTTGGAACAACATGAGGGTGAGCAAGTGATGATGATTTTAAATTTTGGGTGAACTATCCCTTTAAGAGAAATCAAAGATGAACTTGTAAATAGTTCACATGGACGTAAGGAGTAAATGAGGATGGGCTGGAGAATTGTTAAAAAAACTAAATGAATGCGCATCGATTTATATAACCATTCAAAATGAATCAGCTGCCAAAACAGCATGTTTGTTCATCGCAGGCGTGTTTGACGGCTGAACGTACTGATCGTGCCCAGACATCCTGTCAAAGTGAGCCGCTCTCTAGGCTTTGAGACACAGCCAGTGTGTGTCACTGTTCTTCTGCTGAAAGGAAGAGCTGAACTATTAACTTTGATTAATGAGCCAGCAGGAATTTCATAACACTTAAATGAAGCTGTGCACACACACTGAGAGCAAAGGCCCTGACACTGTTTCCGCACGGTGTGCGTTTTCATTTCCAGTCCTCTCTCTCCGACTCCAAAGTCAGCACTAGTAGACAAATTGAAGGCACAGCTTACATAAACAAGACCTCATACATTCACCATGACATTTTTATGTTGCTCTTGAACCATATTTAACATTTTAGGAAGTGGGATTTTGCAGGCTAAATGCATTGCTATAGCAACCTGTCAACTCTGGCAACATTCCTAAAGCCATAAACCTTCAATGGTTCATACACACACACACTGCCCCCTACAGGACACACAGGGTCAAGCTATTCTGTTTTACATTAAAAGGATAGTTTAACTTTAACCAAATATGAAAATTCGATCATCATTTACTCAACCTGATGTCAGTCTAAATCTGTATGGCTTTCCATCCTATGTTAAACATTAAGATTTTTTTTGTCAATATACATACTTAAAGGGTTAGTTCACCCAAAAATGAAAATTAGCCCATGATTTACTCACCCTCAAGCCATCCTACATGTACATGACTTTATTCTTTCAGAGTTATATAAAAAATTTCCAAGCTTTATAAATGGCAGTGAATGGTTGTGTCATTTTTGAAGTCCATTAAAGTGCATCTATCCATCATATAAATGCTCCACAAAAGAGCAGTCCCTGACGCGAAGTACAGGAGCATTGCACGCTTTGATGCCTCTCGAGGATAGAGCTGGCCAACAAACTCCCCCCTCTTCTCTTATATCGAAATCCTCTGCCATTTATCTTGAAAAAATCTCGTTTTAGACTCGAATTCATGACCAGTGTTTTGTTTTGCTCTATTCTCTGTGCTTCTGCGTTCGCCTTTGCCTTTACACAAGGTTTTAAGGGTCATGGGTTACTCTTTTAGTAGTCGACTGGAAGATAGTTATTTTAGTCTATAAAGTGTTAAATATGGATATTTTTCTAACACAAACGTGCCACTTCGCTTCAGAAGGCCTTTATTAACCCCCCGGAGCCGTGTGGAGCAGTTATATGATGGATAGATGCACTTTTATGGACTTCAAAAACGACCCAGCAATTCACTGCCATTATAAAGCTTGGAGCCAGGACGTTTTTTAATACATCTACGATTTTATTCGTCATATACACCTAGGATGACTTGAGGGTGAGTAAATCATGGTCTAATTTTTCATTTTTGGGTGAACTATCCCTTTAAGGCCCCAATCACACAGAACGCATTTTTCAGTTTTTTTTTTATGTTGCTAGGAAACCCCCAAATCAGCTGTCCTGTCAGTCTCATCAAGGTAACGGTCGCCACAACGGAAGACCCGCCTCTCCATTCATTCGATTGAACAATAGAAAAAAAAACACGATGACGTCGGGCGCTTTTCCGTTCAGAGTTTCACTTTTTTGTTCTATTTCTTCCACAATACCATGTGGTGTTATTAAATTCAATCCATGGTGAATGTTGGTGATTTGTGGACTGAAACCCCTGAACTTCACTCATGGTTCAATGTTTCTCCTGGTTCCCACGTCAGCGCTGTTTGATCTGATATCTGTGGAAATGGCAGCTCTTATCAGTTGAACACCATGGTGGTCGCACCAGTGCAACCTCTAACAATATTTTGTCGCACCAGCAGGAAAAAAGGTCGCAAAATGTGGTCACAGCCTGGACCAATATCCTCTCAGCATCGTGGACGGCATCAGGATGTTCACTAACAGTATATTGCTCTTTTTACCCCCCAAGCAAAGAACGAAAAAGCCTTGAGTATATTGGGGCCTAAACTTAGTCACACACGACCATTTTTGTCTCTCACCTTCGGACACATCTCAGTGCCTTTCATGATCAGGTTTCTGGCCACCTGCAGCTTCCCGGTCACCTCTTCCAGACGGGCAGACGCGATCCAGGCGGGGGGGTGGTGAGGGTTTGTTTCTCTCACTGACTTCAAGAGGAGACGTGCCTTCTTAATATCACTGCGCACACACACACAGAATGACATTTAGCAAATGCAATACAAACAGCCCAGATATAAAGCGCATGAGGGTCAGATGTAAAACACTCAGTACCTGATGTCTCCTCCGTGTGTGGGGATCATGGAGTTGAGATCGGTGAGATAGCCTTTAGGATCAACAACAGTCTGCCCGCTCACGGAGTCAGACACCTGGAGACACAAAGACATCCACTATGTTTACATGTTCACCATTAAAGTGATTATTTACAATAACCAGAGAAAGGATGGTAACAGTGCCTTTGTTACTCGTTACATGTAGTTACTGTAGTAATAACTATAACTTATGCATAATTACACCAAACTAACCCGAAACCAAACCCTGTTCCTAACTGTATAGTAAGTATAAATGAATAGTTATGCTATAACACATCTTAAAGAAAAATGTAACCGTAAGGACATGAGCTAAACCTTTCACTCCTGTTTACATGCTATTTTCACTGCAGAACTGTGGTTATTTTACTGCCATTATTCACAAAATAAAGCAATGAACAGCATAAATGCTGAACTCTGGTCACACGGATTAGTTTTCCGGTTCTTTGGTATCTGGCCTCAGTAATTTTTTTAGGGACGCACCTAATAATGTCTTGATGATGAATATTTGCATCATCGGAGGATTTTTTCCAGTAATAAAATGCATAATTCTCTCATCTCAGGGGGACATGAGGGGGGGAAAGTACGATAATTCGAATATACTAACGGGTTTCTACTGATACAAAGCTTAATGCTAAATCACTGAAGTAACCCTTTAATTACAGGGATAGTTCAGAAAAAAGTGAACTTTCAAAAATTTATTTAAATTTTTGGGTGAACTATCCCTTTAAATATGGAATTAAAACACTATGGTGCGTCACCTGACTGAGCCTCATGTCCATCAGTGTGTTCCTGGCCTGTCCGATCTTCCTCATGTCCAGCTCTCCAGCACCGGGCGTCATGCCTCCTGGGAAGGGTGAGTTCAAGCCCCCTGGGAAGGGTGTGTTTAACCCACCAAATTGCTGAAAAAGGAAGCACCTCAATTAGAAATTGCATTTTTGTTTCGTATTTTGCATTAAAATAGTCAAACGCATTGGATACTGTATCCCACAAACACTTATCAAAATAACATTGTGCCCTGGTTATATTCCTGGACAACATCCCTGGACGTGTTCTCAGGGCATGTGCGGAGCAGCTCGCTGGGGTTTTTACAGACATTTTCAACCTGTCTCTTGCCCAAGCAGCTGTACCGACATGCTTTAAACGCACTTCCATTGTGCCAGTGCCGAAACACTCTAACCCGAGGTGCCCTAATGACTACCGCCCTGTAGCACTCACACCCATCGTTATGAAGTGCTTTGAGCGGCTGGTCCTGGAACACCTAAAAGACTCTATACCATCCACATTGGACTCACACCAGTTTGCCTACCGCAGCAATAGGAGCACAGAGGATGCCGTTTCCATGGCACTGCACTCTGTGCTCACCCATCTGGACCATAAGAACACGTATGCACGCATGCTGTTTGTTGACTTCAGCTCAGCATTCAACACTGTCATCCCATCCAAGTTAATAGCTAAACTTGGAGACCTGGGCATCAACACTTCAATGTGTAACTGGATTTTGGACTTCCTAACTGACAGACCCCAGAATGTTCGTTCAGGATTCACCTGCTCCACATCCATCACACTCAACACTGGTGTACCACAGGGCTGTGTGCTAAGCCCGTTTCTCTACTCCCTCTTCACCGCCGACTGCAAGCCTGTGTATGGATCTAATTCTATCGTCAAGTTTGCGGACGACACAACGGTGATCGGTCTCATCAGCAACAACGATGAGACTGCCTACAGGGAAGAGATCCAGCACCTGGCCACATGGTGCGCTGATAATAACCTGCTCCTCAACACCACCAAAACGAAGGAGCTCATCGTGGACTTCAGGAAGGAGTCAAGAGGCACACACGACACCATCCACATCAATGGAATGGCTGTTGAACGTGTCTCCAGTTTCAAGTTCCTGGGGATCCACATCTCGGCGGACATGTCGTGGACGACCAACACCTCCAGCCTGGTCAAGAAGGCTCACCAGCGCCTCTTCTTCCTGAGGACACTGAGGAAGAATCAGCTCTCCTCGGCTATCCTGGTGAACTTCTACCGCTGCGCAATAGAAAGCATCCTGACCAACTGTGTGGCAGTGTGGTATGGGAGCTGCTCTGTTGCGGAGCGCAAGGCACTGCAGCGGGTGGTGAAAACTGCCCAGCGCATCACAGGGACTCCACTGCCTGCCATCGAGCACATCCAGAGGAAACGCTGTCTGCATCGAGCTCGCAGCATCCTCAAGGACTCCTCGCACCCAGCCCACAGACTGTTTTCTCTCCTGCCCTCCGGCAGGCGTTTCAGGATCCACCGGACCAGGACCAGCAGACTAAAGAACAGTTTTTTCCCCAGAGCTGTCTCCTTACTGAACTCCAACCCCCGCTGATCCACTTCCCTCATATACTGATAACTCTCCTACCTCACATCCACCTTCACTTTGTTATTTGCACTACCGACTGTTTATCACAGTAACAACTGTTTACATATGCATCTTACACTGCCATATCTTAACTGGATTATGCTCATTTGCACTGCTGACTGTATTTATAGTACCAATGTTTACATTTGCATTTTTGCACTGTACTTCTAAATGTAATATGCAACCACTTTCCACTGCACTTTACACTTTTTTTTTTTTCCGGATAGCTCTGTCCATAATTTATTGCACTACCCTAATCCACTGCTATTCCTCATATTAGCCTAACATATTATTGTATACCTCTATCTGTAAAATTCTGATTATAGTAATAGCCATCTGTATATTGTATTCATAGTACATATTCACCTGTAAATTCTTTTTATAGTAATAGCCATCTGTATATTTATTCACTGTACATATTCACCTGTAAATTCAGTTCTGTTTATAGTAATAACGTCTCTCTATTTATACATATTTATACATATTCAGTACATATCCATGTCCTGCACTTACGCATCCATTGTATATCCTGCACTTGCTGCTATTGCACTTCTGGTTAGACCTAAACTGCATTTCGTTGCCTTGTACTTGTACTTGTGTAATGACAATAAAGTTGAATCTAATCTAATCTAATCTAATATTCATATATGCATTACACGGTGAGGCCATTTCGTTTTCCCATGCATAACAAAAAAATTGCACATCGTGGCAACATGCAGTCTGTCTCCTGTTTACTCCACACATTTTCCTTAAAGACTGTGAGACCGGCAACGAAATGTTACTCACCGCTTGCAGTGGGTCAACAGAGGTGTGGTTATCTCCTGTCTGGAGGTGCTTGGCAAAGAAGCTGTCCGGCACAGGCGTGAGCTTCTCGTAGCGGGGATTCCTCTGACGTTTGTTCCTGGCATCACCCACCTCAGGAATACTCAACCATTCATCCTCTGTGACCTCAGACAGCTTCCTCTGGAAGGCACAGATAATGCAACAGGGTTATAGTTGACATTTTTCACAAGATTTTTTTATGTTTTCATCAGATGGTCCAGTCTATTGTGATTGGTCTGCTCTGATTGGTCAGATGGCTCAGTCTGCAGTGTTTGAAACGATTCTTTCTTTTAGAGGACAATAACTTTGCAGACCTTTTACATTCACAAACAGTTATATTGAATACCGCATGAAAGGTAATGTCCAAAAAAGCCTAATAGGGGCACTTTAAAGATTATTTGTAGGTTAAAGCAGGCAGGGGAACAGGGGAATAAACAAATCAATTCAGCAGGTCAATATCCACACCAAGTCCCACACAAACCTTCAGATCTGAGAACTGTTGCTGAATCTTGGGCCGCTCCATACGGTATTTCTCGATCTCCTCTTTCTCCCGCAGCTCCCTGAAGATACATCAATCAAATGAGCCAAGAGAAGCTACACAAAAACAAACAAGCGTTGATGAGAGAAGAAAGTCCACACACCTTCTTTCTTTGCGTCTCTCATCCATTCGTTTATCCAGTGCGGCGTAGATGGCGTCTGCCTCCTCGTCGTCTTTCTCATACGGCCCACTCGAGAACAGACTGCCTGCATAGCCGTTGAACTAGAGGATTCACAAGAACATATTTATTTTATATCTTACAAAGCCACTAATAAATAACTAACAAACAATTATGTATATTAAGTTTCATATTTGCATGCAATCACATCTAGCGCATCAAGTCAACACGACTCTCTTCAGAATGATGTACCTCATCATAGTTAGTGTCATTCAGATCCTCTTCATCCTCTTCCTGGTTTTTCTTCATCTGATCGCCCACCGTCCTCTTCCCAGGGGGGGCGTGCCGATCGTCCACTGGGTCATTGGCATCACGAGCGGGACCGATATCAGACCGTGTTGTGAAACCCGTGGCACTGCAGAGCACAATACATTACAACAGCCGTTTTCAAACTGAGATCCAGGGTGCCTTAAGTGGGTGCTGGGGGAGTTCAGAACAAATTAAATATGCAAATAAATGTATTTCTAAATATATAATTTCTTATATTATAAGTTAGGAAAGTGTTCCCTTCTAAATCACACAAAAACATTACAGCAACATTACAAAATAACGACCTTACACATCAACAAAACATTACAATACACAAGACAGCACAGCACAACGTTCATAACTTTATAAATAAGTCTGGGTGTAACGATACCCTCATGTTACGATTCGATACATATGACACTGAACTCACGATACGATATTACGATACTCCAAGGCATATGGTAAAAGGTTAACAAAAAACGAACTGTTGATTAAAATGCTAAATTTGGTATTACATTGGGGGAGGAAATGAATAGGCCTGGACTTGGTGCTGATTTATGATTCTAAAGCTGAAAATACATAATTATTTTAGACGAATAAAATGCTTGCACTCTCACTTACTAGATATATTTAAAATAACGTATGCCACTTTTTACTGGTAACAAGACATTTGGCATTATAAGAACCCACAAATATCCCCCATTGCATTGTTATATATAACATAGTAGTTTAATGTAGTACTGACACAACAACTCTGTAAACTTTAATTTTTTTCCTCACACAGAATTGTTCATTTTGGGAGAACTAACGTATACACAATACAGACTGTCACTATCCACGGTTGTATTTTTGTATTGCGATATATTGTGACAAGATATATTGTTACACCCCTACAAATACGTGAGTGCGTTGAGTTTAGGCTGTCGTGATTATTAGTATTGGTGTCTCACCCTCTGCCCAGACCAGGCACGTAACCCAGCGGCGCAGGCATGCCGAGAAACGGCTTCTTCTTCTTATTCAAGCCCCCCATGAGCGGAGAAGCCAGCGGCATTGCCGGAGCCCCATTCGCGGCCCCGCCGGCACCTCCGGACTGGTTTTTGTTTGCAGATTTCGCAGGTTGCTTCGCTGTGGCGCTCGCCATCGTTGCTCTGCCGAAAACACTCTTTACTTCCGGAACAACAACAGTCGGGCTTCCTGTGTGTGTGACATTAAAGTCTGCTTTTAAAATGTGTTAGTGTCACTATAGCGCCATCATAGGATGGGCGGAATGAAGTAGCTTGACCTAAATTAACCTGTTTTTTGTTGTTGTTGGATTCCAATGCACGTTTCCAAAATAACTGAAAGAAGTTGATATGTGATGAAAAATATGTAAACATGGGTCCATTATATTAGTGGACCTCAAACTTCCCTTTCATCTTAAAGCGTGTGTATCTGATTTATCATTGATGTCATAGTTGTAGGGTTAAAATTTGGAAAGATACCTACATAAAAAAATCATATGGTTAGGTTTGTTGAATTTGATTTGAATTTTTATTTGATGCTACTAGGATTGATTTAACAAATTATGAGGAAATTATGGTTAAATTAGCCGTCCTGACCATTACACATCTATTTTATTGAGTTAGTTCTTTCAACAGAAAAATGAAACCTTTTGAGCTAAAATTATAGGTAAGTATAGTATAGTAATAAGTATAGTAATAAAGCTTTGTGTCTTTTGAAATGAATGTTTAATGTCAGAGAATATATCATGAGATCATCAATATGAGTGTCATCTACAGAGGGCAGCAGAGGCTTGATTTCTAGGGTGATGGTATTTCAGTACAGCACTTAAAGGCACAATATGTAAGATTTTTGGATTAAAATATCCAAAAACCATTACAATGTTATATATTTTGTTGACTTGTGAGACTTACATTAACCCAAATGTTTCCAAGAATGTTTAAATCCAGAGAAATAAGCCATTTTAACCAGGACACAGACTTTGCCTGTGCATCACCTATTAATGACATTATACCCTTACCCTCGATTTCGAGGAAACACCAAAGACACTTTATTATATATTAGGCCTATGTGTTTTATTAGACAGGTGAGCAACTGTTTGGAGACATTTATAAACAGAAAACTAATCATTATACAGCTACCATGTTTTAATATATATATCAATCTTACTGTAGTGTGCAACAAGTGTCTCATAGTAACCGTCGAGCGAATGCACAGTGAAGCATTATAACATAACTTTCAACACATTCAAATAATGTATCAAATTCAAATAAAACAGCAAGCGAGCAGAAGAAGCGGAAGCGCCGGTCGTCTGCGGCATAATAAAAGCTCCGCGAAATCCAAGCGTCATTAAGCTTCGCCTTTGTTTTGAATAAGCGACCTCTAGCGGCGGAAAATTACATACTGTGGCTTTAAAGGTGAAGAATTAGCATTCTAGTATTATAATACTTACTTTTATTCCAGCTTAATATGCAGAGACAATTAAAATTAAATAATTTGTAGCCTGATTCCGCTGAAAAGTGTAAACATGTGGCACTTCCTCCTGCTCAACCAATGGAGATTGGGGCGGGGCTTTCTGTTGTTCTGACCAATGGAAGACAAGGGGAGTGTTTGGAAACCTGCAATTCTGTTTGGCGACGCTAGTGGTGCATAAAAAATGTACTCTTTAAAAAAGTTATTTATTGTCTCCATGAAATCAAAACGGACATTTATTATAAATGATGTATCCGTGCACATCATTACTGTTTTAAATTCATGTGCCCTGATAATCTTTAATCAAAATAACTTCCCCTCCCTCCGCAGCGACATTTCTTCTCTGATGATGTGTTTACTGGTGTGAGGGCGGGACAACCTGTCACTCACATGAGATCCACCGCAACCATCCAATCAATTCCTCACGAACAAAATCAAGTCCCGCCCTAAATTTTTTCATGTTCAATGTCACAACAGGGAAGAAAAGACTGTCGCAACTTCCATTTCATGGGACTTTAATTCCAAATACTAAAGTACGAAACTGAATTGTGATGCTAAAACTTTAAATGAGTAAAAATCATTTTAATGGATTTTTTTAATGGAGCTTCAAGAATACATTTTTGGTGAGTGTCATATACAATAGGCTACATTGTAGGCTATATGACAGTCTACATAGTATACGTTCAATCTGTGCTTATAAATGTTAAATAAAATCAATTTGTGCATACCAGTGAAAGTAAATAGCTAATTTTAAGTTCAATTGGAATCCATCAACCGTTCTTCACATTACCCCAATGCTCCTGCTATGGATTTCTCTGTAGAGACACTAATGAAAACAGACACTGTCACATCAGACTAAAGGACTTTCGACAGGTCAATTTAATAAATGCAACTACAACATTAGAAAATTGAGCTGGGCTGAGAAGCTTATAGATTCAAGCAAAAATGCCTGCTTAACCAGACTGTGTTTAACACACAACTTTTCCAAATACAATACAGTCCCTTGCTTTCAGTGGCCTGATATTGGCTAAGATTTGTCACTCAGGCTGGAATATGAATTGAAGTTCTCTCCAAGTTCTCTCTTTTCTATTGCCCTTACCGATATGATGTCAATGTCAGAAGCACTGGCCAACATAAAGCTCAGCTGCCAGAGTCAATTTCTGTAAAACTACAGGAACGTCATGAGTTTTTTATAGCGCAGTGGTACAAACTTTCTGAACTTCTTCTTCCATGTCCATGCTCTTAGATGTTCCTCATGTTTCCTCACCCATAATGAGTTTTGCTTAAGCTCTCTCCAGAACTTGATATCAAACTGACCATTTACTTTTTTTACACACAATCTGGGATGCAAATTATATTTCATGCTCAGTTTAAGGTTCGGAGTACTCTGATTGGCTTCATTTTCATGATGGACCAACATATGATATAATTGTTACAGAAATGCACTGGAGTCAATTGCCATGGTTTTCCATCCAGACCAGAAACTCTAGTTGGGTCTGTGTCTTTCATTATTGAGACATAAAGATTTCTCCCTGGGATTCTTACAGACTTGTGTCCTTTGTATGCCACCCTATGATAATCAGGACTAAAACATAATCGTGTTATCGTCGCTTTTGTAGTATTGTGAATGCACAGGCCAGGATTGAGAACACATCACGTGTGGAGCCAACGGATTGAGCCACTGGAGGAGGAGGTACAGGGGAGAGGAACAGGAAAGGAATTATTCTCTTTGATCTGTTCCCATGGAGCATTTGGCTTTGGCTTTCCTCCACACATAACCTTGAACAATGAAGCAGGAAGAGAAGGGAAAGAACTCCCGGGAGGAAGGGGGTGAGGACAGCAGTGGGTGAACGAGGGTCAGAAGCAGATTATACCTGAGAGAGGTTTAGTGTGTGAAATCTGAATTTCCATGGTATGGCAAAACCTAAAGGGAAAGTTCATGAATATGTTTTGGTTTGTTCAAAGGAACCTATCACTGTAAAAACCACTGAGCTGTACATTTCCAGACAAAATGGGATAAACTTTCAGAGGTGAGAATGTGCTGGTTTGTGTTTTTATGCATAACTCAATATGTAGAATTATCTGTCATGAAAATATGATATGAAAATTCTGTCATTAATTACTTACCCTCATGTCGTTCCAAACCCGTAAGACATTGACAGCTAAAAAACTGACACTTTGACGCTTTAAAAAGTCCATAAAGAGATCATAAAACTAATCAAATGAATTGAGCGGTTTAGTCCAAATTTTCTGAAGAGAAACGCTCACTGAACAGAATAAATTTAAGCTTTTATTCACACATAAACATTCATCAACTCGCATATAAATTGTGGTAAATGGAAACTCAAGCATGTTTGGTTGACGTGTGAGAACCAATGAGGTTCATTCTCATGTTACGCAGCACGTTTGAGCTTCAGCAAGAACCAATGAGGTTCATTCTTGCGTTACTCAGCACATTTGAGCTTCCTCAAGAACCAATGAGGTGCATTCGTGTGTTACTCAGCACATTTGAGCTTCCTCAAGAACCAATGAGGTTCATTCTCGTGTTACTCAGCACATTTGAGCTTCAGCAAAAACCAATGAGGTTCATTCTTGTGTTACTCAGCACATTTGAGCTTCCTCAAGAACCAATGAGGTTCATTCTCATGTTACTCAGCACGTTTGAGCTTCAGCAAGAACCAATGATGTTCATTCTCATGTTACGCAGCACATTTGAGCTTCCTCAAGAACCAATGAGGTTCATTCTCATGTTACGCAGCACGTTTGAGCTTCAGCAAGAACCAATGAGGTTCATTCTTGTGTTAGGCAGCACATTTGAGCTTCCTCAAGAACCAATGAGGTTCATTCTTGTGTTACGCAGCACATTTGAGCTTCCTCAAGAACCAATGAGGTTCATTCTCATGTTACGCAGCACGTTTGAGCTTCCTCAAGAACCAATGAGGTTCATTCTCGTGTTACGCAGCACATTTGAGCTTCCTCAAGAACCAATGAGGTTCATTCTCATGTTACGCAGCACGTTTGAGCTTCAGCAAGAACCAATGAGGTTCATTCTCCTGTTACGCAACACATTTGAGCTTCCTCAAGAACCAATGAGGTTCATTCTCCTGTTACGCAACACATTTGAGCTTCAGCAAGAACCAATGAGGTTCATTCTTGTGTTAGGCAGCACATTTGAGCTTCCTCAAGAACCAATGAGGTTCATTCTCGTGTTACGCAGCACATTTGAGCTTCCTCAAGAACCAATGAGGTTCATTCTCATGTTACGCAGCACGTTTGAGCTTCAGCAAGAACCAATGAGGTTCATTCTCCTGTTACGCAACACATTTGAGCTTCCTCAAGAACCAATGAGGTTCATTCTTGCGTTACTCAGCATGTTTGAGCTTCCTCAAGAACCAATGAGGTTCATTCTTGCGTTACTCAGCATGTTTGAGCTTCCACAAGAGCCAATGAGGTTCATTCTTGTGTTAAGCAGCACATTTGAGCTTCCTCAAGAACCAATGAGGTTCATTCTAGTGTTACTCAGCACATTTGAGCTTCCTCAAGAACCAATGAGGTTCATTCTCCTGTTACGCAACACATTTGAGCTTCCTCAAGAACCAATGAGGTTCATTCTAGTGTGACGCAGCACATTTGAGCTTCCTCAGGAACCAATGAGGTTCATACTCGTGTTACTCAGCACATTTGAGCTTCCTCAAGAACCAATGAGGTTCATTCTTGTGTTACGCAGCACATTTGAGCTTTCTCAAGAACCAATGAGGTTCATTCTAGTGTTACTCAGCACATTTGAGCTTCCTCAAGAACCAATGAGGTTCATACTCGTGTTACGCAGCACATTTGAGCTTCCTCAAGAACCAATGAGGTTCATTCTTGTGTTACTCAGCACATTTGAGCTTCCTCAAGAACCAATGAGGTTCATTCTTGTGTAACGCAGCACATTTGAGCTTCCTCAAGAACCAATGAGGTTCATTCTAGTGTGACGCAGCACATTTGAACTTCCTCAAGAACCAATGAGGTTCATTCTAGTGTTACGCAGCATGTTTGAGCTTCCTCAGGAACCAATGAGGTTCATTCTCATGTTACGCAGCACATTTGAGCTTCCTCAAGAACCAATGAGGTTCATTCTCATGTTACGCAGCACATTTGAGCTTCCTCAAGAACCAATGAGGTTCATTCTCATGTTACGCAGCACGTTTGAGCTTCCTCAAGAACCAATGAGGTTCATTCTTGTGTTACGCAGCATGTTTGAGCTTCCTCAAGAACCAATGAGGTTCATTCTCATGTTACGCAGCACGTTTGAGCTTCCTCAAGAACCAATGAGGTTCATTCTTGTGTAACGCAGCACATTTGAGCTTCCTCAAGAACCAATGAGGTTCATTCTAGTGTGACGCAGCACATTTGAGCTTTCTCAAGAACCAATGAGGTTCATTCTTGTGTTACGCAGCACATTTGAGCTTCCTCAAGAACCAATGAGGTTCATTCTAGTGTTACTTAGCACATTTGAGCTTCCTCAAGAACCAATGAGGTTCATTCTAGTGTTACTTAGCACATTTGAGCTTCCTCAAGAACCAATGATGTTCATTAGTGTTACGCAGCACGTTTTAGCTTCCTCAAGAACCAATGAGGTTCATTCTAGTGTTACTCAGCACATTTGAGCTTCCTCAAGAACCAATGAGGTTCATTCTTGTGTTACGCAGCACGTTTGAGCTTCCTCAAGAACCAATGATGTTCATTCTCGTGTTACGCAGCACGTTTGTGCTTCCTCAAGAACCAATGATGTTCATTGTTGTGTTACGCAGCACGTTTGAGTTTCCTCAAGAACCAATGAGGTTCATTCTCGTGTTACGCAGCACATTTGAGCTTCCTCAAGAACCAATGATGTTCATTCTCGTGTTACGCTGCATGCTTGAGCTTCTTTAAGAAAAAAGGTTTCTTCTTGCATGTTAAGCAGGTTCTGTTGAGCTTCTGTTTATGTTCGCTGATTAATGATTATGTGAACAAAAGCCTAAATTAAATCGGTCATAATCAATCGATCGCGTGTCTTCAGAAAATTTGCACTAAACCGCTCAAATCATATGGATTCGTTTTACCATCTCTTTACGCATTTTTTAAAGTGTCAAAGTGGTAGTTGCCTATACCTATTGCCTATGCTAATTGTCTATGGAGGGACAGAAAATAATTTTGTGTTTCAAAGATGAGTGAATGTCCCACGGGTTTGGAACGACATGAGGGTGAGTAGTTAATGACAGAATTTTCATTTTTGGGAGAACTAACCCTTTAAGGACAAAATTAAATGCTGTGAAAGTATAATGTCTATTGCAGATATACAGATATTCATACATGTGAATAACTAGGTTGCAGTTTCAGTTGCTCTCAAGCAAGTTTGACCATTCCAATATGGCGGACGGCTTACATACGTATAGCAGCCCATAGAAACAGACACTAATGAGGATTCAATGTATATCTATATATATAGATTCCTCTATGCTCAACCCCACCAGCTCATCATCACAAAGAAAACAGTTAATGTTCTAACCTAAGGCAGAGAGAGAGAGAGAGATGGAGAGATGGAGAGATGGAGAGCATGCAGACATTGTACTTCAAACTGACATTGAAATGTAACCATCCATTATAGTTTAAATTAACATAAAAAAAATATATGCAGAACATTACTACATAAAAGTACTTTTCAAAATGATTTGCATTTGAACTCTCAGAAAATGTATTTTGTCCTTGAAGGGGACGGCGGCAAATGCCATTACAGCTACTCAATTTAAACAGCCGCAGAGATCCTTCCCAGGTAACAAACTGCCAATTGAAGTTTCATTGATTTACAAAAAGATGGCTGATATCCAGAGGTTCAAATAAGGACAAACTAGCAATTAGTTGACCCAGATGACCTGAGAAAAGCATCAGAGAGGTGAAGAAAGGGCGATCGATAGAGAACCCTTTGTTGTGGCAGATAAGAACAAAGAAGAAAGAGAAGTTGATTAAAAATTAAAAGACTCGATCAATAACCTCATCAGTACGTACATGGAAATTGTTTCCTGTTTGCTGGAATATATTTAGCCTTTTAATGAAAGTGACAGGGATAGAACTATGAATAAAATATATTAAAGTTTAAATTGTTATTATCATTATTATATAATCATTATAAAAACAAGTATTATCATTTGCATTTTTATGACAACTTTACTGTATCCAGACACGTTCATTTTGAGTAACATGCAATAAAAAAATTGTGGTTAAATGATTATACACAGAAACCGAATTTCCTTGGGCGCTCCAGGAAATGAAGTCAAGCATGTATAATCGGACTGATGTGAGCATGAGAGACTGTGCCAGTTCCTGTACCTGTGTAGTCGCCAGTGTGACAGCGCTCCTTACGGCAGGACTTTTGTCCTCTGCCTGGCTAATGAGTTTCCCCCATCACTCTTCATCTGTAGCTGGAGGACATTTCTCCATCTGAACAGCCGTCTTCCCAGCTCTTCTTCATTTATGGAGTTCTCATGTAACGCTTGAAGTCATCCTTGTAGCTCTGCTGTCAGTGGCCCATGTTTTTGTGTTGGGTGCAAGTGTATCATAGAGTAAATCTTTGGGTAGAGAGACCCCCCCCCCCTCCCCCCCAAGACAGGATATATTGCAATAGAGTGCAACAGTAACCAACTATTTTTCATTTTCTTGAACCAACCAGCTTAAAAAAATAAAAAAATATAACTATAACTATATGAATATTTTACTGGTACAATTAATGATTTATATACTGTATATATATATATATATATGTTTCCTGTTCTATGGTAACAGCAACTTCTCTGATTAGTGGCTCTTTTTATGGGAATTATGGGTAATGTAGTTCTGCAATAAGAAGTTGGCTGTTAAACACATACTTTTTTTAGATTAAGTTAGTCATGTTGTACTGTATGTTATATACATTACTAATTCAAATAATTTTCTCTATACTATACTGTTGTGCTCTATATTGTAAAAAGTCATTTTAATGTAGACTTTTGTTTGTCTGAAATGGTTCGATAAAGGATTTGGTCTCTCTAAACCTATAGGTTACTGTCGTAACCCCAGTTCTCTGAAACATCGAGATCCATCTATGGGAAGGGCATCCGTACCTGTTCTCTGCAGAAGCATCCAATTGCACCAAGTCTTACAAGACAGGCAGTGAGGTCCTGTTAGTCAGAAAAAGACGGTCACCCCAAGGGGCGGTGCTTGACACATCTTATAATCATGAACCCGCCACACCGCCACACACACGTAACTGCGGTGTGGAAGCAGGACATGAAACGTGTGTGGCACACACAACAGAAGGCAGGGTTAGGAAGACCCCACCCCCAAAACCGAATGTGCAACCGAGGTTCTGGTGACATCCAGCCTGTAGTAATGCACAAACGTACGGGGAGAAGCCCAACTGGCAGCAGAGCAGATAGCCTGCAGCGATACTCCCCTGAACAGAGCCAAAGAGGTGACCAAGCCCCTCGTGGAATGAGCTCTGATATCCCCTGAGAGTAGCACTCCCTTTGGTTCGTAAGCCAAAAATGATAGCGTCCACAAGCCAATGTGAAAAGCGTTGCTTAGACAGGGGAACCCCTTTGTGGGGAGGAGCCCATGAAACAAAGAGTTGTGCCAAATACGTCTGTAACGCACGGACCGGACACAGGGCATTCAACCCTTGAGGGGCGGAGGGTGAAAAGCGGACAGATCCAGCACCTCCGATGTGAACGCAGGGAAACATTTCGGCATGAAGGCTGAATTAAGCTTAAGGAAAACCTTATCTCCACCCAGAGAGAATATAATGCACGAAGGGTGGACCGAGAGTGCATGTAACTCAGTGACACGTTTGGCTGACGCCAAGGCCAAGAGCAAGGCTGTCTTGAAGGACAGCAACTTTAGGGAAATATTCCCCAGAGGCTCAAAAGGGAATTGAGACAGAGCTTCCAGCACCATTGAGAGGTCCCATTCTGGGATCGTTCTCCTAATGGCTGGCAACATGCGACGGGCATCCTTCATAAATCAGTGGAATAGAGGATGCTGCCCAACCGTCGAGCCCTCAAAGTCCACATGACAAGCAGAAATAGCTGCCAGATAGACCTTAATAGTGGAAAAGGACCTGCCCTTATCCATAAGGTATTGGAGGAAACACAAAATATCAGACACTGAGCACTGATATGAAGTGAGATCCCACCTATCACACCACTCATCGAACACTTGCCACTTACAGCCATATAAGGACCTTGTAAAACACGGCCCTGCATGGCATTCTGTATAGTAGCCACCACACGCGGGGAAGCCCTAACGCGCTTAGGTTCGTCCTCTCATGGGCCAGGCCCAGAGAGCTACCCTGTCCGGGTGCGCCCGTTCGCTTCAGATAATAAGCTTCAGATAATAAGCTTCAGATAATAAGTTAACTCCGCCAGCCATGCTGCTTTGGGCCACCTGGGCGCTATCAGAATGAGAGACAGACCCCCCTCTCTCACCCTGGCCAGAGTGGGAATTATCAGGCACAGGGGAGGAAAGGCATACAGCAGTACTCTGGGCCACAGGTGGGCCAGTGCATCTACCCCGAGGGGTGCATCCAAGTCCTTTAGCGAAAAGAACATGGGACAATGGCTGTTTTCGCACGAGGCGAACAGATCTACGGACGCCTGTCCGAATCTCCTCCATATCATGCCCACTATCTGAGGGTGGAGGCGCCAATCTCCGAAGAGCAGGTTCCCCTTCGATAGAAGATCCGCGCCTCTGTTCAGAATCCCTGGAACATGAGTCGCGCGTAGGGTTGGGAACCGAGAACCGGTTCTTATGCAGAACCGATACTGATTTTTGAAAAATACCAGAACCGCACAAAATTCCTAAGTTTCGGTTCCGAAAACGGTTCTGGTGCAATGTGTGTGCGAAGCGCTGGGAGCGTATCCTTTAATAGAGACAGAGCGTATTTAGGCCACGCCCACACCGGGGGGGGGGGGGGGGGGGGGGGCAATCCAACGCTCTCCATTGACTTGCATTGTGTGAAGCTGCCTGATTGTCATTTCGGACTTATAACAAAAAACTGAACAATGTATAAAAGCTGATATGTGACAAGGTGTACAGCAAACAAGCTAAAAAACACAGAAATACGTTTTTATAAGCTGTCGACCCAAAAAAACGAGTGTTTAAGAAGATAAAAGTGGATACAGGCAATACGAAGTGACGCTTCAGCAGGATAAATGGGTAAATTTTGGGATCCTGACACTCAGTATGTGTATGTGTGCAGTAAACATTTTGTCACTGTTAAGTCAAATATCCAAATGTCCGTTTTATATATGATATTTCCTGTCGTTGATTACATTTCCCCTCTAGTCGCCGTAGTTCTCAGTGTAATATGACCTGTAGCGCTCTGTCTCAATGGCCTGAATCCACTTTTTTGTCCTTAAACGCTCGTTTTTTGGGTCAACAGCTTATAAAAACGTCTGGGTTTTTGCCTCTGGGTTTTGTTTAGCTTGTTTGCAGTTCACTTTGTCACATATCAGCTTTTATACATTGTTCAGTTTTTTGTAATAAGTCCGAAATGACAAGGAGGCAGCCTCCCGCAATGCAAAGTCAATGGAGACTGTTTGATTGTTTTCCCCCCCGGTGGGCGTGGTCTTCAGATTATGACGCGTGTCGCTCTGTCTCTATAGCGAGCGACAGCTCACCTCATCATGAATATTAATTACGTTGCCTGACGCTTCCAGGAGTGCAACCAATTAACGCAGTTCGGCAACTGAGAGCCCTCGCGCTAAACACATTCACGGTTTCGCGGCAGATATTTTCGCATGGTGAAGATAAAGTTTCCAAATAATGAATGACGATGAAGCAAAATGTATCACATGTGAAAAGTTAATAACATGCAGAGGATGCTGCACTAGCAATTTGACAAAACATTTGCAACAGCACGGAATCAACCTCAAAACATGCAATGTTTTCAACTGTTTAAAGAAGACAGCTGCACCTTGCACGTCCCCATTGCCAGGTAGGAATTCATAACACGGGTAAATGTTATTTCAGTAGTAATAAACTATAGACTATCAAAGAAATTAAATATTAAATATAAATATATTTTATAACTTAACTTTTATTCAGAGACAGAGAGAGAAAATGTAATAGTACAATTTCAGAGGTGTTCATTTGAACATATTGAATTTATTTTTTAAATTTTTTTTATTTTCATTTATAATGCATGAAAACATATACATACACAATCACATTATAACCTTCATTTTTCTTTTACAAAAAAAAAAAAACATTTATAATAATAATAATAATTATAATAAAACAAAAGGGCAACAGATGACATTGCATTTAGTTTACAGTAAGAGAAGGTAAATGTTCCAAAAAGGGGCCCCAGATCTTTTCAAAAGTCCTCTGAGATTTCCTAACATTAAAAAGGATTTTCTCAGGGGTGCAGTATGAAAGTAGTTCATTGATCCATTGTCGTCTGGATGGGGAGTGAATCGACTTCCAGTTCACTAATATACACTTTTCCCCCGCAGTTCCTGCTAACAGTGAAAAATACTTTTTATGATGAGATGAGCCTAACAAATCAATATTCCCTAATATCCAAATTCTGGGATCTTTACTGATTGGGATACCTAAACATGTTGAATTTTAATGTCCATAAATTCAATTTTTTTTGCAAGAATGGCTTAATTAATACTGTAATATATGTTCAATACAGGACTTTTTTTGACATTGCCAACCTGTAAATTAATTTGAGAGCAAGTAATAAACACAAAAAGGATTGTTTGAGTTGCGTATTGTGCCTTTTTCCTTTACCACTGTTTGGTTAATAATTTTAATAGAACCGGAATCGGAATCGGAACCGGAATCGTTAGGCGGAACCAGAACAAGAACCGGAACTGGAAAATTTCTCACGATTCCCAACCCTAGTCGCGCGTAACGACAAGAAAAATCGCCTGCTCCATACCAAAAGCTTGTAAGCTAGAGCATGAAGTTTTGACGAGCGCACGGCACCTTGACGGTTGATTTAAGCCACTGCAGTGGTATTGTCGCAGCGTACGAGCACATGATGTCCCTGCAGACAAGGCAGAAAATGATTCAGAAATGGCCTTCCAAATGGTCAGAAGCTCTAAATAATTAATGTGCTCTGAACGTAGTTTGCTCGGCCACAAACCATTCACAGTTCTGCCCTCTTGGGTGGCACCACAGACTGTTAACCGTCCCCAGAGGGGTGCCCTGTGCGTAAAAGTCCACGCTCTTCCAGTGGCACAGAGCTGCAGCGCAGGTGCGCATCACTGTCACAGAACGGCAAAGATCGTGCAATGGGCTGAAATGTAGTGACAAAACCCATTTCATGAACGCCCTCATTCTCAGGAGTCCTAGTGGCAAAACCTGGATAGATGAAGCCATAAGACCCTGTAGCCTGAGACATGTTCGATATTGCACCCTCGCCCCTATGATGAATTGATTGAGGAATACTAAGAAGGTTCATGTCTAACTTTAAAAAATGAATGAGGAGGAGGGTAGTGAATGACGTCCCGGGTCACTAAAGACCTGAGGTATGCGTTTAAGGGTTAACCGCTTCTGACAAGTAGTTAGACAAATCACTTACAATAAAATAGGGAAAAGGTCATAATGTCTCTGAAGGCTTATAAATAACATTTTATTTTATGAAGACAGCATTGAGGTCAGCCTGGCAAAACCGAGCACTCCGAAGGAAACTGTAAATACTGGTGACATTGTTCTAATAATGGCAAGGCCTTGGGCAACCAACAACCGTGCCAGCCGAACGACAAGCTGTCTTTATCACTGGCACGAACTCCTGGGAAAATGAAATAGTCTGGAGACATTTAAGAGGGCAATAGCAAGCACTGATCCTGAAACAGCTTGTGCAAACAGAGAAAAACTCAAACGACTGATGTCAGAACTGGAAACACAGTTCAGTATTCAGATGGTGAACGAGCCATTCAATATGTGAAGTGACAGTGAAAGGAAGAGTAAGACAGGTAAAAAAAAATCAATGGCCTGCAGGTTTGTGTGTGGATGAGATTATAGTTCAGTGTCTGAATGAGGCATGACACACAAGGCTTGGCGTCCACTGAGCTGCTAGATTACATAATGCATCAATTCAAAGATTAATGGCTTCTTTCATTTCTAGTAAACAGACTTCAGAATAATATCGATTTAAAGTTTGAAACTGAGTCTTATTCTCATCCCTTTCGTGTTTTCTATCAAGTTCTCGTCCAATTTTGGTGGGTGAGAACCACAGAGGCTAACAAATGAGTCTATTGACAAATGCATTTTCAGCGAGATATGCCTTAAGGAGCCTCAGAACATAATTTCCTAAGTGATAGACATTTTCAACGATGCATGGAGCCCTTCATCTTATTTCCTGGTCCTATCTTGGTGTGAAGGTTCTGTGCTTTTATAAGACAGTGTTTGACAGATGCGTAAAAACAGTGCCTGTAACCAGGCCTTGGAAAGACACTGACAGATTAGAGAACGACAAAGAGAATGATTTTGAAGAGATGAAATAATGGAAAGTGCATTGGAGTACTTGAGCTACTGATAGTGTTTTTTTTCTGGTTTTCTTTCTATGGAATATTTGTAATTAGTGCTGATTACTGAGAAAAGCATCAATTTTAACCCTGTAAAGCCTGACATGAAATAACAGTAAGATAAAATTTTTTTTTTGTTGCTTCGCTCGGTGGGTGACGGGTGATTTGAAGTTTGAAATTGGACATTGCTTTACCATGGAAATGGTACTTTAAAACCTTATAGTGGTGCCGCTTTTTCTGAAATCAACTTAAAAATTGGAACACAACTTGCTTGGTAAGACATATGGCTAGTACATATGCTTTACAGTAAACTTAAACTTTACACTTTCATATTTTGAAGCTGCTTTCACTTCTGCAATAATCTGCTGAGTATATAAAATAAAAAAAAACTTAAGTCTGTTTTCCAAAGCATTAATCACAACCATTTAAGTTAAGACCTATGCTTTGGACACCGCTCCAAATCATTGAATTCAGTGTTCCAATCACGTCCATGGCCACAGGTGTATAAAATCAAGCACTAGGCATGCAGACGCTTCTACAAACATTTGTGAAAGAATGGGTCGCTCTCATAAGCTCATACCCCTTTTCCAGCAAGGCAGTTTGAGTGCTGGTTCGGAGCCAGAGCCTAGTTTCAAAACGGTTCTTTGTCTTTCGACACCCAAAGCACCAGCTCTAAACCGGGAAAAGTGGTTCTTAAGTAGCACCAAAACATTGCTGGTCGAGAAGTAAGAAGCGTTTGCGTCAGGGGCTGGGGGCGGGGTTACCTTGACCAACAAGACGAACACAAACTTGTGACCGCCATTTTATGAAATAGTAGCTACACACAGAGAAATAGGGTGTCAAAATTGTACCTTTAGGGGTACAACAGCTTGTCGCCGGGGCAGTACCCTTAAAAGGACACGTTTGTACCTTTTTTACCACAAAAAGGTTCATATTAGGACCTTAAGGTGCGTATTTGTACTCTAAGGTACTAATATGCACCTTTTAGGAGTAAAACGGGTACAAATATGTCCTTTTAAGGGTACTGCCCCAGCGACAAGTTGTTGTACCCCTAAAGGTACAATTTTGACACCCTATTTCTCTGTGTGTAATGGAGCTAATAGGTGCTCGATTGTAATCTCCGTCTATACAAATTACGGCGAGCTGCACAAGTGCGTTGGATTCGATGTGCTTTGATGCCGATGTAGGATCAATAGTAACGCAACGTTCGCCATTGTTGACGGAAGGCTTGTTCGAGATGCATCGCCACTGTGCAGACCGATCGCCGTATGACAGCAAAGTACAACAAGAGCATACGACTCTTTATGCTTTTGAATTGCTCATGCAGTGTTTTGATATCATATGCTGATCAGTCTGCGCAGTGTCGATGCATCTCGAACAAGCCTGGTGTGTTTGTGTTTCCCGCTGCCTCGCTAGCGTTGCTGAGAAAGATGAGACGTATACAGTGACGTAAGACCTGGCTCTGTGGTGGCTCTCTAGCCCATGGAAAGGCAAACCGGTACATAGGAGGCTCGCCAGTCGAACCAACACCGAACTGGCGCTAGCACTGGCTCTGAACTAGCATCCGGTTCATGCTGGTGGAAAAGGGATACTAGTGAATTCAAGCGTGGTACCGTGATAGGTAGCCACCTGTGCAATAAGTCCATTTGTGAAATTTCGTCAGTACTAAATATTCCACGGTCAAATGTTAGTGGTATTATAACAAAGTGGTATTAATGGACATTAATGCGCAGAAGTCGGCAACTTTCTGCAGAGTCAATAAAACTTTGTAGAGTGAATAAAACTTCCTCCAAACTTCCTGTGGCCTTCAGATTGGCCCAAGATCAGTGTGCATAGAGCTTCATGGAATGGGTTTCCATGGCCTAGCAGCCGCAGCCAAGCAGCCGCGTGTCCACCAAAGCGTTTTTATCCGGCTGAAAACGCTAGGCACTCTGCTAAAAATGCCTCCCTGTGGGCGCTTGAGAGCGTTTTGGCAGCGCAGCGGTTTTTTCAGTTGAGACTCTGCTTGTTATGATGTGGAATATCCGCGGAAGTGTTACTAGTATCTCATTTCACAGATGTTTTTTTTCTGTATTGATTCTATATAAAAATGCGGATACAATGTAAAGTTTTTGCTCTGGCTCTTGTTTTAAATGATTTTGTTCCGTTATTATTTTGCTTGTTTTCATCTGTTGACGTTGTACAGTACAAGCAGAATGTGATTGGACTCTGATTCACAATGTGATCCACTCTGATTGGACGGCTGGGTGAAAACTCACAGTGATGAGCGCTGCGTTTTACTCAAAGTTGAACATTCTTCAACTCTAGGCGACCAGTAAAAAACGCTGAGCGCTCAGCGCTTGACCGTAAAATACTCGCTCAGCGCCTCGTTACACTCATGCCGTTCTTAAAACGTGGCGCTCCCATTGAAAAGAATTGAATATGCCAGCCATCTGCATGAAAAAACACTTTGGTGGACACACGGCCTTACATCACCAAGTGCAATGCAAAGCGTTGGATGCAGCGGGGTAAAGCACGCCGTCACTGGACTCTAGAGCAGTGGAGACGTGCTCTCTGGAGTGACAAATCACGCTTCTCTGTCTGGCTCGATGGATGAGTCTGGGTGCGGCGGTTGCCAGGAGAACGGTACTTGCCTTACTGCATTGTGCCAAGTGTAAAGTTTGGTGGAGGGGTGATTATGGTGTGGGGATGCACAAAACAAGGTCCATAAAGACATGGATGAACAGGTTTGGAGTGGAGGAACTTGACTGGCCTAAACTCGATAGAACACCTTTGGAATGAATTAGAGCGGAGACTGCGAGCCAGGCCTTCTTGTCCAGGACTTGATTTGTCCATGGAGAATTGATTGGATGGTTGTGGTTTGCTATTGGCGGATCTCATGAGGTTGTCCCGCCCTCGCGCCAATAAACACATCATTTTCTGGCCCCCCGAATATTTTGTTGTATGAATATATATCAGAAAAGAACACACCCTCTGCTTTAAAAAAAAAAAACACGTTTTATTCTAGCTTCATGCATTCTTTTTTTTATCAACACTTGAATGTGGGTAAATTTCATTAAAAAAGCAAAATTTTGAGTAAAAAACTGAGAAAATTACGTTTTTGTTAAAGACTACATCCGGATCAGATTCAGAATGATGAATCTGTCCTATCGCTCATTCTGGGTCAACATTTCATTCAGTAACATTAGGCAGTTTTAATTTATATGCTGATTAATGTTGATGATCGCGTTATTGTACATATGCATATGATTATATGATATTGCTTGTTTCTGCATCTTCTTCGCATGTGTTTTGATCAGGAGATTCTGTACTCTTTCAGAAGATGTGTCATAGCGCCCCCTATACTGTATATAACAGTGAAAACACGGAAAGCCGGAAAATTCCTTATATGGCGGGGAAAGAGTTAAAGATTACGAGAGCACATGAAAGTAATGATGTGCATGAATAAATCACTTTTAATAAACAACACTGCAATATTCCATGAAAAATACAAATTGTCAATTTTGATTTCATGGTGACTTTAGGGCTGTAGGCTAAACTTGTGGATCCGACCCTTTCGCAAAGGATAATTCCAAGTGAGTCAACAACAGTCTCTCAGGCTGGTAGCGAGGGAATATCCATCAACAGGCTGTCTGATCTTCTGGAGCTGTATTCGTCATGAGAGTATGTAGGGCATATTTTCAGCTTGACTGGGGGGAAAGGTGGCTTTATGGGGAAAATGAATGAATCCTTTATCACGTGATCTGTGCCCCAGAGACAGAGGAAGATAAAGAGAAACTGTACAGATATTATCAGAGAGGGAGAGATGAGTGGAAAAAGAAGGCAGAGACGAAATAAAAGACTTTCCCAAGCAGCGACACACTGACCCATGCTGTGTTCTCTAAAAATGGTTGTGTCAGATAAACAGAGATTCTAGTCTGAATGCACAAGTCTGCTTCAGCAGCATCTGTTTTGCATGAGACAGGCCGAGTTTTTGGTGTGAGTGGAATGGCAAAGACCCATGGTAAAGGATGGTAAAGAATATTCCATTACATGGTTAAAACTACTATAATGCACAACGCTCTCATGGTTTATTGATTTATTTTGTGCTAGAAAACCAACTGAATCCCAGTGTAGCAGCCGTACAACAGTACGTGTTTGCAAATATGTTTTCAGGTTTTGCAGTTTTGGACTTTAGCCACAAACTCAGGATTTGGAGCGTCCCTGGTCAGCATTGCGTTTTCGTGCCAGCCATTCAAAATGCCAACACCATGACACCATTATAGTGTGAAAATCAAGTGCCCCAGTATGTTCAACCCCCAAACTTTACTCTTTTGTGGTACCCAGTTTCCCAGGCAACGCCTGGCCCTGACACTAACCAAGACCATATGAGAGAGCATGACAGAATACATTTTTAATTAGTCTTCCGATACGGGATGCAGTCCACAGCCTGATATTGGACTTCGACTGGCAGATAGTCTGAACACACTCTGTTCTTCTGTTAAATAGACAAGGAACTCTGTGGTGCATCTGTTTGACCACCAGAACCATGACCGATCCCGTTTTCCTGTCTGAGGCTGGGCATTGTCGGAAACTGTGCCAGCTGACAGCTTGGTTCGGATAAACCGGTGGCCGTACAAGGGAGGCATTGGTCCACAGTCGTTTAATTACACACGCACTGTCCATCACTGTTTGGACACAAAACCACCATCTGCGGGTTGTACCATATGTGTCTAAACGCGGGCTGTCAATCTTATCGGCAGGGACTGAAAACTTCTCTCTCTCTCAGCTTGCCGCCTGTCTGAAACACAGAAATGAAAGTACTAATGGCACACTGGAAACACAACCTCTCTGCCAGGGGTCAGTGAACACTGCGATTGGTATTTGGATCTTGAGACCATCAGTCTTGATGCTCAACACATGAAAAAAGAAAGAAGGCCAAAACCATCTTTTCAGATTTACAAGCTTTGGGATAAGGCGTTTGATGGATGGATATGTCATAATAATGCTACACATATAGACATTTAGATATTTACAATTTCATTCTAGTGCAAAGCTTATCATGACAATGCTAAGGTCTTCTGGTGGTTGCTAAAACCTTGCTAGGGTGTTTTGAGTGGGTGCTAGGATCAGGGCTGTGCTAAACTCTTTCAGTTCATGAGGATGCATTTGAATTGATTTGGCCACACACCACAGGAAGTTGAACTAAAAATTGGATTGGAATGACAAGAAGGGGAATTTATTGATTTATTGACAAAAATCGGGCACGCGCATACTTTTGCGTTGTGAAATAACGTTGCTAGAAGAAGATGTAGAAACAAGTGATATCATATATAAGCAGATGTATATGTAAAATAACGTGATCATAAACATTCTACAGCATATAAATCAAAACCGCCTAACGCTATCAAATGAAATGTCAACCGAGGGCGAGCTACAGAACTGGGAAGCATTACGCTGCATTCACACGGGGCGTTGGCGACAACGCTTCTCATTTAATGGGTGACGTCATGCGTTACCAAACTGAATTGTGGGCAGAAGTTGAAAAGTTTTCAAATTTTCAAGCGTCAACGCAGGCGTCAGCCAATCAGATGGCCTATGCAAATACCCTAGTGCAGGGAAAGAAAGGTGATTTAAGCAATTTTGAGCTTGGGATGGTTGTTGGTGCCAGACGGGCCGGTCTGAGTATTTCACAATCTGCTCAGTTACTGGGATTTTCACGCACAACCATTTCTAGGGTTTACAAAGAATGCTGTGAAAAGGGAAAAACATCCAGTATGCGGCAGTCCTGTGGGCAAAAATGCCTTGTTGATGCTAGAGGTCAGAGGAGAATGGGCCGACTGATTCAAGCTGATAGAAGAGCAACTTTGACTGAAATAATCACTCGTTACAACCGAGGTATGCAGCAAAGCATTTGTGAAGCCACAACACACACAGCCTTGAGGCGGATGGGCTACAACAGCAGAAGACCCCACCGGGTACCACTCATCTCCACTACAAATAGGAAAAAGACGCTACAATTTGCACAAGCTCACCAAAATTGGACAGTTGAAGACTGGAAAAATGTTGCCTGGTCTGATGAGTCTCGATTTCTGTTGAGACATTCAGAAGGTAGAGTCAGATTTTGGTGTAAACAGAATGAGAACATGGATCCATCATGCCTTGTTACCACTGTGCAGGCTGCTGGTGGTGGTGTAATGGTGTGGGGGATGTTTTCTTGGCACACTTTAGGCCCCTTAGTGCCAATTGGGCATCGTTTAAATGCCACGGCCTACCTGAGCATTGTTTCTGACCATGTCCATCCCTTTATGACCACCATGTACCCATCCTCTGATGGCTACTTCCAGCAGGATAATGCACCATGTCACAAAGCTCGAATCATTTCAAATTGGTTTCTTGAACATGACAATGAGTTCACTGTACTAAAATGGCCCCCACAGTTACCAGATCTCAACCCAATAGAGCATCTTTGGGATGTGGTGGAACGGGAGCTTCGTGCCCTGGATGTGCATCCCACAAATCTCCATCAACTGCAAGATGCTATCCTATCAATATGGGCCAACATTTCTAAAGAATGCTTTCAGCACCTTGTGGAATCAATGCCACATAGAATTAAGGCAGTTCTGAAGGCGAAAGGGGGTCAAACACAGTATTAGTCTGTGTTCCTAATAATCCTTTAGGTGAGTGTACACAAACAAAATATAACTAAAGCATATTTACCTTATTATAATAATACTAAGAACATAGGTAAAACATAAATTAATATACAACAGACAAAGTACCAGTGCTAAAAAGAATTACTGCAAAAAGGCCCACAAAAATACACATGACAAATAAATATGACAAGAAGAAAGAAAAACAGTTATTGCACATTAAAAAGCCTGATGGCAGCAGGCAGGAATGATTTACGGCGCCGTTAAGTCTTACATTTTTGGTGGGATCATCCTGCCACTGAATGGACTCTGCCGAAACACCTCTAAGGCATGTAGTGGGTGCATGTCATTGTTCAAGATAACGTTTATTTTTCTCAGCATCCTCACCTCCACCTGCTCAACCCATTCCTGAGTGATGCCAATGATGGAGCTTGCCTTTTCAATCAGTTTATTTAGTCTGTTTCTGTCAGATGTCCGTGCTTCCACCCCCAGCACACCACCTCAAAGAAGAGAGTACTGGCCACAAACAAAACGTCTTATAGAAGGTGCACAGCAGAGATGGGCAAATGTTAAATGATCGCAGCTTTGGGCCTCGTCCTCCTAAAATCCATGACCATTTCTTTGGTCTTTGAGATGTTAAGCCTCAGATGGTTATTATTACATATGAACAGCGTTTTCTCTACATGTTTCTGTGTTGTTGTTGCTCAGCAATGTTGTCTGGGTTGTTTGGCAAAAGCAGGGTGGGACGGTGGGCAGTGCTCGGGGTGGTGACTGAGTAGTTCATTCTTACGGAAATCTCAACGGCTTGTGAAAAGGGACAGCTACTTTATGCAGGCTGTGTGCATTTGACTGTGGATTACTGTTTTGAAATTTGGTAGTTCTCATGAAAAATTTCTCAGGAAATTTCAGTTTTGACAATATGGGACCTTTAAAGTACACTGTAAAAAGAATCTGTTAAATTTACTGTAAAAAAGCTGTGGTTGCAGACATGCACAGTAAAAAATATGGTAGCAACATTTTAGGTTTTACAGATTTAAGTTAAATTGACAGAAAAAAAAACACATTTCATTAACTGAAATAATGTTAAATTACCAACCTATTGAAATACCAATGTCTGTAATGAACCTTTGATATATAATGCCAACCACCAATCACAGTGGTGATGAGAGTCACATGATGAATGAATCTCATCACAAGAGGACAATGCTAATATATAGAAGGTGCACAGTGTCATTCACACAAACACTAAACACCATCACGGTAACACACATGACATGAAAATGCAATAAACATTTATCTAACAACACTAGATGTAACATAAAACCCTAATGTGCATAACTGATTAGAAAAAAACTAAAAACTGTTATTTCAATGAGAATTCACTGTAAAAGTAATTTACGGGTTTTCACTGCAAATTACACAATGACCTGTTCCTTTTCTCTTCCAAAAACTGTAAGTTTAACAGCATTTACTGTAAAATGAACATACGGTTAGATCTATACAGTTTTTCACCGGATATAGTACGGAAACGTTCTGTTAACCAATGAGCTGTTTTTCGCAGTATCATTTTACAGTCTTTTACTGTTAAAACACAATAATCTTTTACAGTGTACAAGCAATTTGAATTGTGATGTTTTCTTGGCAAACAGCGCTAACAACGGAACCCCACAATTAAACACATTTTCAAAAGCTTGCATCTAAAAAGTAAAACTGTCAAAACGCTTAAAACTTTCGTGTTAATCTGTGCAACATCAATAACACCAGTCTTGTGAAGTGAACAAAAGCTGTAGCTGCTGCTTTGTAGCGTTGCATGTTTGCCCTGCAGAGACTCTCCCACACCTCTTTAAACTTCAGAAACCCGCCTCACCAAACACCTTCTCATCTCCTCATACTGTGAAGGCAATCAATGTTAATTACGACAGTAGCTGAATACAGCTCATTTAAGCAGACATCATCTCTGGTGTTTGTTGCAGTGGCATCTCTCGGGCACTGTTCTGTTGATCGTCAAAACAGGAAGGACACGCAGGAAGATTTCTTTGTAGAGCAGGCCACTGAAGACCACTCTGATACGCTGATGTTCTTGACTCCACTCCCTCCTCCACAGCTTCACGACAAGCGAGTGTTGCCCTGAGGCGTGACGGCAGCACTTAACAGGCTTTTTCTTCCTTTTCTAAAGAACAGATATGGCTCTTATCCTAGTGAAACTGCAAGACTGGGGGAGTCAGAGTGCTCAAGAGTGTGTTGTGACCCAGAAGAAAGTCACGCTGTGGACAAGTTGTAAAGCTTTAAGTGGAGTCAGCACTTCTCATTGTTTTAAACTGTTCAAGGAACTTGTTTTTCTGTGTTGTTTCACGTCCATAAATGATTATATGACATTAAAAATGCAGGGGATGTATTCACATATTTATTTGAAATAAATAATATGATCATTTTTATGTACCGTGAACAGAGTTTGAATAAAAACAGAAAATATGCATTTGGTTGTTCATGAAATGACTAACTGAAGTATAGAAAGATATGCAAATGCTATAAATACGAAATATACTTTAGAAAGAAAGTCATACAGGTTTAGAATGTCATGAAGATTAGGAAATGATGACAGAATTTTCATTTTTGAGTGAACAATTGGCCTATCAGTCACAAAAATACAATATCTAACTATCATTTATTATTATAGAATATGGATAGACAGACAGACAGACAGTTAGATAGATAGATAGATAGATAGAAAGGCAGACAGACAGACAGACAGACAGACAGTTAGATAGATAGATAGAAAGGCAGACAGACAGACAGTTAGATAGATAGAAAGGCAGACAGACAGACAGACAGTTAGATATACAGACAGACAGACAGTTAGATAGATAGACAGACAGACAGACAGATAGATAGGTAGACAGACAGACTATCATTTATTATTATAGAATATGGATAGACAGACAGACAGACAGACAGACAGACAGACGATAGATAGATAGATAGATAGATAGATAGATAGATAGATAGATAGATAGATAGATAGATAGATAGATAGATAGATAGATAGATAGATAGATAGATAGATAGACAGACAGAGAATCTAATAAAAGGCCTACAGGAAACATGTGTACATTTTAGACAAGATGCACAATATATATTACAATAAATAAAAAAGACATTAGAGTAAACATAAAACAATTTTTCACAATGTACATAAGCTATATTTAGAAATGTCGAAGAAGGGTTGAGCAGTATTATTCATTTAGCAGATGCTTAGTTTTATCCAAAGCAAATGCATTAAATACTTTCATAGTAAATTTAAATGATTTGATTATGAACATTAATTAAAATATGGAAAAACAAAAACAAAACAAAAAAACATTAGGCTATATAAAGTTGTGCTTTTATAAAGTGGTATTGATAAAAATGTAACCTTTTCAACCCGTGCTGAATTTCTTGAGAATCTGTTTCGGGGTAATGTTTGTTATAACTAATCAGTAAAACATTAAAGTTACACTAATTTTTGTCCCTTTAGTAGTTAAACAATAAAGCGTAGCCTATGAGAGAATATTGTTTTGGATGTGCTTCGGCTCTGCGTACGGATATGATGCACGGTTTAATGACATGTGCGCAATCCCGCGAAATCCGAAAAAATGCCATAGGTTTAACATATTTTGTTTTGCTAACATGGCTTGTATTCTTTGCACTCTTTCATTAATGACATTTTTTTTTAAATCATAAAGTAATATTTGTACTAATGAAAGTGTTAGTTAATCACCCTGTGCTGGCGCGCAAGTTTATTTTGTCAAGCGGCGCGTTTGCCCATATGTTCCCCACTCCCTCGTGCACGCGCTGGTGTAGTAGTTTAAATGACTCGCGTGTTTTATTGCTCTGACTGCATTCTGTCATTCATCTCCACAGCCACTTGTGCAATCAGTGAATCGCTCGCCGCGTGAGTGCGTTCAGCACCAAGGTGAGAAAGCAGAGGGAGGAGTTTAAACTTACCCGGGGCTTTGAGAGGGTGAATGACTGTCATCTCTCTCTCTCTCGGGTTTGTATGTGGACGCGCGCGCTGATTTCTCCTGCTCCACGGAAGATCTTTGCGCTCGGAGGTGTCGTTCAGGAGCACCGGCTCTCTCTTCTACCGGACCGGACACCCGTGAGCATGGCAGACACCTACTAAAGCCACCACGGAGAGATACGCGTTTATACCGACTATGGCTGTAGACGGTAAGCACACTGAATGTGTTATTTAGCCTACATACTGCATACTGCAGCCACATGTGAGCCGTTTATTTACATGCTGGCGTTACAGTACGCAGACAATACTTATGACTAAATGTTTACTGTACTACTATATTAGACTATACAGTACTAAAAACCAATTATGTTCTGTAATACCTACTTAACTCTTTACATTACACTGTTTACATACTATTTAACAGAGAAAAAAGGTGTCAAAATTGTACCTTTTGGGACACCCTTAAAAGTACCCTTAAAAGGACATATTTGTACCTTTTTTTTTTTACCACAAAAGGTTCATAGTAGTACCTTATTTGTACTCTAAGGTACTAAAATGCACCTTTTAGGAGTACAAAGGGTACAAAGATGTCCTTTTAAGGGTACTTATAGTGATTGTACCCCTAAAGGTACAATTATGAGACCTCTTTTCTCTGTGTGTACTATTTACTAATGCCTTGTACTAAAGTATAGGACTAAAACTATAGAATAATTTTTCAACATCATTGTTTTTAAGCATTTGACATTTACTTTTATTTATGATTTTTTTTTGCCGTTTGCCAAAGTTTGAACTTGGTTTACATCATCAGTAATTAAATGAAAAGTTGTTAGACTTATTTTTACTATAGTATTATTTATTAATATCCTATACTACACTGTTACTATAGAACAATATTATCTGCTTTTTTTGTTGTTGCTGCACCCCGTGATGCTGTTTATATTTTTGCTGAATGCCATGTACAAGTTTAGGTCAGAAAGTAATTGGTGCAGGCAGACTCACACATTGTGTTTAAAAAAAAAAAAAAAAATGTTGACGTATGTTTGTCCATCATGTTGACATTGCGCTCAACTCGCTGAAGGGAATGTCAGATAGAGTTCATGGGTTCACAGCTGGACATAAACATAAGTCTACCTGACAACTTGCATGATAAATGAAAACATTCACACACACGCTTACAGTGATCTCAAGGGCTTTTATGTAATCGTAAGAAATATATGTTATCCCTTGGCCCCAGGCAATTATGCATAATCATAGCAGCTATATCTGCAGCGCTCAGCGTGGTGCTGAAACGGACAGCAAGACCTTGCCTCGCTTTAACCTGCACTTCTTCTTATCCTGTCCTTTTCCTATTCTCTTTCCTGCTCACATGTGCGATTCAGAAACGTAAAAGTTCACTTTGATCCCAAAATAGGATGTAGAATTATGTTGCGTTGAGCAAAAACGTGCATTGGCAAACAAATTGCATAATCATAAAGCAACCCTCAAGGAACGTTAGATCATTGTTTATTCAAACATGTTGTTTTTAGTGCAATTAAAATGGCTTGTTTTAATTTGTGCTGTATCCTGAGCAGAATATTACCAACATTTAAGCATGTTTTTCCTCCTAGGAGAAAGTCTGATATGTGAGTACACGAGCGGTTCATATAGAGGAAGCTTATATTTGCTTCCGAGGCGTTCGATTAGACAACTGAATTACACTTGAGAGAACAGATTGTTTGCTTTAATATCTTCTATTGCACAGATATTGCTACATCATTCTCCTGTTACAGTACAGTTATTGCTCGGCAAGGTTTCATTTCATACAGGCCGTAATAAAAAGGTTTCCAGAATAGAACTGGTCTCCGATTCACATAAAGCATGTTTGTGTCACCACTCATATAAAGCTTCATTAGATCTGGAGAGGCACAGATGTTGGGTTAACCCCCTCTCGCCCTGTTTCACACACCCTAAAGCTCTCAACCAATCCCAGCATGCAGCAGGAAGACTGAGCTGTTCTCCTGCTACCTAAGGGGCCACCAATGCATTAAGTGCATGGACAAACGCGTGTCACTCATTCATGCATGCAGATGGATTAGAAATGCTAGACCCACACGGTTCACTCACGGATTCTAACCACACGCACGATGTCTGAAAAAATAGAAAGAGAGACCAGCGTGACAGAGCAGTGGCGATAAAAAGAGTAATTTCTGGTTCCGTTTCGCTCAGACTGACATGCAACGGGTGAAGGGAGTGTATATTTTGGCTCAATGTGCGTTTGCCTGTTATCAGCAGAAGCGATTCCATGCTTGACCAGTCTGTCAACACCATTCATTGACTGTTTTTTTTTCTTCCTGTGACTGCTAGACATTTGCTGTTACTCTGTCGTTTGATAACACAAATAATGAATTTCATTAATTTCGACCGTTTCGCTTCGGTCGCCTCGCAGACATTTTTTTGCTAAATCTCATGTGTCACATTTTCCACCCTCCAATTATTATTCATTTTGTTTATTTTTAAAATAAACCAAGCATAACTTTCACTTTGACATCTAGTCATGTTATTCATTTATTCTTTTACCCTAATTGCTGAGAGATAACAGCTATTCCATCATAGTTTTTGACTTTGGTCCATCAGTTTGCAAAAACGCAATGCACTTATAATGGAAGTCTTTGGGGCAAGGCAGTCTGGAGGGTTTAAAACTGCAGAAATGTGCAGCTTGTGCTATAATCCATCTTTTAATTCTGCCATACACAGTGTGCGTTATTTAAGCTATAAAGTTGTTTAACCCTAATGTTGCAGGTTAGTTTAACACAAAATACTGGTAAACATAGGGATTTTTTATTTTTATTTTGTGACAATCATTTAGGGTCATGAATATGCCTGCAAAATTTTGACACTATGAAGTGTTGTGAAATGCGTGTACAAAATATTTGACGATTTTGAAGTTCGCGGGTCAATTTGAAGCAATTCAATGGTTAAAAACAAAAAACCACTGACAGGTGAAGTGAATAACACTGATTATCTCTTCATCACGGCACTTGTTAGTGGGTGGGATATATTAGGCAGCAAGTGAACATTTTGTCCTCAAAGTTGATGTGTTAGAAGCAGGAAAAATGGGCAAGTGTAAGGATTTGAGCGAGTTTGACAAGGGCCAAACTGTGATGGCTAGACGACTGTGTCAGAGCATCTCCAAAACTGCAGCTCTTGTGGGCTGTTCCCGGTCTGCAGTGGTCAGTCTCTATCAAAAGTGCTCCAGTGAAGGAACAGTGGTGAACCGGCGACAGGGTCATGGGCGGCCGAGGCTCATTGATGCACGTGGGGAGCGAAGGCTGGCCCGTGTGGTCCGATCAAATAGACGAGCTACTGGAGCTCAAATTGCTCAAGAAGTTAATGCTGGTTCTGATAGAAAGGTGTCAGAATACACAGAGCATCGCAGTTTGTTGCGTATGGGGCGGCATAGGCAGTGTGATTCTTTGGGCAATGTTCTGCTGGAAAACCTTGGGTCCTGCCATCCATGTGGATGTTACTTTGACACGTACCACCTACCTAAGCATTGTTGCAGACCATGTACACCCTCAATTTGTGGGTCAATTTGACCTTCAATTTAATGGTTAAATGCAGCTACACACCCCCAAAGACCAAGGCAGGGCGAGACCGAGTCAAGACCAGACCAGCACTCCTCAAATTCATCTAAAAGATCCGTGTCTGCTGTCTGAGAAATGTCTTATATTTAGTCAATAAATACAATTAGAATAATAAGTCACTTTAGAGCTGTTACCAATCAAATAACTAACAATAAAATTCATCTTTTTTGTTGCAGAGGTTGTTCAGAAGTTGCATCCGAATTGGTACAGTTACACCTGCATAAATAATGTTCCGATTAATTTAACATTCAAACATTAACGTTATTTAACAGTCACAGAATAATTTATTCAACCGATTTGTTCAAAGCAGCTGATTCACTTAATAACGAAACATGTTGCCGAATTAGCAAAAACTTGTCTAAAATTGTCTCAAATGAGTCCCTTAATATCAACTTCTTGTTTATTGAACATTTGTATAAAATCAATATCGCAATAGCGCAATCGCGTTCTCATTTGCAAACAGCTCTCTTGCTCTTGTGATATTGCTTAATTATATAAAAAACAAAATCTCAAACAAGTATGTTTTTGCAATATCTTGAATTTTATTGGCATTTTGGGCATTTTTGAGACAATCCTGCATTGATTTTGAGCCCGGCAGCACAGTAACAAAAGAAATCACATGAGAAAAGTTATTGATTGTGTTTTAAGCAGTACGTTTTACATCAAATCACATTAATGATGTTAACAAATGAATCAGACAATGCACCGGCAATTTAATGATATCCTCGCAGTTGTGGTGTTGAGATAAAATCCCAAATCCTCTTAGTCTGAGACCAAGACAAGACCAAGTACAAATGCCAAGACCAAGACCTTCAAAAATTTGTCTAAACATATATGGTTAGAACATAACTGCTTCAAAATTATTGCTTTGGGTCATTTACGTTGTAGAACAAAACGTCAAAATATAGTCAAGTTACGTTTACCACAGGCTTTATTTTACTCATAAATTGAAAACCCTCATTATAAAACCCCATAAGAAAATCTCAAAGGAACCAGCAGCGAATTAGACTTCTGGGTTTTGACGTCATCCTGGCACCACTCTTAAAAAACAAAAGTCCATTTTTTTGTTTGTGGTAATCGACATTATGTGCCTCAGATGCTGTTGATAGAGCTTAACTAGTATTAAACCCTGAACATTCCTTTAACAATGGTCCCAAATCTGCTCCTTTAAGAGATTTTGTCCTAAAGCCTCTTGATCTTGTTTGTACTCAGTGCATTGTAGGTCAGATTAAATGAATCTCGCCCAAACCACATGACCAAAGTTGCGTCCCTGTGAACCGATTCTCACATGAGCGCATGAATAATGAAGAAAAGGAGGTGAAATGAAAGGAAGCTACTGTTTTCTTTAGCCACATAAACATGGCCTTTATTAGCCGTCTCTCACATGTTTGTTAAGGAGGGGCTCTTAACAGCTATTTGGTGTCCTGCCCAAAAGTTGGCTTTGGAGAGCTTTTGAAATGTGATCCTGGCTCAAATGGTGTGGAATGTGTGTGTGTGTGTGTGTGTGTGTGTGTGTGTGTTTAGGCCAGCATCCTTGTGTCCTCGCAGGCATTATATCCACCTTAAACCATCCATCCGTCCCTTTATCCCCACTATCCTTTTGTATCGTACCTTTCAAGCAGACAAAGGATTTAGCTAAAATGGATTTTGTGTGTGTGTGTGTGTGTGTGTGTATGGCATGTTTGATCTCTGTGTGTGTGTATGTGCATATCTATGAGTTTGCATTATGTTTTTATGCTGCTGTGTGTATGTTTGGGTTTTAATTCTCGTTCCGTTGGTCTGTTGTTGGTCTATCCTCTTACGGTGTCATCGCAGTTCAGGCAGCATCCATGCTGACATCAGGAAAGATTTGCCTGCTTTTTTTCCTTGCAGTGATCCATTTAAAAGATCTTAAATGAAAAGACTTCACTGTCAGTGCTTAGGCATAGAACAGGTTTATTGTTTGTGTTTCAAATTTGCACAGCTGTTGGATATTTTTGTCTCTGACTTTGATCTGATTAGACATTTCACCTTTAGGTACATTCACACGTCAGACATATTAAAGGAATGTGTACTTTTTGTCCGAATTTGGAACCAGAACCTTAAATCATTTTAAGAATGAAACAGTGAAGAAACCAATCTTACTGGATAGCTATGATTTGTTCCAAATTCAAACTGTATTTCTATTAGCAATCCTATGAACATTTCTGGGTGGTTGATATAGTGTTCTGAAGTGGTTGCAATGTAGTTTCTAGAACATTGTTATATGGTTTCTAGCATGTTTTCTCTATATAAATATAATACATCATACAATTACAGATAGCACAACAGTACAGCTTGAGTTTAACACTTAAATATAATGCTGAACAGAGACCGTTTATAAATATGAATGAATTGTGTTGAAATCTGCCTGTTTGATCTGATTAAAATGATTTGGATAAGGTGGAACCTGAAGATCCAGGGTACAGATTCATTCAAATCAATAAAAGCCAGTAAATATTGTACGATTTTGGGCTGTCCCAGGCGATTTCTGTGGCCGTGGCTCCTAAATGCTGGCTCTACGACGTCGCACAGTGAGAGAAGTTCAAAGACGGCCATTGTCACGGTCTTGCGACCAAATATAGCCTGCGATAATTTTCTGACAGTGTCAGAAATTTAGCATGATAATTTCACAGTCGACAGCGTCCATATTCTCCTCTTTCGCTTCCTCCTCTTTTTTCAGCTCACATAAAAAACACCTTGCTCTATTTGTTTACCACTAGCACATGCTTCTGTACTAGCTTGTGTCGTAGTCTGTGATTCAATAGTTGTCTTCATCACAGACTACATACATGTCGTACAAGCTTATTACAGTAGATCCATGCCGGACAGTGTGATTTGTAATGATCTTATCGGATTGTCGAATTTGCAGGCATAAGACTGTATAGATCCTAGAAAATCACATGCTTCATCCATATGCTGCTTCATTACGGATCATTGCTACACTTCTGAGATTCCCTATGAATAATAGTGGGATTGAGGGGGATGGGGAGGAAAAGCAAGGGGGAGGTGTCTAATAAACATTCACTCGTCTATCCCCCTGGACTTTAAACAGATTGATCAAGCGTTAAAACCCGGGAGGGATCAATTTGGGCTTAAATCAACAAGCATCTTTGAGAAAATGGACAGAGAGAAAGGAGGCGGCAGAGTGATGGCTGAAGAATGGAGAAGAAAGGTCCATTTCATTTGCTGGGAGGACTGATGGCTGGGTCGACCCGTGAGCTATGGATAATTGCTCTCGCAGAGGGCAAAGCTTTATACCCCCACCCCCCCAACATCCCAAGTGTTCTCATCTTCGTTCTCCACCCCCCCAGTGGTACCTAATTTCTTCAGTACTGTGGTCACTCTTGATTTTTTTTAAATGGGCGGTCTGTCAGCTCCTCTCATCCTGTTGTATTAGCAAGTGCATGGGCCCATGTCCAATATCTCTCCGTTAATTAGTGCTCCGCGAAGGAAAGAAATGCACGATTGTGAAAGATAAAGGATGAAAGAAGATGAGGTTGAAGAAAGAGATAGAGAGAGAAAATGGAGAAAAGATAATGGAAACTGCTGAGAGGGTTGTGCTAATTAGAGATAATAAAGTTGGTTTGAATTTGATGGAAATTGATGGTCTTTATGCTAGTTAGTTGCATTTTAAAGCGGTGGTTCTCAACCAGGGGGCCACAGGATGACTTAAAACATTTTTAAATTAATAAATTATTATTAATATACTAACCTTTAAATGCATACCTCAGGTCTTTAGTGACCCGGGACGTCATTCACTACCCTCCTCCTCATTCATTTTTTAAAGTTAGACATGAACCTTCTTAGTATAAAAGAATGCCTGTTTTCCCTTTCATGTTTTGTAAAAATTGTCTAGGGTCGCTAAGGTGTGTAACAGTGTAAGTATATTTTTTCTGCACAGCAATAATTGAATCTTTGATGACTGAATAAGTGCAGTTCACCTTTATTCCTCAAGGTGGCAATGTCTGACACACAATGATGAAGTGACGTTTCACTCATAGTTACCGCAGGCAGAAAACAAAAGAATAGGAAGATTCATCAGCAAAACTTGAAATGGCTCAGAGATTTACTGCAGAGCAAGAACTGAACGCAGTCAAATATTACTGTCACTGATGGTGAATCTGCTGAAGAAGCTGTCAGAGATCTAAATATTGATGTTGAAGATGTTGAAAATGATAGTTTTTAGAATATGTTTGAGATGGTGAATATGAGGCAGATGCTGAATGTACTCTTCTGTAATTGTTACTCTAATATCAGGAGAGTTTTATATTATCACGATTGGTAGAGATCAATCCGTGTTAGATATAGATCCGGTTCGCTTAAGACCCGAATATGTTATATATGATTGGTGAAACATTCATGCGTTTAATGGTTAAAATAATAACTCAAATCTAAACAAAAATGCTAAAAAAAAACAAAAAAAAACTGATACAATCAAGATGTAACGTGAAATAGTGTTTATTTTTATTTTCTCTCAATAACTATTTTTTTATAGAAGTACATACAGGTCTGGAATATAGAGCACACACAAATATCACAAAATTAATTCTAGTCAATGTATTCAATAAGCCAATAAAAAAAATCTAGTTACATTAGAAATACCAGAAATAGCGTATATGGAGGTGGGGCCTTCAAATATTGTGTTGAGAGCTTTCGAGTGAAAAGGGTTGAAAACCGCTGACTTTTGTTGGTTAAATATAAGTTAAATGCTGTCGATTAACCCAATCGTTCTAAATGTAAAAGAATAGCAGAGTCCATACCACAACTATAACAATAACGGCACAGTGAAACAATATTGTTGGAATCGCTTTCAGAACAATTTTATCCAGCTGATGAACGATATACATATATCTATATATATATATATATATATATATATATATATATATATATATATATATATATATATATATATATATATATATATATATATATATATATATATATATATATATATATATATATATATATATATATATATATATATATATATATATATATATAGGCTATACTGTATTCCCCCAAAGCTATATGCCGATATAAATTTATTTTCTTTTTTCCCCCTTAGACCCCCTCACTTCATATGTATCATGTAGACATTATTATTAAACCAGTCCTCTATTCTGTAATTGTGAACTGTCTGGGACTGTTCCTCATGTGTGATAGAGGTTTCTGATTGGCCAATGGCCTCGCTGAAGGCACTAGGCAGAGACGATGCAGCTCCTGGCGGCAAAAAGCAATTACACAATTTGATTGCACTGATTTTTACATCTGTATTATTAGTCTCATCCAGCTCTACTCCGGCTAATGGGTGCAGTTATGAACCTGTGAACACGAGAGAGGGGCTCAACAGGCCGCGTCGTCCTTCTCTTCTCATCTCTGTTTCTGTGTGTGATAAACAGCTCTCCACATTCCACCCTGTCCCTCAAAATATCACCCATGGGCCATATCTCTGACTCAAACTCTGTCTCTGTCCCTTTCTTTCACATCAGCGTTCTCTCTCTGACCCCTTCTGACTGTCTGGTCAGTAACACAAACACTTCCTTCAGCTGGAAGGGCCGTAGATGTGGATATTCTAAAATGAGGGGGCTAGGTTTACCACACAGTTTATTCGATTTTATCCTCTGATTCATCTTTATAGTTACCAGAAGATAATACCATGGTATTTTAATATGTACCACAATAGATAGTAGAAAAATGCCTTTGCCTTTGGTGCTTTCCTCAGGGGCTTGTGAAAAAGAAGTGTGTACTTAAAATCTTAGAAGTGTTTTTTATATTAAAAAAAAGTATAGTTCCAGATAATGTTAACAAAATAAAAGGCCATTTAGGTGCACTTAAAGAGAGTACACTTTCAGGAAGTTTCTTAACACACTTAAAAACGCTCAAAAAGAGCAGTTTGTAATAATGTCAAATTAAAAGTTTTACTTTAAAGTACAGTTTAAATGATCATGATTTAATAATCTCTTGTTGTGATATATATATATATATAGCAATTTAGTAGAAAGAAAGAAAAAAAGAAAGAAAAAAACTGGTTCTTTAATGAAATGTTCACTGAAAAGTTGTTGTTTCCCCAAAGAACCTCTCAGTGAACATTTCATAAAATAAAAAATAATGTTCTTATTGCAAAAAATAAAGCGTTTTTTTTTAAGAGTGTAGGGACTGTCTGATGCATGTTGCATACAAACATTTGTCTGTGGATTTGCCAACGTTAGCAAATGCCATGAATAATATGCAAAGTGGATCACAGACTTTGTCCTTGATTAAGACTCCAGGTTATTCCAGAGGGACTCTCCCTCTAATAATTCAGGTGATTTGGATGGAAGTGTCAGCTAATTGACATTTAATTAGTTCATTTAAAAAAAATATTTGCAATATAAATAATGGGTCCTGCAACATTGGTGCCATTGTTAGGGGTCAGACGAGTTTTTGATGAGGGTCTGGCTGGCAGGTGTTGAGTTCATTTTCATTTTGCACTTGAATGTTAAGTACTATACTTGAGGTAATAGAGTTCTCTTTTGCTTTGTCTCGTCTGACATGTGTGATATGCTATGTTAAAAAGAAAATGGCAGCTTAGTCTAAGCCGATAAATATTTAGTTTTTTTTAATTTTATTTCAGATATCTTTATTTATGTGCAGTATTTATGTATATGTTATGTATTTACATTATTTGTTACTCATATCATTTAGATCAGGGTTTTCCCCAAGGGGATTGTGAAAGAAGTGCAGGGTGAGATTGTGTCAGAACTTCCAATGAATACATTAAAGGTGCACTATGTAAAATTTTTCAGTAAAATATCCAAAAACCTTTAGGCCAGTGTTATATATTTTGTTCAGTTGAGTACTTACAATATCCCAAATGTTTCCAACTATTTGTAAATCGTGAGAAATTTTTATTTTAACCAAGGAACCAGGACGTGTGAGGGAGTCGCCTGTCGATGGCGTCATATCTGCGTTCCCCTCGGTTTCCGGTTTTATTTTGCAGAAATGCTTTACTCTCACTGCAGTGTGAACAAGTGTCATAGCAGCCGCCGAGCGAATGCACAGAGTAATGTCATAACATCATTTTCAACACACTCAGATGTATCAGATATGATAAACAGAGCTGCGTTACCTCATACTCATGGCCGGAAAAGCGGAAATGGCGACTGAGGCATAATAAAAGTCCCGCCGACGACTCTGCCATAATAAAGGTCCCGCTGCCCGCGAGGCGTGTGTTCTGCTCTTCTTATTAACAATCACTCCTGCTTCTGCTTCATACTACAGTAATGTTAATAATCTCATCCATGAACATGATTTCTGCCCCGAGTCTTTTCCACCGGCTGTGAGGTGAAGACCATATGTCCTAAGATTCTGCGCTCAAACTTGGCGTCATCAAACTACGCCTTTGTTTTGAATAGGCGACTTCTAGTGGACGGAAAAGTTACATAGTGCAGCTTTAAAATAATAAATGTTCATTATTCATAATGAAGAAATTAGTAATAAAGAAATTAGTTGTAATAATAATAATAGTAGTAAATGCTGAAATAAAAAAAATAAAACATTTAGAATAAAAATGTATAATTGACAAAATGCAAGTGAACATAGACGTCATAAAAATCATTACACACTGTAAAAAGTGGTATCCTGCAATTGTTACCTTTAAAAGGATAGTTTACCCAAAAATGAAAAGTTTCTCCAAACCTGTATGAGATTTTTCTTTATTCGGCTGAACACAAAAGAAAATAATTTGAAGAATGTTGTTAACCAAACAGTTGATGGACCCCATTGACTTCCATAGTATTTTTTTTTCTTCCATACTATGGAAGTCAATAGGGCCCATCAAATGTTTGGTTACCCATAATCTTTAAAATATCTTATTTTGTCTAAAGGGGGACATATTATACCCCTTTTCACAAGGTGTAATATAAATCTCTGCTGTCCCCAGAATGTGGTCCAAAGTTTCAGCTCAAAATACCCCCCAGATCATTTATTATAGTTTCTCAAATTTGCCCCTGTTTGCCTAGCCTGGTTAAAACCAGACCATTCTCAGTAGTAACTGAGTTATGGTCTGGCAAAGCTTCATAGACAAATCATTTCCAAAGGGGCGTCACCAACGGGCGTCGCTCAAATGCCTCTCGGCGCAATTGGATAGACCTAAAACCAATCAGAGCGATGAGGGAGATGACGTATGCAGAGCGACGGAGAAACATCTGAGACTCTGGCCGTTTCTCAATATGCGTTCTTGTCTGTACTTGTGTTCTCAAATAGGAAATGTCCCCGGTTTCCATTTCAGAAATCTGGTCACTTTACCTAAACCACATATTAATGTTTAATATATTATTTCTAAAATGTAAACGAAAAGAGGCAGGGTGTTTTATACTTCGTTTTATTATAAATATATAAGATAATCAATGTAGGCCTAGCTACGCGTTGCCTGAACCACATTCGTGTGGCTATTATTATTATTATGTTTAATTTTTATTTTTTTATGAAATGAGGCAGTGGTGTTTTATGACATATTTCGTACGCGAACTTCTGACTTGCGTCCGTGACTTACCAAGTTTGACTCCGGAGAACGAACTCCCGAGGACGGGAGGACACTAGTCCGCCTACTCTGCTAATGGACAAGCAGCGTTCTTGACAGTATCACTCAGTATATATTTGTATATGTAGTGCAGGCAATGCATATTATCTTCAATGCATGTTTATAACAAAACGAAATATAAAAAACCCAGCCTCTTTTCGTTTACATTTAAAAAAACACACACACATAATATATAGGCTATGATTATCACTGTAATAAATTAAATATGACACAAAACACAACCCAGTCTCTTTTTGTTAAATGTCAGTTTATGTGTGATCATCAATAGCAATTATAAAAGTATAAGTAAAAGGTGTAAGAAGCTAAACAATAAATAAAGCAATTCAGTCAAAGTCAGCGCTAGGAGACTACAACGGTAAAGTTTAATATCTTAAAAATATAAAGTTATGAAACTTCACTTTGCCCTCAGACAAAACGATCTGTCTAGGAACAAATTATAGATTAATGAGAGCAAAGATCAGCCGTTAGATCTACTGCAGAGACATCAGAGCCAGCGGCAGACGGCAGAAGGACTGGCCGAGGAAAGGCGCCTCTCGGCGGGCTCAATGATCGATTGAGCGCCGCTGAACCACTGGAACTCACAACTCCGAAAACGGCAGATCAAATTTTTAAAAAAAGGCGCTCTCTTTATAAATAAACCACAGATTTGAGCTTTAAACAACTTCATTCACTCCTGAAAAGAACATAAAACTATATTTTGTAAAACATTAACACTACCAGAGGACTCTCGCTAAGACCCATTCGTTTAGCCACCAAAGGGCCAAGCTGGTATCAGACTTTTGCCGAATCCAGTCGGTAAGACAGCGATAACATCTTTTTTAGATATAAAGGCTTCGAGTGTTGTTCTTTGCTCGGGTTTTAACGAAAAGGAGAAGTTTAAATCGCTTAAAACAGACGCGATACTGCTGATTCGAACGAGTGATGCTCCACAGCAGCAGCAAATCTGCTTCAACGTCGCTGCGCGGTCGTCATCGTGTAAAGCCCGCCCCAACGTTTCTAATTGGTGCCACGATTTCTAGGGTTTAGAAATGGGTTTGAATGGACTCTTTGCCAGACTACTTGCAGAGCAAATCTAAATTTGCCGGAAGTTGTCTGGGTTTTCCCAGGCTACTGTTTGCCCCGTTTTTGTTTGTATCCCTTTAAATGCAAATGAGCTTCTGCTCCCTACCCCCCTTCCAGATCCTTTACACAAGCTTTGGATACTCCGTCAACAACAAAACAGGCGAATCTCACTCAGCCAAAATGTCACAGATAACAAGATGTGGAGTGCAGCCTTACATGTTTGAACAGGAATCGGACACAGATGAGAGACTCAGGAAGAGGTGGGTGATTGACCAATCAGAAACAAGGACTGGAACTAACCATTTTATACAATGTTTTTTGGCGCTGACAATGTAACACTCTAGCTATCTGATAACAGCGAGTAAACAGAAATGGCGGTGTCTGTGCTTCTCACTCAGGGGTGTGTCTATGATAAAAGGGCAGATCATCAACAGTCATGGGCGGGTTTCCCTACTCTTACATAGGAGTAGGGGGAAATATGAAATGCATGTTATGAGAGATTAATAATGATTGATGGGGATTATAAAAGTATTGGGTGGATTTTTACCATTATAGGCTGATTGTTTACACACACTGTGGACACACGTGTTCAAACGCCTTATAAAAGTGAATTTTGCATAATAGGTCCCCTTTAAGCTCAAGAAAGAAATGAATACAGGTTTGGAACAACTTGAGGGTGAGTAAATTATGACAATTTAAATTTCTGGGTGAACTATCCCTTTAAAGAGCAAATTTTTTTCTATTTGATTTCAATATTTTGGTATTTTGATTTCAATAAAACCCATTCATTTAGTTTTTTTCCACTGTGTTTTTAAAGAATGACATAAATAAAAAAAACTGAGATCCCCTATGATCTGACAAAGAGGTTCAAAGGATGTACACATGGAAATTATTCCAAGAAAGGAAGTATTTTAACTTGTTATTCAGTCTGGCTGATATATCGCTTTATCTCTGGTTTTAATATTGGGTGAAACTCAAATTCAAAGAGTCAAGAATGTCTGCCTATGTCAGCAGTAAGGTTGCATCTTTCCAGCCTGTGTCTTACTTTCTCTCTCTGGCTCTGAGGTGTGTTTAAATCAGATGGACTACTGCTCTCATTTCATGTTTTCCTTATTTACACTCCCGTAATCGCTTTATTATGTTTCCTAGAGGTCATGCATTATCTCTGTGACTCTAATCTCTGCGCTGTGACACATTGGTTCTCTCTGCTGCTTGAGTGAGTGAGCGAGTGTGTGTGTGTTTGTGAGGTAGTAGTGTATCACTGACCTTTTAACATGTCTGTTCTCATAATCCATTCTGAAAGAGTCCAGACCACCTTATCTGTGAAAGGATTTGATGTATACTGGCATGTGTGTGTGTGAGAGAGAGCGAGGGAGGATAGCGAGAAATACACTCTGGCAGGTCATCTCAGAGTAAACAGTCCTCTTGGTTTTTGAACTCAAGCTGCAGCTTCAAAGTCACCCTCAGGATTTTCCCCTCGCTGACTCGAGGCTGTATTGAGTTATATAATTCCCCATGGACCAAAAATAAAGACTGTTAAAAATTAAATCCATTAAAGACATATCAGCAAATGCTTCGTCCGAGTTGGCAAACCCTGATAGATTGGACCTAATCTTTCAAGCTAATCTTTCATGTGCGAAATATGATGTGTAAAAATTCCTGAAATAATTTTTGAGTTGAGTAAAGGAATCAGTGACTCACTCGTAAAGACATGCACTTGTTTGTTCCTGAAAGATTCAGGGTGTTTGAATTAAGTTCTTCCGTAAATGCTTCAGTTTCAGTTTCAATGACTCACTTACTGTGTAAAGACAGTTTGAACGAATCGTTTGAGTGAATGATTCACTTGTCAAAAGCTCTTATTGAATCATCCCGAATCCTAAAAGTTGTATTTTTACATTAACAAGAAAAAGTATTGACTTTATTAGTTGCAGGCCAACAACAGGAGATACCCCAAAAATTGCTATTATTGGGTAGGGTTTAAAAAAAAAATGAAGGTCCTTTGACAGTGTGTCAAAGAGAGACATCCAAAATAAATTAAATTTAACCAGGGATAGTAAGCAAAAACAAACTGCATTAATAATCTGCATTTTAATTCAATATAAAAAGCATTTAGAACATTTAAATGGAATATTTAAACATCTTTTGACACTGTTCACTTTATACTCGCTGAGAGGTTTCCGCACCAGATACAATAATCTACACTCATCTACAAAAAGGAGGATACGATTATTTAAAAGTGCTTGTTTGAGAGTCTCTTCTGATTAGAAAGGAAAAGGGAAACATTAATATGAAGCTCTGTTGTGTCTCATTGATTAAAGAAGGAAAAGGAAAGGACCACTGACCTGACATTAAAGGGTAACACACACAGTTTCTGCCAGTCTCATGTTATTCTTGAGTAGCTATATTGCTTCCTTCTCTTTCTAAAAAGATGTCAGTCTAAAAACAAAATGTGCGCATGCGCTCATCCGGGAGAAGTGCCCATACAAGGAATTCTGCCCTTTATGACATCATACAGGGCCATAGCTACGGTGGCCCAGTAGTGCACAACACAACGCAAAATAAAAAGCAAACATAAGTTCACAACACAACGAAAACAAGCCACAACACAACAAAAAAGTTGTGGCTTTATTTCTTTGTGTTGCGGCTTTTTCGTTGTGTTGTGAACTTATGTTTGCTTTTTAAATTTCGTTATGTTGTGCACTACTGGGCCACCATACATAGCCATACTCGAAAAAACTTTCCGAAAAGTGTGTTTGGCACAGAAATACTCCAGCATGCATCCAACTCTTCTAAAAAAATATTTTTTTTTTGTTAATTTTGGCCATGTTTCGCTCTTTAACAGTGTAACTTAAGTCAGAATGCATGAAATAGCAATATATTATTGTTCAATTAAGACACTGGACACATAAATGCTTATTTTGCACTAGCTTATTTGTGTGAACTAGCAATAGTTCACACAAATAATGGAAATTCTGTCATCATTTACTCACCCTCATGTTGTTCCAAACCTGCATGATTTTCTTTCTTCTGTGGAATACAAAAGTAGACGCTTAGCAGAGTGTCCATTATGCTGTTCAACATAAAATGAAGGTGTAGCATGTTTCCACAGAATGTCAATTTCTAGGGGAAAAAAGCCCAGCATGATATTTCAAGTCTTCGGTATTTATAACATTTCAGTTTTTCAATTTTCATTTCTGTCTTGAAAAATGGCAATGACAGACAGATGAAGAACGTGCTGAGAGACTGTGATGCATAAAGTGCAGTAGCTTTTATTCTCTTCAATGTTCTGCGTCTAAACGGCCATTCTCGAAAGCACACAATGCAGACGGGTAATTGGCATAGCTGTCAGGGAGAGGCTGATAACATGGCAATTAAAGCAAGAGAATACAGTGAATGGAGAACGTAAAGAGAGATTACATTTGGGTCCTTTGAGGAGTCGGGGGAGTTCATGAAGACATAACCTTTCTACTCTGAGTCTGTGTGAATGAGAGAGAAATGTTCTCTGAATACCTGCTAAAGCAATTACTATTGCTCATTCTTGGATTTGAACAAACCACTCTAAAATATTAAACTAACATAACTCAAACCACACTGTTTGTGTGGACATGGCTGATATTACCAATGATTTGATTTAAAGGGATAGTTCACCTCGAAATGAAAATGTGGTCATCATTTGGACATCACCGTCATGTTGTTCCAAACCTGTTTGACTTTCTTTCTTTTATGGAACATAAGAGAAGATATTTTGAAGAATGTTGGAAAACCTAACAACATTGGAGTCCATTGACTTCAATTGTATAGACAATTAAATAATGTTTAATAAAACATGAAGGTGATTAATTGATGGCAATATTGGGTGGAATATCCCTTTAATCCATGAGATTTTTAGTAAATGTGTTCAATACCGTCATGTTATTTAACATACTAAACACACTAAACTTGAAAATATTAAAGCATGTAAAAAGGGTATTTTTTTGTGTTTTTCCACACACACACACACACACACACACACACACACACACACACACACACACACACACACACACACACACACACACACACACACACACACACACACACACACACACACACACACACACACACACACACACACACACACACACACACACACACACACACACACACACACACACACACACACACACACACACACAGACAGGATGACAGGACAGCTCAAATGTGGTGGAATACGTTTCTCCCACTGACTGGACTGTACAGAAAAAGTTTGCATTTTGCAGAGCGAAGTGTGTGTGTGTGTGTGTGTGTGTGAGAGAGAAAGAGTGTGAGAGAGAGTTAAACTGACACTGATTTGTGTAGCAGCACCTTCTGTGAGGATCTGAACTGAGGTGGCCTGTTTGCACCTAGAAGTTTGATCAATAAGCAGATTGCAGTTCAGTAAACACGCACACACACAGACACACACACACACACACACACACACACACACACACACACACAAACACACACAAAAAACACAGCTGAGACACCCCACTGTTTGTATGAGAGTGTGTGTGTTCGGCTGTACTCTGTTGTTCATTACTTTCACTCTCTGTCTTGAGTTCTGTTTGTCCTTTATTATTCTCTCTCTCTCTCTCTCTCTCTCTCTCTCTCTCTCTCTCTCTCTCTCTCTCTCTCTCTCTCTCTCTCTCTCTCTCTCTCTCTCTCCCTCTCTCTCTCTGGTGTCCAGAGATGACTCTCTCCTCCTCTCATTTGTTGGTTTGTGTCATCTTTCCTTTCTTCCTTCTGTTTCTTCCTTTCTTCCATCTGTTTCTTCCATCCTTCTTTCTTTCCTTTTATTTTTATTTGCATTAGTTATATGTATTACCCCTTTGTTTCTTTCTTGTGTTCCTTCCTCACTTCTTATTTTTATTCCATCCTTCCTTTCCTTTATTTGTTCATTCCTCCCTTTCTTCCTTCTGTTCTCTCATTCCTTCCTTTTGATCTTCAGTTCTTTTCATCCATCCATCCTTCATTCGTTTGTTTGTTCATTTCTTTCTTTCATTTCACTTCCTTATTTTAAATTTTTTTTCTTTCCATTCTTCTTTCTTACCTTTCATTCTTACGTTCCTTCCTTTCCTTCATTTGTTCATTCCTGCCTTTCTCCCTTCTGTTCCCTTGTTTCTTCCATTTGTCCTTTCTTTCCTCCTTTAATTTGTTTGTACCATCCTTCCTTCATTTTGTTCATTCCATCCATCCATCCCTCTTTCTTTTTTCTTTAATTCGTTCTTTATTTCCTATCCTTCATTTGTTCCTTCCTTCTTTTTATTTCATGTTCTATTCATAAGTCTGTTTGTTTGTTCTTCCCATCCTTTCTTTTATTGTCTATTTCCTTCATTTTTTCCCTTCCCTCCTTTTGTTCCATCGTTTCATTTATTCATTCGTTTCATCGTTGGTTAGTTCATCAATCCTAACTTTCTATCTTCCTTCTGTTCCTTCCTCCCTTCCTTTATTTGGTCCGTCCTTCATTTCCTTCATTTGTTCATTCCTTCCTTACTTCAGTCCTTCTGCTCCCCCATTTACTTGTTCTTCCCATTCTTTCTTTTCCCCATTTGTTCCTCCTTTTCCTCTGTTTATTATTTTGTTTCTTTTGTTCCTTCCTTAATTTTTTGCCCTTTTCATTCATTTATTCTTTCCTTTCCTTTCCTTCATTTATCCATTCAAATTGCACAGGAAATGCAAACACAAAAATGCAATAATTCTGAATGAAACGACTTTTCTCACACTTCATACATAAAGATACATCTTGAAGAACATTAATATAATATAATATTTTATTATTTTACACTCCACTGTGGCATACAAATGAAAAACACTGTTACTATGCCAACACTGCAATGAGAAAAGTCTTTTAGAGATTTTTATTCTTATTTGATTTATTTGGTATCAATTATCTCTCTGTTTTCCTAGAATCTGAGAATATTTGAGCCTCATCTGTCGCAGGACTGATCATAGATTTCAGTCATAATGTAACTCAGTTTGGACAATTCAAGAGAAACTCTTCTGTGTATGTGTGTGTGTGCGTGTGTGAACATGGATTCACGCACTGAAGCTTTGAAAAGTCCCAGTCAGCTCTGAATATCAAGATTAGCTTTAGAAATCATGATATTCATATATATTTGAATACATATGTTGATTGTGAAAGAGAAATAACTAGGGGTATAAAATCAAATTACTTACGGTTCAGTTTTTATCACGGTTATAGGGTCACCGTTTCAGTACACACTCAGTCAGGTCCACTTAAAGGGATTGTTCACCCAGAAATGAAAATTCTGTCATCATTTACTCACCCTCAAGTTGTTCCAAACCTGTATGAGTTTCTTTGTTCTGCTGAACACAAGAGAATATATTTTGAAGAATGCTGGTAACCAAGCAGATATTTTCCCTACTGGTAGTCAATGGTTGCTCTATCTGCTTGGTTACCAGCATTCTTCAAAATATATTCTCTTGTGTTCAGCAGAACAAAGAAACTCATACAGGTTTGAAACAACTTGAGGGTGAGTAAATGATGACATTTCTGGGTGAACAATCCCTTTAAGTCAAAAACACCACAGACAAACTTTTAGTCAACTTTTTATTGGCATATTTTGCAACAAAATCCACATTTGGCTCTGTTCTAAATTCCCCATCCTTTTCATGGGCTCCATGAAAAGCCAAGACAGGGAACAGCAGCAGCTTCTGGGGACAACCTCCCACTTTTAAACTGGGAGGGCAGATGTTTTTTGATCATTGCTGTTGTAGCCAGAATGCTTATCCATCAACAGAAACATACATTAACCTAACTCTGTCTGTCTGTTTTACCCGTTGTTATTTTCAACAAACCATATTACACTCTAAAAAATGCTGGGTTAAAAATAACCCAAGTTGGGTTGAAAATAGACTAACCCAGCAATTGGGTTGTTATACTGTTACACCCCTAGAAATAACAGAATTAAACACATTTAATTAATGACATATGTTAGGGTTAGGGTAGGGTTATCCATTTATCCATTCAAATCTAAAAACACACATGTTTATAATTGGCACTGTCATATTATAGTTGACATTTTCATCCACAGACACACATTTCCCAAGTCAATGCAGTCGATACACTATCGAATGCGGCCAGTGTTGAGTACATTGGGCAGAGGTTAGCTTCATTGATCTGGTAGGAGCATTGTATGCTTGTTTATATCAGCAGGACGTTATATCGCTGTGCGCAAGCTGTTATCTTCTATTTCAACCATTTAGAAATGCACAGTAACAAGTTCTGTGCTCTTGACGGTGGCTGTTCTTGACCTTTCTGGTCCCAGCAGTGGCCAGGCCGGGACGGTTGAGTCCCGTGGCTGAATTGGGGTGAAGGTAGGCCGGCTGCAGCCGGCGGGGCAGGCCCATGAGGAGGCAGAGGGTAATGGTGGTTCAGCCCGGCACTGCTCCGGTGTACAGAGCTGCCATACAGACTTTCATCGAAGGTACAATTATTTTTCATTATTGTGGTCTTTTTTTTGGTATACGTGAGTAGTTTTTCTTATTAATATTGGTTGGATGGTTTACAATGATGAATTCTGTTAATGTTTGTCCCAGAGGAAGGTGTTGTTGCTTTCAGTGCTCAGGAGACCTAATTTAGCTGTCAGTTATGTTTCATAATATGCTTCATGTGTGTCAAATTCGTATCAGATTTTTCTGCTAAAACTCCTTTAGGGAAAAATAAAAATAGATATACATGTGACTTAGAGAGTTTTAAAATGAATGTGGATAGTATAGCTCACATAACTGGGTCTTGAACGAATTTGATGGGATGAGAATCCGAGTTGAAATGTCTGGCTTTGGTAGTCTGTGATATTGGGAGCTCTTCTGAAACTCTAGATCATGGTGGGTCGCAGGTCAAAATATAGGTTGCAGATCTGTTCTGAAAGGCTCATTGGCAACAGGGAAAAACTGCTAAATGCAAATAATAAAATATATCAATGAAATCATGCATAGACTTACTAACTTTTAAAAGAAGAGGAGGATTGCCATTTTATTTTTTGTTCATGTCAAAGATTGTGCGTCCAACCAAACATTGATATTTTGGCGCAAATGTGTCTTAGTAATATATTGGGCCCTATCATAAACCCCGGTGCAATACAGCACTAGCGACGCAAGTGTTTTTATGCTAGTTTTAGCCCCGACGTAGTTTTCATTTTCACGTCCTGCACCACGTTATTTAAATAGCAAATGCATCTGTTCGCCCATGGGCATGCAAAACGAGGTGTGTTCCGGTGCATTGTTGGCGTGTTGCTATTTTAAAGGTCCCATGGCATGAAGTTTTCATTTTATGAGTTTATTTCTACATTAATATGAGTTCCCCTAGCCTGAATATTGTCCACAAGTGGCTAGAAATTTTGATCGGTGTAAACCGAGTTCTGGCTGTCTTTCTCAGACGAGCTGATCTTGAATTTTCCTGTTATGACGTCATGTGTAGCTAATTATTTAAGTTCACACAGAACTTTATTATTCGTGCACACGCTGCGGCTTCTCTTTCTCCCGACAGAACGGTGTTTTTTTGTGTTTTCTATCTTGTGAGTCAGTGTTTTTGTACGTCCTCATCGCGTCTATCTGTTCTTAAATGTGCATACAGTCGTGAGTTTCTGCTCAACATCGGCAGAGCCACATCTTTAGAGATAAACCTCACGCACGCCGAAGCTCAGGCTGCACTGACCGGTCGGCCTTCAACATCCCCGACCCCCAGTTCTGCATCTGGCCCACAGCGGAGGCGACATACGTGGCGCGAGATTAAGCAGACGGGGGGTAAGCGTGAGCATATCCGGGCTAGGCTAGCCAGCTATCCCCACAATAAACTGGATTACATTCGATTACTGCTGTTGTGTCTTTGTTTGCGCTGTGTACTCAATGCACTGACGCTTTTCATATGATAGGAAAATATCTAAAAATAATGCTATAATCAACACTTACTCGTAACTCGTTCATCTCGACAGCTGTAATGGTACATTACATGTGTTACAAAGTTGGTAGAATAAGGATGAAGACGGGCTCGGCGTGACTGGGACTCGTGTTTATTCAGAACTCTCAGATACAAACACAATAAACTTGCGCTGACAGCGCTCTCACAACTCAGTAGTTACAATATCACTTTGTTAGCAATCGCTCCGTCTCTGGTCCATTAGTGATATCCGGTTCGCGAACGAATCATTCTTTTGAACCGGTTCTTTTTAGTGAACCGGACGAACCAGTTCACCAAATCGGACGGAATCGTTCTAAACGGTTCGCGTCTCGAGTCAGCGCTGATCCATCATTTAATAAAGTTACTAACTTTCTGACATGAGTGACAGTCCCTCCGACTAGAAATAAACTAATAACCTGAAGTATATGCTAGTAACTACAACAGTTCACTGAACTGAGACGTGCTGAGAGAACTGATGAGAAGTGAACTCGGGTCCATCCGTTTCTCTGGCAGGCTTGTGCCTCGTAGACCTCGTTAAACCACGCCCCCTCCGCTACAAGATCTGATACTCATTTCGAATGCAAAGATATCATCCAATCACAACAGTGGGCGTTTTCACTGAAGTCTCACAGCAGACACGCCCCTTGAAACAGGGCATTCAGCCAGAGGGCAAACATCAGTATAGAAAAAATGCCTTTTATTTCTAAATTTTGACATTTTATGATGTTAAAATCATACTAACAATATAAGTACACCTCAGAATACATTATAAAATAAAATAAAAAATCCATGCCAGACTAAAGTCAATGGCACATTATTTTTCTTTGTCGTGTAAAGAGCGCATTAGTAATATGCGCCTATAGGCGGGTCCACAACGTGCGTACACTCTGCTTATTACACACACAGGGACACGCAGCAGCACACAAACATTTTTAAACATTAAAGGGGTGGTAAAACACATTCTTTTGAAGGCTTGGCTGTGTTTGTGGGGTGCACTGTAACATGTGTTCAAGCTTCGTTTTAAAAAAAATTGCCTTATTTTTCATATATTTGACCTTTATTCTACACTGCTCTGTCCCTCCTTGTAAAACGGTCTGATGCTTTCCGGGTTGTATGAAGCCAGTCCCTCAAAAATACGCAGTGGGCTCAGATTGGTTAGCTGGCCCAGTGTGTTGTGATTCGCTAACCGCAGTGCACGTCGGAAACGTCACGCCCCTTACTGGAGGCTGTTCAGTATTAGAAACAACGGCGTCAATAAAACCATATGAGCTCGAATCAGACCCAGAACATTTGAGTGAAGATGATCGAGCAGAACCTGCTCAGTCCTCGAGAGTAAAGACTGCGGATCTATAATGATCGCTACTGAATGGCACTTTAACTTTTGTATTTTTAGAACGATTATAGCCAAATATCTGTCGCAAGAACTAACGTTAACCCAAAACGAACACTACTGGCTTTAACTAGTAAGTTAGCCAAATCACACACAGAAGCATGTTTAGCAAGCCTGTAGATAAACAATACATAAAAGCTCTAATCAAAGAATCATTTACACTAATGCCAGGTTCGCTGTTGAGATTTTAACGTTAATGTTTGTAACGTTAGGTGTTCGTCGGATAACGTTAAGTATGAATGAGCATTTAACAGACTGGTTTGCAGAACAGCGTTGTCATCTGTTTACTTCCTTGCTACAACCTATTACAGGAAAACACATCGATGAAAAATAAATCAGACTTACAGGTTGTGGCCCGTAAACAGCTTCTGTTTGTAAATCCAGCTTTCAGGACAAGCCGTTGTGCATATCCTGTATTGAACTCGCGAAGTTTGTGGAAGTTTGTGTTGTCCTCCGTGAAATGTGCAGCACGCGCGTCGTGCATCCACGCACCGGCAGTGTTTTTTTCACGCAGCTGACGTTGTGCAAATCTGGCATTGAAATCGCGAAGACGGTGGATGTTTTCCTCTGTTAGATGTGCTGCAGTGAGCCCTGCGCGCGCCTGATTCCCCGCTGACTCAAACACATGTGCATATAACATGTTTTATGTTAAACGCTCTGCAACGCAACCCCATCCCAAGGAAGGCTGAACAGAGCAAGTACCCCAGACCTGCAATCCGGATGAAAATAACAGCGTTTCCTCGGCATCGCGGCAACAACACTCCAGCCTAACTAACTATACCACAACAGCGCCGCGATACAAAATGGCCTCACCCTCCCTTATTTAATATTCTCGGAGGAGGGGTTTATGTAAATATTGAGCCTGTTGATGTCACCAACCCTGGAGGAATGTGTGTAGTCGCCTACTGGCCGTTTGCTGTAGTTCTTAGAAACTGATTTCTTTAAAAGCAAATATCTCCCTTTGCTTTAAACTTTGAACGTTGTAACTTTGCAGATGTTGTTTATGCTCAAGCAGCAACATTACACGCTAGCTAAAGTTAGAATAGTGAAATCGTTATATCGTTATACACTATCGTCATAGTGAAAACCCCTTTAAAAATAAAAGGATTCCTCTCTGGAGAAGTGTTCAGTCTTTCCGCTTGCGAATCCGCCATGGCGTGAGCGCAACTTGCTTTTAAAGGGAATGGGAGATGAGACTCTGATTGCATTGATTTATTGCACGTTACGTCCAAAACACACCCATTACTCATTAAGAGACTAGGTACAACCCTTTTAGACCATGCGCCGGGTGCGCCGACCATTTTTCCCGTTGTTAAACTAACAAAAGTGGATCCGTACATGCCGGAGTGCACCTGCGCAATGCGCTTTAGACCATGCGCTCAGATCGTTAAAATAGGGCCCATTATATTAATACAATATTAGCTTCTGCTGTGTTTTGTGCATTTACACAATTGTCAGTCTTGCTATTCAGCCAATGTGTTAATAATTGTGCATATTTTTGAAAAGGTGCAGTTTATGTTAATATAAACATTTTGCACAGTAATGGGACTGTGTTAGGTCATCACTTGATGACTAATGTAAAATATAGCAATGGAAGCAAAATCCATTTAATCTAACTATTGTCTGGAAACTATGATATTACAGTTGTAACATGTGGACACATTAGCGAAATATCAGTGAAGTTTTGCAAACACGGTCTATTGTCAATGTAGTGAAAAACTTTATAGTGTAGTCCAAGAGAAATGACTAGATTTCACCTGAGGAAATTCACTGAAAAACAGTAAATGTGACCACACCTTTAGGATACTGAGATCTCATCTGTGGTTTTACTTCCTATTGTTGTTATGTGTAGGATTCAGTACAATAGCTTATGGAGATTATGTAATATTCCAGTATAATGTACTGCTGGATTTTATAAGTGAATATTTGGTATTTGATATCTAGTGTATATTCTGATTATGCAGAAGATGCCGAATATGCTAATGAAGTCTATAAAAAAAGTTTCCCTCCAGACTGCTCATATGTTCATTTGTTTTTGCATTCACAATTAAGTCCTCATTTCTTTTATGGGTATTATTTACTACATCACAACTACATGGGTTAGGGAAATTAGCTCTCTCTACAAGGTTTGGTTTATGTGTGACATGATGAGGCAGTCGGTGCGCATGAATAATTCATACACATCATATTAGGGCAGGACACAGTTCCCTTTCAGTCGGTCACGTTCGACATACGTCGGAACTGACCGACGAATTGGGATCTGATCTCAGAGACCAATCTACTTCGAGTGTATTAAAAACGAGCCAATGGAGATTGGCATGCGATCCACGCATTCCACGCACCGCCCCGCAGCGCGGGTATAAATAAGGAAGTGGAATGCTTGATCATTGTTTTCTACTTCGGAGCCGAACAGCGAATGTTTCCTGCTTCCTGTTTCTACGAAGAGTGTTTGACGAGTCTCGTGAGAGGATCTGCTTCCAGTGCGGGTGTGACAGCGCGTCAGCGAGTGCCGCTTCAGACGGAGATCAGCTGTTGGTTCGCTGGGCGTTTCCTATTTCTGAGTGCACACACAGGCTTGCACCTTTGTACTGTGTGGTGCCGCGGTCATCTCCCTGGGTGCTTCAGCACGTAAAAGAGCAGTTTCCTTTCTAAAAGAGCAACACGGTTTGACCCTGCGTCTTTTTCAAGATGTCATTCAAACCGTGTGTTTCTGGATGCGGTCGATATCTGTCCCCAGCTGACGGTCACGATCGTTGTCTCACGTGTTTGGGCGTTCAGCACGCTGAGGCTGCGTTCGTGAATGACTCATAGTTTCGCAGTTTTACGGTCCAGACTCCATTACCTCGAAAGAGGCGGAGCACCATTGCGCATCCCCCGATCTAGTGGTCCTCCCGCTGCAAAGCAGAGGGCTGCTACTTTGGCTGATGGCCTTGGTGGGGACCTGAGGGTTACTGTGAGGGCTTCCCCGACGGGTCAAACGGCTCCTCGGGCCCCTCCCCCCTCCGCTGCGCCGGTGGAGCTTCCAGAAGAGCGCGCTGGCCTCCCCCGGGAGGTCCCAGGCGTTTCTTTTGGGGCTCCGGCTGAGGACATGCTGTCGATTGCAGCATCGGGGGACGAGCTAATGGGCTCTGAGGATGAAGATTCGGCTGCGCTGCCCCCTTCGGGTGTGACAGCATTGCCCGAGTCCGACCCAGAGCTTACGGCTATGCTTTCCCGGGCCGCCGCGAGTGTCGGGCTCGAGTGGAACCCTCCACCGTGTCCCGAACCCTCGCGGTTGGACGATTGGTTTCTCGGGACGGCCCGTGCTGGTTCTCAGCGCCCCGCCCCGGTTCCTTTCTTCCCGGAAGTGCATCAGGAGATCACGAAATCGTGGGTAGCGCCTTACAACGCTCGCTCACGGTCGACTGACTCCTCCGTCCTCACTACTCTCGATGGTGGTGCGGCTAAGGGCTACGTGGGAATCCCCCCAGTCGAGCGGTCTGTGGCGATGCAACTGTGTCCCAAGACCGCTGCGGACTGGCGGGGTGCCCCGCGTCTCCCCTCCCGGGCGTGTAAGTTCTCGTCCGGTCTCACGGGCAGGGCTTACACCGCCTGCGGGGAAGCCGCATCATCTCTGCATGCCATGGCGCTCCTGCAGGTCCACCAGGCCAAGGCGCTAAAGGAATTGCACGAGGCTAGTTCCGACCAGGGTGTTATGCAGGAACTGCGTGCGGCGACTGACCTCGCTCTCCGGGCGACGAAAGTCACTGCACGCTCCCTGGGTCGGGCGATGTACACTAGTGGTCCAGGAACGCCACCTGTGGCTGAACCTGGCAGACATGCGTGATTCCGACAAGGTCCGGTTTCTCAACGCCCCTGTCTGTCAGGCCGGCCTCTTCGGCGACGCCATCGAGAGCTTCGCCCAGCAGTTCTCGGTGGCCCAGAAGCAGACGGAGGCCATCAAAAACATCCTGCCCCGACGACCCGCTGCTGCCTCCACCCAGTTGTCGTCGGCAGCACCTCCGCCTGCTCGTCGCCGAGGGCGTCCCCCTGCGTCCGCCTCCGCCCCTGCGAAGCCCAAGCAGCAGCCTCCACCGGGAAAGCAGGGTGCCGGACGTAAGGGAGGCGCCCAACCTGCTCAGGGCTCCGCTAAACCAGCCGGCAAGCGCAAGGGGAAGCGGCCCTGAGACGGGCAGCCCAGGGAAGACGGGAGCTGCTCTGAGGGAGATGATGTCCGCATCCTTCTCCCACCCCCCGGAGGAGGACCGGGGGGCCCCGACTGGTATCACATCTCTGCCGCTGGCTCTCCGGAGTCCAGCGGCACCCACATTTTCAATAAAAGAGCAGTTTCTATTTTCCCTGGGCCCCAAGAGGGCCAGGTTGGCAGTGCGCGACGCCCCCGGGCCTTGCCACTCCTTTCCTCCCCTCTCCCCCTCGCCAGGGGGCAGCAGTGTGGGCACCGAGAACGCCCCCGGGCCTTCTCACCCACACTCTGCCCCACCCTGGAATATTCGGACAACACTCCGGGCCGCCTCCGGGCCTCCCGAGTCGGGTCCGTCTATTCCACTTCGCTGCCCCACCCCGGGTACGTCTGTGGTGCCGTTGGTCCCGCTTGTACGGTCTCTGGGGGCTTGGCTTCAGCTCCCCAGGCCGTCTCGCTGGCTCATCCGTACCATCAGACTCGGCTACGCGATTCAGTTCGCTCGCCGGCCTCCCAAGTACAGGGGCATTCTCTTCACCTCCGTGCGGAGCAGCGATGCCCAGGTCTTGCGGTCAGAGATCGATGTCCTGCTGGTGAAGGACGCGATCGAGCCGGTTCCTCCAGCCGATATGAAGGCGGGGTTCTACAGCCCCTACTTCATTGTACCCAAGAAAGGGGGTGGGTTACGGCCAATCTTGGACCTGCGTATCCTGAATCGGGCCCTGCACAAGCTCCCGTTCCGGATGCTAACGCAGAAACGCATTTTCGAATGCATCCTTCCCCAAGATTGGTTTGCAGCGATCGACCTGAAGGACGCGTACTTTCATGTCTCTATCCTTCCTCGACACAGACCGTTCCTACGTTTTGCGTTCGAGGGGAAGGCATATCAGTACAAAGTCTTGCCCTTCGGGCTGTCCCTGTCGCCTCGCGTCTTCACGAAAGTCGCAGAGGCAGCCATTATTCCGCTCAGAGAACGCGGCGTTCGCGTCCTCAACTATCTCGACGACTGGCTTATACTCGCCCAGTCTCGGGAGCAGTTGTGCGAACACAGGGACATGGTGCTCAGTCACCTCAGCCTGTTGGGCCTTCGGGTCAACCGAGAGAAGAGCAAACTCTGTCCCGCACAGAGGATCTCTTATCTCGGTATGGAGCTGGATTCTGTCAGCCAGACTGCGCGCCTCACGGAAGAGCGGGTCCGGTCGGTGTTGAACTGCTTGAATTCGTTCAAGAACAGGACGGCGGTCCCACTGAAATTTTTTCAGAGGCTCCTGGGGCATAATGCATCTGCAGCCGCGGTAACGCCGCTCGGATTGCTTCATATGAGACCGCTTCAACACTGGCTCCATGGCCGAGTCCCGAGGTGGGCGTGGCAGAGCGGCCAGTACCGGGTCCCAGTGACTCCTTACTGCCGCCAAACTTTCAGCCCATGGTCCGACGCTTCGTTTCTCCGGGCCGGGGTGCCCTTAGAACAAGTGTCCAGGCATGCTGTGTTCTTCACGGATGCCTCCTCCACGGGCTGGGGGGCCACGTACAACGGGCATGCAGTTTCAGGTCTGTGGACGGGACCTCAATTGCATTGGCATATCAATTGCCTCGAGTTGTTAGCGGTACACTTGGCACTGCGCCGCCTCAAGGGGCCGCTACGTGGCAAGCATGTACTGGTCCGTACGGACAGCACTGCGGCCGTTGCGTACATCAACCGTCAGGGTGGTCTACGCTCCCGTTGCATGTTCCAACTCGCCCGCCACCTCCTCCTTTGGAGTCAGAAGCATCTGAGGTCGCTTCGTGCCATTCACATCCCAGGTGCGGTGAACCAGACAGCCGACGAGCTCTCTCGCCAGTCGACACCTCCGGGGGAGTGGCGACTCCATCCCCAGGCGGTCCAGCTGATATGGGACCTCTTCGGAGCCGCACAGGTAGACCTGTTTGCCTCTCCGGACTCGACCCATTGCCAGTGGTACTATTCCCTGACCGGGGGCACCCTCGGCACGGATGCACTGGCGCACAGCTGGCCCCGGGACCTGCGCAAATATGCGTTTCCCCCAGTGAGCCTTCTTGCACAGACCCTGTGCAAGGTCAAGGAGGACGAGGAGCAGGTCTTGTTAGTTGCGCCCTACTGTCCCAACCGGACCTGGTTCCCAGAACTAACTCTCCTCGCGACAGCCCCTCCTTGGCCGATCCCCCTGAGGAGGGACCTTCTTTCTCAGGGACGGGGCACTCTATGGCACCCGCGTCCAGACCTCTGGAAACTCCATGTCTGGTCCCTGGACGGGACGCGGAGGTTCTAGGTGGTCTACCACAGGCAGTGGTGGACACCATCTCTTCTGCTAGAGCCCCCTCTACGAGGCGCCTCTATGCTTTGAGGTGGAACCTGTTCGTTGAATGGTGTTCTTCCCACCGGGAAGACCCCCGAAGGTGTTCGGTTAGTGTCGTGCTTTCTTTCCTGCAAGATGGGCTGGAGCGAAGGCTGTCTCCCTCCACCCTCAAAGTGTACGTCGCAGCAATAGCGGCGTATCACGACGCAGTCGAAGGTAAGTCCGTAGGAAAGCACGACTTAATCGTCAGGTTCCTCAGAGGTGCGAGGAGGCTAAATCCTCCTCGTCCAAACTCGTTACCCTCTTGGGACTTAGCTCTAGTGCTCAGAGCACTTCAGAGCCCTCCCTTTGAGCCTTTGCAGTCTGTGGAGCTTAAAATCCTGTCAATGAAGACAGTGCTTCTGACGGCATTGGCCTCCATCAAGAGGGTAGGGGACCTGCATGCACTTTCGGTCAACGAATCGTGCCTAGAATTCGGGCCGGCCAACTCTCACGTTGTCCTGAGACCCCGGCCTGGATACGTGCCCAAGGTTCCTACCACTCCCTTCCGGGACCAGGTAGTGAACCTGCAAGCGCTGCCTTCGGAGGAGGCAGACCCAGCCCAGGCTTTGTTATGTCCCGTCCGCGCTCTCCGCGCTTACGTCGACCGGACTCAAAGCTTTCGGACCTCAGAGCAACTCTTCGTCTGTTACGGAGGCCAGCAGAAGGGAAAGGCTGTCTCCAAGCAGAGGTTGGCCCACTGGATAGTGGATGCTATCGTCTTGGCTTACCAGTCCCAAGACGTGCCTTGCCCGTTCGGGTTGCGAGCACACTCAACAAGGAGTGTTGCTTCTTCCTGGGCGCTGGCTCAAGGCGCCTCGCTGACAGATATATGTAGAGCTGCGGGCTGGGCGACACCTAACACGTTCGCTAGATTCTATAGCCTCCGTGTAGAGCCGGTATCTTCCCGCATCCTCGCCCCCAGTGGCCAGTAGCGCTAAGTGCCCGTTCTAAGTGTCGGCTTGCAACGCCATTCCCGCCCTCTGGGCCGGATACGGCTAACCCTGTCGAGCTCCTCCGTCACCCCTGCGGTGCCAGACGTTGCGGCCGTCTGACGCCAGGCCTGCACCCGTATGCTTGTGAAACGTGTGTGTAGGCTGGGTTCCATATGTAGCGGTCCCCTCACGGCTACCCCATATGTGTATTCTTCCACGGTACCAGCTACCCTACTCGGCTAGCCCCGTGTCTTTCCCTTGACAGAGCCCGCTCTGTCGTCTCTGGGCGTGTTCTTTCCCCCCTGGGACCAGGCTGGAACCACCCCAGAGACTGCCATATGTTGCACTACCCTGCCAGGTTAGTCCTTATGTGTATTCTGCCACCTAGCCTTCTACGAAGGACGTGGCTCCGCAGCGTACCATCTCCCGAGACGGGCACGCTTTCCCAGCGTTATCCAATAGCCACACTGAGTGGGTCTTGCAGAAACAGCAGTGACTGACCTCCCTGCTTGGAGCCCTGACTTCCGTACCATCTAAGACGGTCCAGTGCGCTCAAGCAGGACGCTGGAAGGGCCAGCGCCCTGGCGTTTTGGTAGGGATCCCAATTCGTCGGTCAGTTCCGACATACGTCGAACGTGACCGACTGAAAGGGAACGTCTCGGTTACGTATGTAACCCTCGTTCCCTGAAGGAGGGAACGGAGACGTACGTCCCGTCGCCAGGTGCTGTGCTTCCGCTAGGGGGCAGAGTCACTAGTTCGGCTCCTCAGCAGAAAAAAGCAATGATCAAGCATTCCACTTCCTTATTTATACCCGCGCTGCGGGGCGGTGCGTGGAATGCGTGGATCGCATGCCAATCTCCATTGGCTCGTTTTTAATACACTCGAAGTAGATTGGTCTCTGAGATCAGATCCCAATTCGTCGGTCAGTTCCGACGTACGTCTCCGTTCCCTCCTTCAGGGAACGAGGGTTACATACGTAACCGAGACGTTTCCCCACCTTAGACCTGTTATGCCACTCTTGTGCTCTTAAAGGATTATTTCACTTTCAAATAAACTTTTGCTTATAATTTACTCACCCCCTTGTCATCCAAGATATCCATGTCTTTCTGTCTTCAGTCGAAAAGAAATGAAGATTTTTGATGAAAACGTTTCAGGATATTTCTCCATATAATGGAAGTCAATAGACCCCAAACGGTTCAAGGTCCAAATGAGAGGTTCAGTACAGCTTCAAAGGGCTTTAAACCACATCAAACGGTACCAGACGATCAATAAGGGTCTTATCTAGCGAAACGATCGGTCATTTTTTTTTTAAATAAATAGGGATGCACCGAATCCAGGGTTCGGGTTCGGATTCGGCCGAATATTGGGCTTTTTGACTGGGTTCGGTTTCTGCCGAACCTCAGAATTTATTTCCACCGAACCCGAACCCTGGGCTTGCACTATGCGCGCCCCGCTGGTCGAACGTGCAAACAGCCTATAGATCTATAGATCAGATAAAATATAAATAAAATTAAAAAAATATATAGGCCTACACTAAATATTTTCACTTAAATAATTACCAAATTAAGATGACAAAACGAAAATACACTGAATCCGCAAGCTTTGAAGAACCGGAATTAGGTAAATAGGTAGATAATATACTATATATCTTTACATATATACTATTCTCTTAAAACCAAATTTCGTTATTTTTACTAACCCAAATAATGATTCATCCGCTAGGTTGCACGTGAGGGGGAAAAATAGGTTCCTTCCACTTAAGAGTTGAGCTCTTTTTATTTTAATATATCTCTTTACATAAATACTATTTTCTACTTTTTAAGAAAATAACTTCGTTATTTTACTAACCCAGTGTTTTGTATGTGAAGCTGTTTCACGTGAATATTGCCACAGGAGTGAAGCGCAAAGCTTTGTTTAGCCTAGAAAGGAAATAATGGTCAGATTGCACTTTTTCATTCTGTTTTGGAATCTGGATATGGTCACTCGATTTTCCGTGAATTTGAACAATAGGCCTAGTCCATTTTATCCCAATGGACATGGACATCTCGTTTCTTTTCACAAAAACTTCACTCACGTCGCACCCATGTTCGCAGGGGATTATAAACGTTTGTTCCTTTCGTTTGCTTATAATTAAGTCTATTATAACTATTCACATCCTTTACTGTGGGAAAGTATAAAAAACACTGTAGGACGAATACCTTTTTACTTCAAATTTTATTTAACACAGTTTGTTCTTGTTATTAAACTTGGTAAGGCGCGTCAAGTTTGGTTTATTTGAATAGCGCATTTCACACACACGCCATTTTTTTTAGTTTCGTTTTCTCTGGCAGTGAATAATCAAACATTGCCTAAATGTCTTTGTGGAAGATAAAATCCGCTCTTCAGACCTTTTACAACAAGTGTTGCTTTGCAACATCAGTAGAACATATGAAGATGAAGATATTCGAGAAGGTGTCCATTCAGTGTCCCATTCCTCTCAAAGCGCAGAGCGGTATATGACGCATCTTTGCGGGGAAATAGTATGAATCAAATATTTTTCTAACTAATATTTAATTTTCATATATTCTTGAGGTTACCATTATTTACTGAAAATCGTTTTTGTTTTATAGGCTGTGTTGTTTCACTGATGGAAGTGCTAAAATAAACACGCATGCTTATGATGTTTCAGCCTCAAATGATTTCAAAATGTAGGCTATATATCTGGCATAGACTACAGTATTTAAAATAGCATATATGCATTAGTTACATTCTCAATTTAATTTACAGAGCAATCCCTGCTAAGTTTTTGTTTAACTAATACTATAGAAGAGGATTAGTGTGTGTCGCACACAACAGACTCGCAACGGGGGCGTGGCATCACGATGGTGGCACAACCCTAGCGCCCGCCTCCTGCGCTCTCCGTTGGGTTGTTCTTTGAAGCGACAGAGGACGACTCGGGGTAATTTTTCTATAAACCATCATGAAATAGCGTCGAGAAGAAAATAGACGACAATGTTTACTTTAATAAACTTGACCAAAACAGTTAATGGTAGCATCCCTACACTGCTGTGGACGTTGTTAACTTCATTAATGTGTTTACTGTGATAATGGACTGCGGATGGGAGTGGGATTCGGTATTCGGTTTCGGATTCGGCCGAATCTTAACCAGTGGATTCGGTATTCGGTTTCGGATTCGGCCGAATCTTAACCAGTGGATTCGGTATTCGGCCAAACCCCAAAAATCTGGATTCGGTGCATCCCTAAAAATAAATAAAGTTTAAGTTTTATAAGCACAAATGCTCGCCTTGCTCTGTTCAGTGATAGCCGCTCGTGACGTAAAACACAATTACGTTGTAAAGGTCACGCTAGACGCAGGCGGAAGTACCGAATCAGTGTTTACAAATGAGCGGAAGGAGGACCGTATCCACATATTCAAACGTCTTTGCGCCTGCGTCTAGCGTGACCTTTTCAGCGTAATTGCGTTTTACGTGATGTCACGAGCGCGCATCACTGAACAGAGCAAGGCGAGCATTTGTGCTTATAAAACTTAAACTTTATTTATTTTTTAAAAAATGACCGATCGTTTCACTAGATAAGACCCTTATTGATCATCTGGTACCGTTTGATGTGGTTTAAAGCCCTTTTGAAGCTGTACTGGACCTTGAACCGTTTGGGGTCTATTGACTTCCATTATATGGAGAAATATCCTGAAATCTTTTCATCAAAAATCTTCATTTCTTTTCGACTGAAGACAGAAAGACATGGATATCTTGGATGACAAGGGGGTGAGTAAATTATAAGCAAAAGTTTATTTGAAAGTGAACTAATCCTTTAAGTCCAACACACATGGCAGGTAAATACAGCTATCGGAGCCTTTGAATGAAAGCCTTGTACTTTACATATGCAGTATAATATTTATTACCTTACATCAACTTATAGCAAACAGCAAATACTTTTATCGAAAGTGACTTACAAATAAGGACAAATAGCAGTGCTGCAATACAGCATTTACAGAAGTTGAAAGTATTGCCTTATTTTTGACATGTAAAATGGTAGTTCCCTCATAAGTATATTACTGAGCTTCAGAGGAGATGAAAAACACAACTTTTCTGATAGGGTTTAGTGTGCAGTATTCTTAGCATGGTAAAACTCTTTCTGAAAAGTTGCATTCTAAGTTGCATGAAAAGTTCTAAATTAATTCTAGTCAGTAGAAAACAAAAGAGGAAAAACACTTTTTGAACGCTTGAAGTTGTGTTTATATCATTGTTGTATGATCTCGGTTTTCCGAGAATGCGGTTGTGAGTCCTGAGAATTTACGTATATTATTAAGTATATAAAGTCAATTAACCGACTCAAATACAGGACTGGCAACCGTATTCTGCTGCTGTGAGAACGTGGCCTATGTAAACGTGCTAGACGTGTCAAGTTAAAAAATTTTGAACTTGTCAGTTCCAAAACAATGGACCAATTGGAAGACCCCAGAGGCGGGGCAAAGGTTGTGAGCTTTTGTTTACAGTAGCAGCAAGTAGGCATGGCAACTGTTTTGTTTGACGTGTCGGAGGATGGGGTGAACCCAAACAGATCTCTGTCCTGACGTTCTCTGAGCAGCAACACAGTTTTTTATCAAGGTCAAATGTCATAGCCAGTGCCATTATTTTCTCTTTCGATGGCAAAAATAGTAGCTATCTATTCTGCTGTTTGGCTATTTCTGTTATTTACAAAGACGCGTTCTGTGTGATCGGCCCCTAACACTGATATCTTTACCTTAACAACTAGCTGAATAAATATCTGTCTTTCTCAGCATGGAAGATTTATTTTCCTTGCTATTAACCGTTCCGTGGGAGTGTCGTTTTCGGTCAGTAAATCAATGCCGTAGTGAATAATCCTTTCCTCTGTTGTTTGTTTTCCTTGTTTAATGATGTTTCTTTCTGTTGATGGAGGCCGTCTCAGACTTGTCTTTTTTCAGCGGGAGATCTGTTATTCCTGATGCTTCTCCCCTGTCAATCTTCCTTCGTTTCAGGTTGAATTGCTGGCTGTCGGAGCAATTTGATCTCCCACAGACTGACTGTTTGCAGTGTGGATTCATTTTAGTAATGCATGTCACTGCCATAAACTGAATAACCCTCAAGTAAAGTGAAGCTGAATTTCGAATTCTAGCACATCATTGAACAGAAAAGGTTTGGATAACCCTAGAGTTAGAAATACTCAATTAAACTTCAAGTTTAAAGCTGCTTTTTAGAGATTCACTGAAACTTCCAAGTTTGAACCATGTTATGTTGACTTTGTGAATCCCCATGTACATAAACTGAAATCGTGTTGGTCCTGAAGTTGTCTCTGCTTGGTTCTGTGGGTCAAACGAGTTTCCTTTGGAGATCTTGAAGTGAAAAAAATGAGAGATGGGACTATCCACCCTGCCAGCTAAGTACCAAAGCTAGTTTGTATGGATGAAGCTCGACAACACAATCTTTGAGAACAACTTCATATTTTTACGGTATTTTTCTCAACATGATTGAATTGCTCTCTAGAGCTGGGTCAAAATGGAATAATTTCATGCTTCATTTCAGGGGTTCAAGATAGTGCCCACAGGACTTCCCCTTGGTAAATACTAACCGTGGATTGAACACCCACTAGCTGGAAAACATGCCGATATGGAATAGCCTTAAAAATTGAAAAGATAATCTCAGGAATATGTTTTAAATTAGCTTGTGGCTTATATATTTAACATTTTCATGTTAACTGTAGTTTAAGGTGCAAACGTTTTCATTTGAGGACACTTGCTTTGAATGTTAGTTTTTTTTTTTAGAATGTTTATGCCTTTTCTGATGGTATCAGATGGCAATTCAACGCACATTCACACAGTATACGTTCAAAAGTCTTTTTTTTTGTTCAGCAAGGATACATACAATTTATCAAAAGGGTATACAGTAATGTAATGTTACAAAATATTTTTATTTCAAATAAATGCTGTTATATTCATCAAAGAATCCTGAAAAAAAAATATCATGGTTTCCACAAACATATTAAGCAGTATTGATAATAATAACTGTTCATTGAGCAGCAAATCATCATATTATAATGATTTCTGAAGGATCATGTAACACTGAAGACTGAAGTAATGATGCTGAAAATTCAGCTTTGATCATAGGAATAAATTACATATTTCAATATATTAAAACAGAAAAAAGCTATTTTAAGTTATAATAATATTTCAATTCTCAATAATATTACTCTTTTTAATGTATTTTTGATAAAAAAAATAAATAAATGCAGGCTTATGAGGATTAAAGACCTTAAAAATCGTAAAATTTGCCATAATCTCGACAAAGGGTGACATTTTTTCATTTATTTTATTTTATTGTATACTTCCATTTGGATATTTCATAGTTTTAATGACTTTACTATTATTCTAAAATATAAAATAGTAATAATAAAGCATTAAGTTTGGCTAAAAATAGCAATGATAAAGAATGAGTAGGTGTATAAACTTTTATGTCAAGCAAATGCTGAAAATATGCAGTAACACTTTACAATAAGGTTTCAGTTGTTAACATTAGTTAATGTATTAACTGACATGAACGAACAATGAGCAATACATTTATTACTGTATTTTTTAATCTTTGTAAATGTTAGTTAATAAAAATGCAGCTGTTCATTGTTTTTTCATGTTAGCTCGCAGTGCATTAACTAATGTTAACAAATACAAGTTTTGATTTTAATGATGTATAAGTAAATGTTGAAATTAACATTAACTAGTTAACTCATGTTAACTAATGAAACCTTATTGTAAAGTGTTACCAAATATGCAAATGTTCAAATGTGTGTGTAATTAAATCATAATTTGTTAGTGTGTTTTTCATGTACATTTTTTTGTTTTTGTTTTCTGTACAGTACTTCAGGAAGTAAGTGGCATTTTTGAAGGGATGAAGGAAGTGCAAAAGCCTTAGATGCCAACTTTGTTGATAGGGGAAGGAGTAATGGAGCCTCTGGGAAAGTTTATTCCACTCAAAAGAGGAGTATAGTCGTTTCTTTAGGAAGGAATGAGTTTTTCCAAAAGTGCTGTGGTAATCTACACCGGTTTTGACTCGGTATGACCTTCCCACAAGCCAGACCAAACCACAGGGTAATTGCTTGCTAATGACTGTTAAAAAAAGCAAGGAAATGTCAAATGAAGTTTGGAAACTTTCATGATTAATCTTTTTCCACGGTGGCAGGAGAAGATCTAAGCCATTCCATCAATCACATCAGGCAGGAGAGTGACTCTTTCTTCAGGGTTGAAAGCATTTGCCATTGGATCCCAGCTCTCTCTCTCTCTCTCTCTCTCTCTCTCTCTCTCTCTCTCTCTCTCTCTCTCTCTCTCTCTCTCTCTCTCTCTCTCTCTCTCTCTCTCTCTCTGCATTTACTTAACGGTCCTTGCTCCTGTTTCCATCTCTCTCTCTCTTTCTTTGTCTTCTATTACATGTATCTAAGCGGTTTAGTGCCTTGCATCAGCACTCAAAGAGCTTTGTACATCTCCCTCCCAGAATATTTAATGAAAATATTCAGACTTTTTGTCCACATTTGACCTTTCCTGTCTCCTCCTGCCCCTCCCCACCCCTCTTCTGATGGTAGTGTTGAGACCGCTTTTTGTCTTCTTCACACTGAAGGACTTGAGTACTTAATTGAAGATCAATTCTGGCCAAGTTCACATTCTGAAGCCCAACGAGAAGTCTGAGTGAGGGTCAGAAATCATCTGGCTACAGATATTAGCTACACCAGACTGTCTCCACCAGCATGCTGTAATCTATTCTATAGTCTTAACGAAAAAGAGACACGGTGGCATTGTATCAAAGTCAAACATTTTCCAGAGAATGCCTCATCTGACTTATTTCTGGCTTATTCAGCAATGTGATCTTGGTATTGCATGTATGTGCAAACCTACAGTATAACTGGATATTCTAGGAAACAGAGGTTAATTATATATTGATAATATACACTACATTGCCAAAAGTATTGGGACACCCCTCCAAGTCATTGAATTCAGGTGTTCCAATCACTTCCATGGCCACATGTGTATTCAATCGAGCACTAGGCATGTAGGATGGGAATCCAAGTCTTCAACAGTGTAAAAAGCTCAGTATGCATGAAACAGCATTTCACCCCCCCTTTAAAACAGTGATTCTTTCCAGAACATAACTGCACACTGTTCCTCTGAGATTTGCAATGGTCACGTTGTTAGCCTAGCAACCTGCTAAAGTCAAAATGAATTGCATATCTTGAAAATGGCTCTGTTTGTGTGGTACATAGAGTTGCTGCCTATGTAAATCGTTTCAGATCAGTCACTGTCAGTTATCCTTGTCATTTATGATGCTGCTTTAGTTAGGATGTAGACAGCAAGGCAACTTGCTAAGATTCCAAACAGAGTGTATGGCTGTGTATGAAATTGCATACACTGTGTGTTGCTACTTCTTTTGAATAAGTACTTTGCAATCTTTAAAAAAGCATGTTCTATTTAGTATGAATGTAATCTGGACGTACTAGATTTGTCATGTTGTCACAGTCATGTGACCTACCATCGTCAGTTGCGTCCATTCACTGTTCACTGTGGCCTCATGGGATAGTAAAGTGTCCATGAACTGCGCATTTAAGAATCTCATCAGATGTAGTGGGCCATGTGGGTTAATTTTCGCATACTGTTTTATTATGAATTCAGACATACGACTCTTTTGGCATACTGTTTTTCACCTACTATATAGTGGGGACATACTGTAAGCATATTCAGACGTAGCCAGTGTCTTGTTCTGGGATACTGAGTAGAAGTTGTATTCTCTGAGTGAAATGCTGACACATAGATTTGGGCAGATGGGTAGATTCTGCCGGATATCCAGAGAAAATATCATTCTTAGCCGCAACCCCCTATGGATGAAGGACAGATGCTGTACAGTCTTTAACCACCCCTTTCTTTGAGTGATGGGATGTGTTTCTGATCCATCTCGGTGTGTAGAGCTCTAATTTTTGACTCCCACAGATTTGAGTGGCAGTAATAAGCCTGCGACTTTCATTTCTTGTCTGCCCAAGAGAGAGCGCGAGAGAACAGTGAGAAAAGCAGACACAGGAAACGCATCACTGAACCCTGACAAACTTCTCCACGATCCCTCTTTCCCATCACCATGATTACACTATGAACTTGACCTGCCCTTTGGGATGGTTTTGATAGGTGGAAACACTTTTGTTTTAGCTGTCAGCATCTTCTAGCCGGTTTTCCCAGAGTTTCCATTTTCCCACAGTGGCTTTTATAATACTTCAGTTAGCACAGAGGTAGCGGCGACTGCAGCACTGTTTGAAACACAATGGGCTCTAGCTCTTCACGCAATGAGACTCTATGCAAAGAGCTTTGAGACCAGCTTAACCAGACAAACAAAACTTTTTCCAAGCTGTGTAGGGCTACCTCAATCCTTTGTGGGTTCTTGTGAATGGCCATTAATGTATTATTTACAGTCTTTTCATCGCTTTTCATCTCCCGCTTCCTCTTTCTCACTGACTTGCACTCTTGTTTTTTAATCTCTTACGTGCTGATATGCGCTGGTATCATCCTTTACCCTTCATTAAATATTTTGTACTAAGCAAGTGCTCTCGTAATCACATTAGCATGCTGGAAAAAAAAGAGCTTACATAAGATAGCCAACTGGGAGAGGTAGATACAAAGAAAGAGAGAGAGAGATAGCCAGGGGTAGAAGAAGGTCAGAAAAAGAAAAAGAAAGACCAATGACCTTTACAAGCACATCTTTTTATTTGCAGTTGGGTGTTTGAATAAAGAAGCTCAGGAGTGTCAATGGCGGAAACTACTATACTACACTGTAAAATCGACTTACTTAAAAAAAACCATGCAAACCGATTTCTTTAAAACCAAGTAAAGTGAAATAGGAAAAGTATGTTGTATGTAATGCTTAGTTAGTATAGTTCACTTACAGAAGAGTTCTAGTAACTACAACTTTTTTCATTATTTGACATTAAATATAGGGAACACTGATCACCATAACGGTGAGTGCAAACTAAAATTTTAGGAAAATCAATATCAATTTATGAAGTCAGCTTATGTGATCTCTCAAAAATTTCAGTTGTATTGACAGTTCAACATTCAAGGTGACTTGAGTGAATGCAAACAGAGAAAAATAACAGCTTGACAAAATAGTACTCAAACCAATTAATCTTAACTTGGGTTTTCTGAGTAAAAAAAGTCATATGTGAATAGTAGAAAATACTAGATTTTTACAATTAAAGGGTTAGTTCACCCAAAAATGAAAATTCTGTCATTAATTACTCACCCTCATGTCGTTCGACACCCGTAAGACCTCCGTTCATCTTCGGAACACAAATGAAGATATTTTAGTGTAAAGCTGATGGCAGAGAAAGGCTTCAGATAGGCCTCCATTGGCATTCAGAACATTTACACTCCCAAGACCCATAAAAGGCACTTAAAACGTCGTTACAAAGTCTATCTCACCACAGTGACTCTACAATAATTTTACGATGCGACGACAATAGTTTTTGTGCGCAAAAAAAAATCTAAATAACACCTTTATCCAGCTTGTTATTGTCTTCCGTGTGTGCCTCCACGACGCATGCGCGAGAATATGACGCAGATCCGGCGTTCGGACACATGACCCAGAAGCGATTTGTTTACGAGCAGAGGAAGACGCTCGTGTCTAAGCTGTTGGAGTCTACATTGATCGTGCTTTAGGTCTCGGCGTAGTGCTCAAAATGGGGTTAGAGTGTGCATTTCATGGATTCCCGAACCCCTGCGCTACGTCATATTCTCGCGCATGCGTCGTGGAGGCACACACGGAAGACAAGAAGAGGTTGGATAAAGGTGTTATTTAGATTTTTTTTTTGCGCACAAAAACTATTGTCGCATCGTAAAATTATTGTAGAGTCACTGTGGTGAGATGGACTTTGTAACGACGTTTTAAGTGCCTTTTATGGGTCTTGGGAGTGTAAATGTACTGAATGCCAATGGAGGCCTATCTGAAGCCTTTCTCAGCCATCAGCTTTCAAATAAAATATCTTCATTTGTGTTCCGAATATGAAGTCTTACGGGTGTGGAACGACATGAGGGTGAGTAATTAATGACAGAATTTTCAATTTTGGGTGAACTAACCCTTTGAGTTAAGACATTAAGTAAAGTGAACTAAAAAGTGTTAGTTAGACAGAATGAAGCTTTATTTAAATAGAATGAGAAGTCTGTTAAGCAACTGTGGTAAGTCATCTTTTAGGCCCAATTAAGTCGGCATGAAATGAAAACGCATCTGTTTTGTAAATGCATGTTGAAGATCTTATTGTGCATGATTCATTCATTTGTTTAACTTTTTTTTTTACCTCATAATTTTAAATCTAAATAGATGTACAGTATGTGTCAATATGGAACAAAAGATTTGTCTCTACTTTTGTGAGAGTTTTGTTGCATCGTCACATTATTTTGATGACAAGTTAGCACATTTTTCTCCTGAGTTTCATTACAATATGAACAGTTTTACATGACATTAGATTGACCCATATGCATGGAATATCTGAATAATGGGGTAACAGTCACTCAGAAATTGCTAGTAAATTAAGCAAAATAATTACAATGAATAATTACATAATTATTATGCAAGTAACACAATTAATTAAATGTAAAGTTTTGAAGTAGAAAGACCAAATTAGTATTTTCTAGTAAACATACTCACACAATTTGCCAAAATGAGCAGAATACTTCACCTTCTATTTCCAGTGCGATTATTTGATCTTTCTTGAAGGAATTTTTACTTAAAATCCAGTTATTCACTGCAAAATAACCAATTTTATTTCCAAAATGATAACTTTGGTTTTGTGACAACAAAGAAGCAAGCAACTGTTTGAAATGTTTTCTGATGCATACTGCATAATACATAGTGCTTCATAATAAAGTAGGGTTTCACAGTAGTTTGTACACAGTAGGTTTGTCTTTTGCGGATACTTTGTATGCATGAAAGAGTCTGTATATGATAATTATGTTGTGGCATCACAAACAGACGCTGACATACTGATGTGCTTAATTTGCATTTTCATGCGCACACACAAGGGCTTCTGGACTGCTCAGCGGGTCCATGACCTGCCACACCTGTCTCCTGTATCTGGTGGGGTTAAAGATTGGCCCTCAATTGCCACTTAGTAGAGGAATTAATGTCTATTCTTCTCTTTTTCTGGACTTCAATCACAAGTTTGCTGATTAGGCATGTTGGGTTGCCAGGCACCCCTGAATCATACATATGCTTAGAAAGCTTGACTAATTTACTAGTTAAATGTGTCTGTATGTGTTTAACTGCATACACGGAAAAGTGCATTGGTATTTGCTTATTTTGTTACTATGGCACAATGACCTATGATTGACATTATAATGAATTCATGGAGCTTCCTGTAACAATGACAATGATCCTGTGTAATATAACATCTCTTCATCTATCCTCCACAGCTGCGTCCAGCTTCAGCTTCTGTCGGGCTGCGCTGGAGCACACAGTCTCAGCAGAGGAGCTGAACTATCAGCTGCCACGCAAGGCCGGGGCCAACTTTACCTGGCATGAAGGACGCGGGCAGAGGATGACGAGGAGGACCGTCAAGCTGCTACAGCAGCCCGGCACAGAAGGAATACAGGTACACACTCGCCATAGGAGAGAAAGTCACTTATGAGATCTCACTACCATCTTAAAGGGGTCATGACATGGATTTTTTTTTTATTATTTTAAAATGTTCCTTGAGGTTCACTTTTAATGTTGCACAAAAAATGTATTGGTGGAAAAACTATTATTTTCGACCTTCATTCTGACCCTCTGTCATTGCATAGGAAACATTATCAACGGCCACTCGCTATTGCATTTGAGTAAGTGTTTTGAAAACATTATCCGTATAAAACCATAATTTACAGATTATGAAATCATTTATTCATGGTTTTTATGTTTGTATGGAGCATTTGACTGCAGATTGTTTTGTAAACAAGGAACAGAAACCTGGATAACTTTCGGATTCACTATATGTTTATGTTGTTGACATGATATGCACTTTCGCGCCGAATGCCAACAAAACACAGGCATTTGATGCAGTTTCACTCACCGCCTGCGGTTTCGACTCATGACCGGGAACAAACAAACACACTTGCAGAACTCAGAGCTCCGTAAAAACAAACTGCATCCACTGTTTCCTTAATGCTGGGTTATTTGGGAAGCTGAACAAGCTTATCTTTCCCTCACAACCAGAAACACACTTCTTTAGTGACGTTGTTGATTGCAGGGTCTAAAAACAAAATGCCAGCACTGCCGACGGCTTCCGTAACCCGAACGAAGCTCGTTGATGGCCGCGCTCTTGCTCTTGCTGTGGTTGATGTGCGCACCCTCATTCAGGAGAAGTGCCCGTTCAACAAATTTCGGTTCTTTGTGTTTCCACACCCAAAGCCCCAGCTCCGAGCCAGGAAAAGTGGTTCTTAAGTAGCACCAAAACATTGCTGGGCTAGAACAGGGCTAGAAGTAAGAACCGATTACGTAACCGATTTGCGCTGGGGGCGGGGTCAACAAGACGAACACAAACTGAGATCTGCCATGTTTGAAATAGCAGCTAATGGAGCTAACAGCTGCTGCTCGTTTGTAATCTCCGTCTATACAAATTACGGCGAACTGCATGAATGCGTTGGATTCGCTGTGTTTTCGTTGTGTTTTGATGCCGATGTAGGATCGTAAAGCCATGTGAATCAATAGTAACGCAACGTTTGCATTGTTGATGGAAGGCTTGTCCGCAGCGGTGCTGTGCAGAGACCGATCGCCGTATGATAACGAGTCCAGCGAGAGCATATGACTCCTTATGCTTTTGATTCACTCATGCGGTTTTTTTTATATCATACGTGGATCGGTCTGCGCAGGGCCAATGCCTCTCGAACAAGCCTGGTGTGTTTGTGTTTCCCACTGCCCAGGGTTGCCAGGTTTTCACAACAAAACCCGCCCAATTGCTACTCAAAACAAGCCCAATCGCGTTTTAGGGGGGCTTCCCCGGTAAAAATCACATTTGGGGGTAAAATATGTATTTTTTTGGCATGGTTGCCTACTAAAATTTGCATTCCCGGGGCTAAATATCACATAATTGGGGTCGCTTCAACCCGCGGACATGAAAAACAGCCCGCGGCAACAGTGATGAAGTAGCCCAATTCCGCGGGAAAACCGCGGACTTGGCAACACTGCCGCTGCCTCGCTAGCGTTTCTGAGAAAGATGAGACGTATACAGTGACGTAAGACATGGCTCTGCTGTGGCTCTCAGCAAGTGGAAAAGCAAACGGTTCTTAGAAGGCTCCTCAGTCGAACCAACTATGAACTGGGACTAGCTCTGGCTCTGAACTAGCACCCGGTTCATTCTGGTGGAAAAGGGGTAATACAGGCCCATACAAAAAAAATCATGAAGGAGTGTATTTGGCACAGAAAAACTTTTTTTTAACTTTGACCATGTTTAGCATGAGAATCCAACTCTTTAACTGTGTAAATAAGTCAGAATGCATGAAATAGCATTATAAATAAAACTATAAATTGTTTGTTTATAATGAGGAGGACGTTTTAAGTTCTGAAATGTGCAGGGAATTTTAATAGTACAAAGCCTCTTATGTATCAAAAGATCAAGGCGAATTTGATTTCTCATATCATGACCCCTTTAACTGTTTCCTTTCGAGTTTCATAAGAGATCTCAACAATGTGCTCAGATTTGCAAAGATACCAAAGCCTTCATTTAAATTAACTATATATATATATATATATATATTTTTTTTTTTTTTTTTTTTTTTTTACTTCTTTATACTGTTAATAGATGCCAATAGTTGTATTTCTTTTTAACTTTTACAAGGACAAAGCTCTGAAGGTCATTTCAGAATTTTTTCATTTCAGACAGGTTGGCTTGTTTACTGCATTGGCTCCATGATATTTCATGTCTTCAGCTGCAGTGTGTAAACTTCTCCTCTAGCCCTTCTTTCTCACTGCACACACAAACCGTCATAACAGGCTCATACTCTACCTGTACCTCTGATGTCTGGATATTATAGCATCTTATTATGAGAACCATTAGCCAAGAATCAGGCTAAGCTTGATCTGATGGTCTCATAATACGCATGGTTTTTCTATTAGCAGACGCAAATGAGAGGCGTACTTGAAATTAATTAGTCCCTCTTTGTATGCATCAACCTTGAGGGCCATAATCATTTCATAATAAAATATTTTCACCCGGATTTTAACTACCAGATTTGATTAGCGCGTTCTTTACGCTCTGTCTGTTATGTTGCGAATAATTGATTTGAATGGAGTGAATTGAAAAAATATATTTTGTAGTGTCACCTTAAAACAAAGGCTTTGCAGAGTGGCTGACAGAAGCATGCGGTTATTATATGTTAAACTCCTTTTTTTTCTGGTTGACGGTTAACTGTGAGGAGATGTGTGTGTAAATGGAGCTGCTCTGGCGTTCTGAGAATCACTTTAAATAGAACAGATTTTATGCCTCTGTCCTGGTCTCAGGATTGGCTCAGATGAGCTCAGTATTGCATGAGGCTGGATGTGTGTGTGTGAAAAGGAGAAGGTCACTGGCATGTATTCAAACACACACGCTCACAGCTAACTGTTGAAATTCAAGGTTATGGCAACTAGAATGAAGAGAAAACTTTAAACTTAAAACTTGAATTATAAATTGTGTGAGTCTTTCAAATTGTTTCTGCAGAACGGTTATCAAATGCTATACCTATAATGGACCTATTATGCTTTTTTGCATTTTCAACTTTCTTTAGTGTGTAATGTTGCTGTTTGAGCCTGGAAAACAAATCACAGTCCAAAGGGAGTTCTTCTCTATATTAGTTAGCACTTTTTCTGAACTCCCATTTCTAAAACACACTCAACACAGTTGACCAATCACAACATACTGATCTAGCCAATCAGAGCACATTGTACTTTTTAGAAGGAGGGACTACATAGATACCAGAACTAAACAGAGTGTTATTGACAGACAGGGCTGGGTTTTTCAAAAGCATTGTAAGCCTAAAGGCTGGAAGTTTGCCCGAAAAATGTTCCCTGGAATTTTTACTGTCATTGTGTGAGAAACTCAGACATGGCAGATTCGAACCAATTAAAATCACAAAGTATGCCTGTGAACACACATTTCTCTAATGTACAGGAAGACTAGTCCCAACCGAATATGGCTAAAGTTTTGGTTGCACCACAGAGGCAGTGTTTTCATTTTTCAGTGAAATCACATTTGCTTATAGATTTTTGTGCATTTTAAGTGAAAATAAGTTTTTCCACCAAAATTATCCGGAACAATTTGTCCCCAATTTGTCCCAGGAACTTTCACCCCCAAAACCTGTTGCTGTCTGCATTTCTATCGCGGTCTAAAGTACCTTGGAGATTAGGCAAATAAGTAATTTGGCGTGATTTTTTCCAGATTTCGTCCTCCACATATAAACTTAATAAAGCCTGAACTTTAAAATAAGAAAAGTGGAAATAAAGTGTCCAACTTGTGTTTAATTATACATTGTTTACGGGTAAGTATAGGTGTAGGGAGGGCTTTATTGTCACAATAAGGCGGTATCCATTTGAATAATTTTAATAAATATAATCATTTACACTGTTATTATCGCATACTGTTTAATGTACCACAATACTGAGGTGCAAATAGTTTCTGCCACTATTTATAAGTATAAGTAGCATCTAACTATTAACACTTATATTAACACTTATTGCAAAGCAAAATACTGCTGTTTTTACATAGTGTAAATAGAATCAACCGCTATTTAAACTTAGTGTAAATAGCAGCTATCGCTAAGAAAATATGCTATTTTTACTATATAGCAAATAGCCGCTGACAAATATTTCCTACATGATGTTCTAAATTAAGAAAGTAAATATTGTTTTAACATCCTGGACTCTAACAATTCATATGTGCTTATTATATCATATCACCTACAGCCATGTGAGACACAACCTGGTATTATGAAGAAAGTTGTGTAATCGTATAGCAAAAGTCAAGCAAGCCTCGCAGCAGCAGTCCCGCTGTAATTGGCTCCCAGTCTCCAATGACATTATGACACCATGGTAAAAATACTCGGTGGTCATGAATCCATCATTACCAGATCATATTCTTAGATTAAACTTCCATTACACATGATTGCTCTTGGCATTGGTTGTGGGTATAGAGTCCAGTTAGAGTGGCAGAATGATGTCCTTTGGAAGATGTTATGTTGTGGCTTATTCTGACAAGGCTTATCTCATGGGACCAGTCCTGGCATGAAAATGAGTTCTGCTTATGGGATTTGTGTTAAAGATAACATTCATTTACTGTATTTGGCTGAAGACTGGTGAGGGAATGATTAGGGATAAACTTTCGTTATTTCAAGGTGAGCAAAAGTGTCAGTTTGCTGTCGGCAAGATTATCAAGGATAGAAATAATTAGGACGACCATGACCATGACTAATGAACTATGTACGAGAATGGTTTCTCAAGCAGTTTATTTAATTACCTACAAAATGTTCTTGTTTTGTGGTTTTGCATCTCATTTAGAAACACATTCTTTAGAATATATTCCAAAATTTGATGAGTGACTTTGGTTTACTACATCAAAGCTGGTTAAAATGATCTTGTCTGAAGAAAAGTGAGAATTTGGTAAAAAGTACACATTTATTTTAGCGCAAAATCTTGCCTCTTATATACATAGTACCTACAGTCCAACTTATTCATAAGTTACACTGCGCCATATGTATTCTTCACATTACCAATAAAATATTTTGGAAAAAAAGAAATGCATCTTCATTGGCAAAAAAATGAAAAAGATTTAAATAATAAATCAATTTAAAATCTTGTTTGCAAAGGCCAAAATAATTGTACCTAACTTTATATGACAGCCTAATATTTTTTGTAACATTTCATTTATTTGTTTTTATTTATATCTTTAACTACTCTTTGTGATATGAATAACCAGTTCTTAAAGGGGTCATGAACTGGCTTTTAAAAAAAAAAGTTGTTTGAGGTCAATTTATGACGTTTGCGTGTTTTTTACATTCAAAAACATCATAATGAATACGTAATAGGCTGTTTTTTACCCTGATTTTGAGCCTAGCTCTAGAAACGCTCGGTTTTTATGATTGGATAACAGTTTTGCATATTATAATGAGCTTCGGCTCCCCCATCATTACACGTGAGGAATTGTTTTGAAAACTACCAATGTGGAGAAACGGCATCTGGAATAATTCGTCCACGGGCTTTCAAAATGTCTTTATCAAACAAACACGATGATTTATCTCTCATCCACCCGCGATTTATTGGAATGCTATTTTTTTTTACTTGGCCCGCCCGATCGGTGGATATAACTGCGATCCATGCATAACTAACACACACACACACACACACATGCGCGCGCACCCACAAGTTAAGTACGTGCACCAGCAAAACTTCACTGCAGAAAAATCAGCATGTTCAAAACTTTTTTTGTATTTGTTTTTTTGTAACGATTGTATTTTTCCTTCAAATTACCAGTCAAGAGAGTGAACAATGCACATCAAGAAAGGAATGTTATTTCACTAATTAAGATGGGACGTCGGGCTTTGCGAGCCCTGGCTCATACATGTCCGAGTCGCGAATCGCAGCACAATGAATCAACAACACCTCAAATACAAAGGATACTCCACCCTGTGACAGCGTGGAAGTTATGTTTAGTTACACACGTACATAATCAGTAGATATCAAACATAACAATGCAATATTATCACATATATAAAAAATGTTTTACTCACATAATTGTGTTGCATAGTATTAGTTCCTGTCAGATCCAGAAGCCACAGCATAGTTTTTTTAATGTAATCCTGTCTGAAAATCCAGTCTCTTGTAACAACCAAATCCGGTGAAATGAAGCAAACAAATGCAATGTCTCCCCACGTTTCATCAGGGGAACGCAAAACATTTTTACATTTTTAGCAGAGAGAACATAATAGCAGTGACATATATTTTTTTCCTCCATCTCATATTTTTTTCCCATGGCCATGTCCTTTAGGGACTCAAGTTGTTGTCGGTCATGTTGCCAGAAATTGGCAACTTTCATTGAACGTGAATAGCTTGCTTTTTTGTGTGAATGTGTGACTTTGAAGTACAGTTTAATTTTTGTTAGTGTAAAGTCTTGCGTGCACGTAATATTAGTGATGAAAAGGACGAGAGAGTGAGAAAGACAGACTAAATACGGGATTAATGGGAAGAGGAAAAGGAGTAAACTGTCTGATTCCTTCGCTTGAACAATGCCAGACAGAGCACAAATGTTGTTTAGCATGCAGTGAGCTTAGTCTATTAAAGCAGAGCTGTGATGAGGCTACCTGAGGTTGACAGCCAGAGGAGATTGGCCTCCAGATTTGTTTATTTTCCTCATTATTGTGAAGGTTACCGACCCCATCAGCGGCACAAAACAATTTAGAAAAGCACACAGATTACAAAAAGTCAGCAAACTTGGCCAGCCTGTCTTAATTGGGCTGAATAGCTCAATCTTTTTCACATCAGCATGCAGTTCTCAGTTAATCTCAGATAAATGAATGAATTCCAATAAAAATGAGAACGATGGTTTTCTCACCCTGTATATGTGCACAGATGTTGTGGTGACGGTTTGGAACCTCATAATGAATGCAGGCCCACATCTGAAGTCTCATATCAGTCAGTTGTAACCAGGCTGAGTGGGATGATTGAGTTCTTATGCATGTAAGCAGCCCTGGCGCAAAGGATTGGAGGATGTCTGTAGAGAAAAAGAGAGATGGAGAGACAAGTGGGAGTGAAGGTCTACCTATTTGTAAGAAAGATTATGTTGAGTTGAAGGACGACATAACCAGACAGAAGGATTGACTAAACAAATAGCAGTAAATAATTCAGTTACAGGTTACTACAGTCTCTGACACATACATACTAAACCCATAACTATGAACTGTAGAATATATGAATAATCATAATAATTTGGAATACATCAATAACAGGTCAAATAATGCACTATCAACAGCTGAATTGATTTGAAATGAACTGATAAACTCAATTCAGTCAAACAAACTGAACTGAACTGACTTGACCAGATTTGGAATTATTTGATTCGTTAAATTGAATTTAATTGAACTAAACAAAATTATACTAAACTGTATTGAACTGACTTTACCTGAATAGAAATGCATTAAAATAAACTGAGTTAAATGATTCTGAACTCAGCTGAATAGAGATAAACTGAACTAAAATGAACCACTGTAAAATAAATGATACTGATCTTAACTAAGCTTACTTGTATACTATAAATCTACTAATGTATCAACTATTCAACTGAACTGATTTGATTTGAACTGATGAAATAAATTCTGTGAAACAAACTAAACTAAACTGACTTGACTTGATTAGGGATCAATTAATTTGAACTTAATTGAACAAAAACATATTACACTATAAACTGTACACTGTAAAAAAAAATCCCCGTAGGATTTACGGTAAAAAACGGCAGCTGTGGTTGCCAGAACTTTACCGTAAAAAATACGGTACCAAAATTTTACGGGACAGCACTTTTACGTTTACTGTCTATTTTACAATTCAAAACCGTGTAATTTAAAGGTTTATATTGTAATAATTACATGTACACTGTACTAAAAACACGTTAAATTTACTGTAAAAGCTGTGGTTGTCAAAAATGTACAGTAAAAAATAAGGAAGCAACATATTTAGTTTTAAAGATCTAAGTTAAATTTACGGTAAAAAAAAACGGCAGCTGTGGTTGCCAGAACTTTACCGTAAAAATACGGTAGCAATATATTTAGTTTTAAAGGTTTAAGTTAAATGTACAGTAAAAAAAAAACGTATTTCATTAACTAAAACAATAATGTTAAATTACCAAGATATTAAAATATTAATATATGTTATGTACAACCATCAATCACAGTGGCGAGGAGAGTCACATGATGACTGGGGCGGCAGTGGCTCAGTGGTTCATGTAGGTTGTCTACAAACCGGAAGGTTGGTGGTTCGATCCCCGGTTCCACCTGACCAAGTGTCGAGGTGTCCATGAGCAAGACACCTAGCCCCAGCTGCTCCCGACGAGCTGGATGGCGCCTTGCATGGCTGACACCGGCGTCGGTGTGTGAATGAGTGTGTGAATGGGTGAATGTGAGGCAATGTGTAAAGCGCTTTGGATGGCCATTGGTCTGTTAAAAGCGCTATATAAATGCAGTCCATTTACCATTTACCATGATGAATCAACCTCATCACAAGCAGCTTTTAGGAGGACAATACTAAATAGAAGGTGCACAGAGTCATTCACACAAACACTAAACACCATCATAGTAATACATGAAATTAAAAAAATGCAATAAACATTTATTTAACAACATTAGACGTACTAATGTACATAACTGATTAGAAAAAACTAAGAAGAAACAGTAATTTCAACGAAAATACATCAAATGTCAAGTGTCACAGTGATTTCTGGGAATGTCAATTTACGGTTTTTCACTGTAAATTACACAATGACTTGTTCTTTTTCACTTCCAAAAACTGTACATTTAAATGTAAGGTTAGATCTATTACAGTTATTCACCGTATATGGTATGGAAACTTTCTGTTAACCAATTTAACTGTTGTTTACTGTAGCATTTTTACAGTCTTTTACCGTTAAAATCACAATATTTTTTTTTTACAGAAGACCTGAATAGAAATGGATTGAAATGTGAAGTGAACTAAACTGAAATAAAATAAATTATACTGAACTACTGAACTGATTTGACCTGAATAGAAATTAATTGATCTTAATTCATTTTAGTTCAATTATACTGAAATGACCTGAACAGAAATGAACTCAACTAATTGATCAGTAAAATAAACTAATTGATCTCGGAACTGAACTAAATTATCTGTGAACTTAAATTATTTTAACTATGAACTTATGAACTGATGAGTTCAATTCAGTGAAACAAATTGAACTGAACTGAACTGACTTGACCTTATTAGGAATAAATTGATTTGAAGTTTAACTTAATTAAAAAAATTATTGAACTGGCCTGAAAAGAAATGGATTAAATTAAACTGAACTAAACTGTTCTGCAATAGAAATGAACTGCACTGTAAAAAAAGTTGCTACTTTAAATGTTTTAACTACAATTGACTTGCATATTTAAGTCAATTCAACTTAATTACATTAAACTGACTTAAACAAATTGAAGTGAACTAAACTGAAATAAAATAAACTATACTGAACTACTGAACTAATTTGACCTTAAAGGGATAGTTCACCCAAAAACGGAAATGTGATGTTTTTCTGCTTACCCCTAAGGCATCCAAGATGTAGCTGTCTTCGTTTCTTCAGTAGAACACAAATGAAGATTTTTAACTCCTACCGTTGCTGTGTGTCACTCATATAATGCTTGTCAATGGAGACTAATTCTATTAGAGTAAAAAAAAACATGGACAGACAACTTCAAATTAAACCCCGCCGCTCGTGACGACACATTGATGCCTTAAGACACGAAACGATCAGTTTCTGAAAGAAACCGAACGGTATTTATGCAAATATATCACCTCATATCAGACGAACGCTTCAGCTCTCCAGACTGCCTTCACTTCCTGTGTGTGAGGTCAAAATTCTGTCCGGGTCATAGATATATATATATAGATACCTCATTAGTGCCTGCGTGGATCATGGCGTGGATCGCTCGAATGAGGTATCATATATATATATATCTATGACCCGGACAGAATTTTGACCTCACACACGGGAAGTGATGGCAGTCTGGAGAGCTGAAGCGTTCGTCTGATATGAGGTGAAATTAATTGCATAAATACCGTTTGGTTTCTCTCAGAAACCGATAGTTTCGTGTCTTAAGACATCAATGTGTCGTCACGAGCCGCAGGGTTTAATTTGAAGTTGTCTGTCCATGTTTTTTTTACTCTAATAGAATTAGACCCCATCGACAAGCATTATATGAGTGACACACAGCAACGGTTGGAGTTAAAAATCTTAATTTGTGTTCTACTGAAGAAACGAAGACAGCTACATCTTGGATGCCTTAGGGGTAAGCAGAAAAACATCACATTTTCGTTTTTGGGTGAACTATCCCTTTAATTGATCTGAATTCAGTTTTGCTAAATTATACTGAACAGAAATGAACTGAACTAATTTAACTAAAGTAAACTAAATTATACTGAACGGAACTAAATTGAACTTATACAAACCAATGCTTAACTATATAAACTTATACCGGAACTGAGATGAATTGAACTAAATTGAAATGAACTGGAGACAGGCAGGAAAACATTAGGCAGAAAGCAGTGGATTTACTTGGAAACACAAGCAGAATCTCATGTTTAAGTCAAAAAACAAGCAGCACAACAAGGTCAGTGTGACATCACCTATTTACATGCTAACAGACTCACTGTGTGCTTCATACTGAGCCGGCTAACTCATTGTGATCTCTGATTGTATCTGAGGTTGTAAGAGCAAAACGATCTCTAAGACAGAAGGAGCGGGCAGAATATTAAAGAGATGTCACCCGTCAATGCCTTTAAGCGTAATCCCTGATTCAGCTCCAGTGGGCGAAATCAGACATCCGAAGCCAGGACATGAAGAACTTATGCCATCGGGAGAATAAAGGGGCACAGAGACAGAAACAGACTGACAGAAAGAGCGAGGCGGAGAGGAATGGGCAATAAAGAAGAGAGAGATTTTGAATGAATGACGGAGACTTAGAGGACAGTTGGAAAAAGTTCCCAAAAGAGTAAAAGTAAAGATTTGAAAGGTCGGAAAGAGGATGAAGAAACATACAAAGGAATTCTGTGGCCAACTGAGATTTTGAGGGGGAACTAAAATGAGAGTAATAATCTATACATATTAATCACACTGATTAAGAATTTATAGCAGTGGTTCAGAACATGGGCCTTAGAGGAAATATGAAGTAAAAAGGCATGGAATAATATGCCAGCAGAACTCTATACACTCAGTAGAGCTCACAGACGACACTTCATAAACTCCCACTTGATACGATCATTTAGCTTAAAGAAATCGATCACGCTTGTTTCATTCGGAACCTGTCAAGCTGCAAAAATGACAACTAATGACCATAAAATTAGTCCATATACTAAAAGATGGTGGTGAGATTTCAGGTATTACTGGATGGTATTTCGATGCCTGTATATTTGACTATTTAATCGTAATTAAAAATTTATATTTTTTATATTGTAATAATTTCACTCTCCAAATTAATGTAGAAACAACTTAACGGCAGTATATTTTAAATATTTTTTGTAATGTCATCTTTTTTATGAATGAAGGACAGTATCACTGACACTAATACTGCTACGGATGTCTCTATGAAATGTATATTTATGAACATTATACACATTCAACAGTATAACTGATATCAATTTGAACATTTATTAGGCTTTTAATTTAACTGAACTTAAAGCAATCTTCACATAAACCCATAATAAAACAGTTAGGAAATATACAGAAATTGAATAAAGTTATCAAACACTTTACAGTCTTCTTCACTGCATAAATAATACATTACATATTAATCCTTATTAAAGCTACAATTTTCTCTGATACCTTTGTTCTTTGATTAACATTAATGACAGAATCACAGCAACTGGTTTATTAGGCTGCTGTCACTTTAAGATCCTCCGAACATGACGCACATCTGATGCGCATCTCATTAACTCTTAAAGTTCATTTAAGACGTTATTTAACTCATTTAAGACTGCTCTTATGAGGATACTCAGCAAAACAGATTTTTTGCCATAATTCTGTGTTATTGTTCATTCAAGCGCAAAAGCGAACTCGATTCTGGTGCGTCTTTCTGTGCACACGAGTCGTGTGTATGTCACACAGACAAGATATTACGCGTTAATCTCTAAAGTGCAAACACAGCGTAAACAACATAAACAGCAAGTAGTTGACGCATTGTTTATGTGTTGTTTACTCAGTTTTTGAGCTTCCTGGCGTTCCATTGCTTTCTCTTTTGTCTTGTGGCGCTTGAATGGTTTAAAAGTTTTGAGGGAATAAGTGCGTGATCACATAATGTAACGCTAGCAAAATTATAACGGGAAAAACGGATGCTACGTTAATAATTCCATTAAAAAAGTATTGCATGCGTTAATGCGTACATTTTTACATCCCTAAATAGACTTTTTGAAAAAAATCTCTTAGGCTCGCTTAGAAAGCATTTAATTGATCAAAATACAGTACAGAAATAAAATATTATTACAATTTGAAATAAATGTGAATTTTCAGCATCATTACTCCATTCTTCAGTGTCACAGGATCCTTCAGAAATCACTCTGATATGCTGATTGGCTGATCAAGAAACATTTTATTATCAATGTTGAAAAAAGTTGTGCTGCTTCATATTTATGGATAGTATATACACTTTCATTAGCTAAGGAGGTCATGGCTATTCTTCTAATCATGCATCGGTGAGAAGCATTCAGACTCATCTCATAAAATGGCCGCCCGGTTTGGGCCGTCCCTCTCCTCACAGGTTCAATCCCCTGTGTATTATTAATGACTGTATGTTTCAGGCTGGACAGAATCGGGTCTCATGGGTTCAAGGGTGGCTGTTTAATGCCCAGAGGCTGGCTTGGGAGAGATAGAGGGTGATGGATGGCAAAGAAAGAGGGAGCGGAGGATGGAGGATGGAGGAGAGGGAGGAGGAGGTGTTGATAGTGAAGCGACACTCACTAGATCCTCTTTCTGCCCTTTCCTTTGCTTTTTGGTTTTGGATCATTGTCCTGAGGGAAGATCCAAACACGGCCCATTATAAGATTTCTAGCAGAGGCCGTCAGGTTTTGATTTTTTTTATCTGCTGGTATTTGCTAGAATCCATGATACCATGTGTCTGTCCAGGAACTCCAGCAAAAAAGATCCAGCGGTATATTTAAATGTGGGCATGGGGTACTTTTTATACCTGTTTGCACAAAACACATCTGGTGGGTTTGCTGCCAAAAAGCTCTTTTTTAGTTTCATCTGACCATGGAAGCCGTTCACGTTTGAAGTTCCAGTCGTGTCTGACAACTGAATATGCTGGAGTTTGTTTCTGGTTGAGCAAGGAGGATTTTTCTTAAAAAACCCTCCCGAACAACATGTGGTGATGTAGGTCCTCGCCCTGCATTAGGACGATATAGACACATGTCCTCTCCAGGCAGATTCGGAACATCTTTAGTTGAACTTCTTAATTATTGCCCTGATGGTGGAAATGGGGATTTTCAATGCTTTAGCTATTTTCTTACAGCCACTTTCTATTTTGTGAAGCTCAACGATCTTTATGCACATCAGAACTATATTCTTTGGTTTTACTCATTGTGATGATCATTAAGGGAATTTGGCCTTTTTGTTTACGCTATTTATACTCCTGGACAGGAAGTCATGGCTGGATGCTCCTAGTCAAAAACATAAATGGGAATATACTTCAGAGATCTGTCCAGGGGTGCCAATAATTGTGGCCAACGTGTTTTAAATACCCCCCCCCCCCCCCCCCCCCACACACACACACACACACACACACACACACTTTCAATTCTTTTTTATTTAGATTTATTTTTACAGTCATCTTTGATCATATTTATCAGGGGTGCCAATAATTCTGACCACAGCTACACATACCAGAAAAACATACCAATCCATAAACATACACATGCACATTATAAATAAAAAAGAACAATTATTGCTTATTTAAAAGTCTATTCGATGTAGGTACAAAGTATTTCTTAAAAGGATTGTATCTACACACAGGCAGCCTATATCGTCTGCCAGAAGGCAGCAATTCGTTTTCTGTATTTAAGTTATGTGAAGGATCAGATAATATCTTGGTAGCTTCTCAGATAATATCTGCTTCCTTCCTTTTTGTCTTGTTTTCCAGTACAAATATTTAAACAAATCAAGATACACTTATTTGATATGCAAAATGACATAATATTTTCCACCAGACTTTTTGATTTGTTTTCTTTTAAGCAAAAACTCACTTTGTGAGTTTTCACTCACTTTGATATTTGTACTGGAAAACAAGGGCAAAATACTGAAGAAGAAAATAATTTTTTGCCTTTTTTTATGATGAATGCATGCATCTGGCTCAACCATTCAACCCTGTTACCCAAGTTATAATAAGAATTATCAATGTTTTTCTTTAATGTGAAATATACGTTTATAAAGTGCAGTAACTGAGAACGAACATTTGGTGAACAGTTGACGTTCATTTAAAGGGTCATATGTCATTCACTTACTCATCCTCATTTCAAACCTGTATGACTTTCTTTCATTTGTTCATTCTTCTATTTTGAAGAACGTTCTGAATCAAACAACATTGGAGGCCATTGACTTCCACTGTATGGACAAAAGAAAACAAAAAAACTGTCTTTAAAAAAAAAAAAAAAAAAAAAAAAATATATATATATATATATATATATATATATATATATATATATATATATATATATATATATATATATATATATATATATATATATATATATATATATATATATATATATATATATATATATATTCTTTTGTGTAGAAGAAAGTAAGTCAAACAGGTTGGGAACAACATGAGGGTCCTAATGACGACGGACTTTTCATTTTTTGAGTGAACTATCCCTTTAAGAGATTCAGGCTCTATTTTGTATCCTGGGGCCAGTTGCATAAACTAAGCCATTATGTTAAGACAGTGTCTTAAGATCTAGTATGAGCCACTAGCAGTTAGGCAAGTGGCATTCAGTCTTACTTTTCGTATCAAATTAGGCCAGTCTATGTTTTTATGTAACTGATTTAAAAAAATTATGAACAGTCTTAAAGAAAAAAATGTATGTCTAACTTGTAAGACTAGTCTTAACGGTTTATGCAACCGGCCCCTGTTCTCGGAAAGTACAGTACCTATACCAGCAGAAATATGACCCATTATACACAGAGAAATAATATGCAGAGGATTAAATGACTTCTCTTTTTCTCTTTTATATTATACTCTGTCATTTGAATCCATTGCTTTTCTGGCCTATGCTGTTCTTTTATTTGCTTCGCTTCTGAGTTTGACTTTTTTTTTCTCACACTGAATCACATTTTCAGGCTTTTCCACTGGTGCGCTCATGTATGTTGAGCCATCTTGCACTTACTCTGAAAATAAAATGATGTTCATGTCTGAATCAGTACTTTTTTTTCCACTATCATTTTTGCCCTGTCTGCTACCAAAGTCAATACCTGTCTTTCCTGAGTGAAAATGGGCTTTTGTCATTAGGTGTTGATTAATGTGTGACCTGCGGCTCTTGACAACAAATACCTCCTTTGCAAGAGTTGCCATCATTCTGACTGACCATAGTCATTTTATTTGAAATGCATACTCTCTTCTTGGAGGGATGATAGAGATCTACAATACAGGTGTGTTTACAATTGCGAAATTTCGGTTCATTGTCAGTTTTAAAATAATATAGCGAATATGAAGCATATCTCACACAGTAGTCAGCTTTCTGTTAGTCAATGTGCTCTGTAAAAATTGATGAATTGACTTAATTAAAAAAAAGGGAGGAAATATGTTGCCTTAAAATTATTACTTCATGCGTAATGTGGAATTGTAAAGTTCTCATAACTTAATTTTTTCAATTATGCATGAAGTTAATTTCTTAATAACTATAAGGCAACAGGTTTCCTCACTTTTTTCAAGTTAAGTCAACTGATAATTTTTTTACAATTTTTTAAATTTGCATGGGAAACTTTTTCGCCCTCAAGCACAGATTTCTAAAATGTCACAATGTCACAGAGCAACGGTAAATGTGACAAACACCTTAATAATTCAGTGCTTTCAGTTTAATATATTCAGTTTGTCAACTATTAAATAATGGGTAACACTTTAGTTTAGGGTCCAATTCTCACTGTTAACTAGTCGCTTATTATCATGCATATTACTAGGATATGGCAGTTTATTATTTCTTATAAAGCACATATTACTATTAATGCCTCATTCTCTATGATCATATTCTACATCCCTAATCCTACCCAATACCTAAACTTAACAACTACTACCTATTAATAAACAGTAATTTAGGAGTTTATTGAGGCAAAAAACGTAGTTAATAGTGAGAATTGGACCCTAATCTAAAGTGTAACCAAATAATGTCACAGCAGTCCTCTGTTGGTCTTCTCTGTAAATGGTTATAAAGTCTACTGTATCATATTTGATTTGCACATTTCTAAGGCCTCTAAATTATCAACATAATCAAAACTGCTGAAAAACGTATTAAAAGACCTTTTGGGAAAACGTCCCCCTTCAGGTCATGGTTTGCGTGTGTTTTAGCTGTGAAATCTTTATTTTTATTAAGCAAACATAAGAATACATTTTATATTGTTATTAATATTTCAATATGAACACTTACTGGACAGAAGCTTCTTAAGTTTATTGGATTATCCAATTTTTCTTTTTTTTTTTTAGAACATTTTTTTAAATGTGAGGATCAACTATAATCCATTAGGCTTTTGAGGAATGTTTATTTTAACATATTTTAATCATCTTTGTATTGCATTACATTATTTGTTTTGCCCTCCACAATAAAAAAATACTGAGCTTTGATCATAAAATTATAAGCATTTGAATATCATCTTAATAAGACATATTATTGGGAGATATAGCATTTAATTGTAGTAATTAATTTGCATTTTATTGCATGACATAAGTATTTGATACATCAGAAAAGCAGAACTTAATATTTGGTACAGAAACCTTTGTTTGCAATTACAGAGATCATACGTTTCCTGTAGTTCTTGACCAGGTTTGCACACACTGCAGCAGGGATTTTGGCCCACTCCTCCATACAGACCTTCTCCAGATCCTTCGGGTTTCGGGCTGTCGCTGGGCAATATGGACTTTCAGCTCCCTCCAAAGATTTTCTATTGGGTTCAGGTCTAGAAACTGGCTAGGCCACTCCAGGACCTTGAGATGCTTCTTGTGGAGCCACTCCTTAGTGGCCCTGGCTGTGTGTTTCGGGTCGTTGTCATGCTGGAAGACCCAGCCATGACTGAGGGAAGGAGGTTGTTGGCCAAGATCTTGTGATACATGGCCCCATCCATCCTCCCCTCAATACAGTGCAGTCGTCCTGTCCCCTTTGCAGAAAAGCATCCCCAAAGAATGATGTTTCCACCTCCATGCTTCACGGTTGGGATGGTGTTCTTGGGGTTGTACTCATCCTTCTTCCTCTAAACACAGCGAGTGGAGTTTAGACCAAAAAGCTCTATTTTTGTCTCATCAGACCACATGACCTTCTCCCATTCCTCCTCTGGATCATCCAGATGGTCATTGGCAAACTTCAGACAGGCCTGGACATGCGCTGGCTTGAGCAGGGGGACCTTGCGTGCGCTGCAGGATTTTAATCCATGATGGTGTAGTGCGTTACTAATGGTTTTCTTTGAGACTGTGGTCCCAGCTCTCTTCAGGTCATTGAGCAGGTCCTGCCGTGTAGTTCTGGGCTGATCCCTCACCTTCCTCATGATCATTGATGCCCCACGAAGTGAGATCTTGCCCCAGACCAAGGGAGATTGACCGTCATCTTGAACTTCCATTTTCTAATAATTGTGCCAAAAGTTGTTGCCTTCTCACCAAGCTGCTTGCCTATTGTCCTGTAGCCCATCCCAGCCTTGTGCAGGTCTACAAATTTATCCCTGATGTCCTTACACAGCTCTCTGGTCTTGGCCATTGTGGAGAGGTTGGAGTCTGTTTGATTGAGTGTGTGGACAGGTGTCTTTAATACAGGGAACAAGTTCAAACAGGTGCAGTTAATACAGGTAATGAGTGGAGAACAGGAGGGCTTCTTATAGAAAAAATAATGATCAAATACTTATGTCATGCAATAAAATGCAAATTAATTATTTAAAAATCATACAATGTGATTTTCTGGAATTTTGTTTTAGATTCCATCTCTCACAGTTGAAGTGTACCTATGATAAAAATTACAGACTTCTACATGCTTTGTAAGTAGGAAAACCTGCATAATCGGCTGTGTATCAAATACTTGTTCTCCCCACTGTATATATATATTTTTTCGTTTCAGGCATTGCAGAGTTAAGTCCATCATTTGCACGTTAAATTTGACAGGCCTTAGAAATAAGACGTTGTGACTTATGAATGTTTTCTTTGCTCAAGTTCAAAGGTATTTCCCACAATGTAAGTTTTAAACTTTTACTGTGTAGTAGTCACGATTAAACCAATCAGGATGATAAAACAGCAAAGCGTAAATTGAGAGGCCCTGTGAGTGTTTACTCTCATAGTTCACACAAGCTAACACTGCATTTCATCATCTTCTCACACAAGCGTAATATATTCTAGTAAAAGTTTTTATTACATCTCCCTCTATGCAAGAATCTGCAGCAGAGAGCCATAAAAGTGTGTTTTGATGAATCTTTCTGCTCATTGCGGCAGTCAGAACAAAGTGCGCGTGTAATTAGAAGAGCATTGTTTACACAGAAGCATGCAACGTTAGTTGTTTTAATTAGCGCTTTCAAAGAAAAAAGTACCCTGTAAGTACACCCTGAAGATAGGAAAGCAAACCATTTTTCCCACATTCTTTCTGCTTGCCTTTAGCATTAAAGATAGGCTTTTTTAAAGCCTAGTGGGAGTGTTTCCTGGTTAACATATGGACTGTATACATTTTTGCACCAGTGTTGAACTGGTTTCTGTGCAGATGGTGACACTGAGTATGTTTACATGCGCACCAATAAAATGATAACTTAATTTACCCCAATTTACTGGTTTTACATGCAAATCAATAACCTGGCAAACCTGGCTGGATGCGCTTTAATCTGCCGTATAAGGATGCTTTCCTGTCACATATCACACACGTGCACTTCAATAAGCCGACAGAATACAGGTTAAGGTGTTTACATGCTGAGCGAAATCGGGGTAATGGGCAAAAATCTAGCTCTGTCAATCGGTTTATTCTTAAAGGGTGTAATATAAGTCTCAGGTGTCCCCAGAATGTGTCTGAAGTTTCAGCGAAAGATAAAACCATGGATTATTTATTATAGGATGTTTTGAAAGCCCCTATTTGGGTGGCAGCAAAAACACGCTGTTTTCGTGTCTCTTTAAATTAACTTCATTTTCAGGACATGTAAGTACCGCACATTATGTTTTGTGAATGTACACAAATCATCTTTGTGAATGTGCTGGTTAGGATGCTATATTGGCGCTACATTTGTGAGGTCAGGCACTGATGTTGGACGAAAAGGCCTGGCTCGCAGTCTCCGCTCTAATTCATCCCAAAGGTGTTCTTTTGGGTTGAAGTCAGGACTCTGTGCAGGCCAGTCAAGTTCATCCACACCAAACTCCCTCACCCATGCCTTTATGGACCTTGCTTTGTGCACTGATGCGCAATCATGTTGGAAAGGAAGGGGTCATCCCCAAACTGTTCCCACAAAGTTGGGAGCATGAAATTGTCCAAAATGTCTTGGTATGCTGAAGTATTAAGAGTTCCTTTCACTGGAACTAAGGGGCCAAGCCCAACCCCAGAAAAACAACCCCCACACCATAATCCCCCCTCTACCAAACTTTACACTTGGCACAATGCAGTCAGGCAAGTATCGTTTTCCTGGCAACCACCAAACCCAGACTCGTCCATCTGATTGCCAGACAGAGAAGCACAATTGGTCACTCCAGAGAACACGTCTCCACTGCTCTAGAGTCCAGTGGCGGCGTGCTTTACCCCACTGCATCCCACGTTTTGCATTGCACTTGGTGATGTAATACTTGGATGCAGCTGCTCAGCCATGGAAACCCATTCCATGAAGCTCTACACACTGTTCTTGAGCTAATCTGAAGGCCACACGAAGGAGGTCTGTAGCTCTTGACGCTGCAGAAAGTTGGAGACTTCTACACACTGTGCACCTCAGCATGTGCTGACCCCGCTGTGATTTTACGTGGCCTACCACTTCATGGCTGAGTTGCTGTTATTCCCAATCGCTTCCACTTTGTTATAATACCACTAACAGTTTAGCGTGGAATATTTAGTAGTGAGGAAATTTCACAAATGGACTTATTGCACAGGTGGCAACCTATCACTGTACCACGCTTGAGTTCACTGAGCTCCTGAGAGCCACACATTCTCTCACTAATGTTTGTAGAAGTGTCTGCATGCCTAGTGCTGGATTTTATACACCTGTGGCCATGGAAGTTATTGTAACACCTGAATTCAATGATTTGGAGTGGTGTCCCAATACTTTTCCCAATATAGTGTATGTCATTAGTTTTATTTTTAAGAACTAATAAGAGTGTGCTTCTGAATTGTACAGGTGGTGAGCATTTTCGGGCTAAAAATAACAAGCTCTGGTCTGTGTGAATACAGTAGGAGACAACATTAGCACATTCAGAAAGGCAATTTGCAAACACACATTATGAAGTGCAGTACTTACGTGTTCTGGGTGTTGGATCACAAAGAGGATTTGATCCATTTGAACTGGTACACCATTGTCGCTTACAAAAACTAAATGTTGGCGCCCCGGGTGGAAACGTGCAGTTTAAGGGCAGTAATATTATAATAAGATCCCCTTCCTATGTCACTAGGGTATCGAAATCTGAGCGGGTATCGAAATCTGAGCGGCTCGTTTTTTCACATACTAGCAGAGAAAGTCTTTCCAAAACAAAGTTACTGGGTTGTCCTTTTTTACAATTTCTGGGTTGGTAGATGTACCGGGGACCCAATTATAGCACTTAAACACAGAAAAAGTCAGATTTTCATGATATGTCCCATTTAAGCCGTTTATGACTTTACGCAGATTATATTACATAATATTAATACTTTTTTTTCGACTTATTAAGCATAATCGTTTTAAGAACGTGCATGTAATCGCACTCAGTAAGGATGTTTCCCTATTCTATAGATCCAGCCAGGAGAGGCCTTCACTGTGTACCACACCAGCCCAACGCTCTCCAGCTTATGCAAACCAGTAGTGCTATGGACCCAGCAGGACGTGTGTAAGTGGCTGAAGAAACACTGTCCTCACAACTATCTGACCTACGTGGAGGCCTTCTCTCACCATGCCATCACAGGTACTGCACAGCACAGCTCTCTTCATGACAGCACACGTTTGGACAACCTGAGTTTCAAATATGGTTTGTGTGTGATTTTCATGCGATTTGGTGTATTTGCATATCGATAATGGATGTTTACATTATAAATGCTAAGCAAGTGTAGCGATTAGCTGCATATAACATATTTCAACATCATTATATGACTAAAATTCACATTAGATCGCAATCCGGAAGTTAATACAAACATTCGATGGTGGTTTAAAGTACGTTTTGAGTGAAAGGGTAATATTAACCTTTTATGTGGCATGATGCTAATTGTAGCTCTAATGCACCTGTCACATCAGGAACTATTTTATTCCATAATATAATTTTAAAAATAATTCACACAAGGCCCCAAGAATATGCTATATTTCTAGAAAGACTTAAAGGTCCCATGGCATGAAATTTTCATTTTATGAGGTTTTTCAACATTAATATGAGTTCCCCTAGCCTGAATATTGTCCCCAAGTGGATAGAAATGTTGATCTGTGTAAAACCGAGCTCTGGCTGTCTTTCTCTGCCTTTGAGAAAATGACAGGCCAGAGGAGCCAATCCTGAAGTCTCCTGGTTTGACGTCCAAGCAGGAACGGTTACCTCCCTTTCCTCCACCCAGAGAATCTGGCACACCCATGCAAACGCTCGAGAGATCATTACTTGTGAACGAGTGAATGCTGGCAGTTTCTCAGTGTTTGGATGTACAAATGAAAACAGAAGTCTTTTTTCAGTTCCTTCTGATCTGTGATCAGTGATTTCTGATGTGTAGCTAATTATTTATTATTCGTGCACACGCAGCTCTCTCTCTCCAGACAGAACGGTGTTTTCTATCTTGTGAGTCAGTGTTTTTGTACGTCCTCGTCGCGTCAATCGGTTCTAAAATGTGCATACAGTCATGAGTTTCTGCTCAACATCGGCAGAGTCAGATCTTTAGAGATAAACCTCACACACGCCGAAGCTCGGGCTGCACTGGCCGGTGGCCTTCAACATCCCCGACCCCCAGTACTGCATCTGGCCCACAGCGGAGGCACCAAACGCGGCGCGAGATTAAGCAGAAGGGGGGTGAGCGTGAGCATATCCGGGCTAGCCAGCCTAGCCCCACAATAAACTGGATTACATTTGATTACTGCTATTGTGTCTTTGTTTGCGCTGTGTACTCAAAGCTGACGCTTTGACGCACTGACGCTTTTATTTTATTTTAAAAATAATGCTATTATCAACACTTACTTTTAACTCGTTCATCTCGACAGCTGTAATGGTACTTTGCATGTGTTACAAAGTTGGTAATAATGATGAAGACGGACTCGGTGTGACTGGGACTCGTGTTTATTCAGAACTCTCATATACAAACACAATAAACTCGCGCTGACTGACAGCGCTCTCATAACTCAGTAGTTACTATAAATAACTTTGTTAGCAATCGCTCCGTCTCTGGTACATTAGTGATGTCCGGTTCGCGAACCAGTGTTGCCAACTATTTTCCAAGGAAAGTAGCTAAAGCCAGCCCAAAAAGTCGCTAGATGTCGCTAGATGACGTCATGCGTCAATTAGCATATCCGTGACGTCACCGCGTCGTCCTTGCGTTCTGCCTGCCTAATGTGTTTTCTCTTAATCCGTGCTCACATACTGTATTTTAAAAGAATACAATACAGCCAACTGTCTAATAAATATGTTCTCATTTCCTATATCTTTTTTTCATACAGTAGAACGAGTATGATATAGTGAATTCAATTTTTTTTTTTAACAATCTGAGAGATGTCTGAAACTGGATGAACTAAAGCTCTGTGAGAGAGTAATATAAGTGATAAGCACAAGAGAAGAATGGAAATCATAACGGGTCAAACTAAATTCTTTAAATGTAAAACAAAGGAAGCAGATAAGTGATTGGTCCGTGGCACCCCTGTGTGCGCATGTGTAGCTCGCTCATTCACGTCTGTCAGCTGCTGTGTGTGTGTGTGTGTGTTCAACGGCACGCGCTGCTCCTCTCAGCCACAGCCATTCACTGAACAGGGTAAATGCAGAGAGAGGTGTGACGGCAGGGAGAAAGTCCTTGCGCTCGCAGAACAGCACTGGCGACTTTTGCAAAATAAAGTAGCTGACGTTTGTCCAAAAAGTCGCTAGATTTGTCGCTAGTCTCTTTTTTGAAAATAAGTTGCCAAAGGGGTCTGAAAAATCGCTAAATATAGCGACTAAGTCGCTAAGTTGGCAACACTGTCGCGAACGATCTTTCTTTTGAACCAGTTCTTTTTAGTGAACCGAATCAGTTCACCAAATCGGACTGAATCGTTCTAAACGGTTCGCGTCTCCAGTCAGCGCTGATCCATAATTTACTAAAGTTACTAACTTTCTGACATGAGTGACAGCCCCTCCGACTAGAAATAGACTAATAACCTGAAGTATATGCTGTAACTACAACAGTTCACCCTGAACTGAGACATGCTGAGAGAACTGATGAGAAGTGAACTCAGGTCCATCCGTCTCTCTGGCAGCAGCTCGTGCCTGCTCGTGCCTCGTAGACCTCGTTAAACCACGCCCCCTCTGCTCATTTAAAATGCAAAGATGTCAGCCAATCACAACAGTGGGCGTTTTTACTGAAGTCTCACAGCAGACACGCCTCTTGAAGCAGGGCATTAAGCCACAGGGCAAACAGCAGTATAGAAAAAATGCCTTTTATTTCTAAATTATGACATTTTATGATGTAAAAGTCATACTAACAATATAAGTACACCTCAGGAAACATTATAAAATAATAGAAAAATGCCATGTCATGGGACCTTTAAGATAATAGGTGGAATAAATGTATAGTGGTGTAGATGGGCAAGCCATGTAATGCCAGACTTAAGGCTAATAATGACAGAATACAAACAAAAGAATAATGATAAAAGACTAATGAAGATAAAGTCTCATACCAGCAGAGGTGTGAAAGGTTTGAGTGAGAACAACAGAAACATGAATGGGACAGTTATTTTTGCCAGACATTAGACTGCAAATGGGTGTTTAACCTTGGGGATAAATAAAGTTTTATCATCATCATTACAGGGCAATAACATATTGTATTATTATCTTATCAGCCTTCTCTAAAAACTCACATGACAAGGTCTTAAAACATGTTTCATAGTTTTAGAGATAACATCCTCAGATTTATAATGTAGCATGAAGAGACTTGTGGTTTCAGCTTCATTGTGTCTCTAAGTTTCTACAACACAGTCACATATTTTTATACATTTAAAAAATATTTTCTTAGTATTTATTTATTTATTTTTGCTTTTTATGTTTTAGCTTATATATCTCCATATTAATTACAGTCTGAGTAATTCAAGAGTCTTGAACTGTAAACTCTCAAGTGTTGGCCTATGTTGGTTATGTGTCTATTTAGAATGACTTATGAGCAGCAACCTCTTTATTTTGGGTGTGTCATTTATGCACCACTTGCCAAAATGTTTGGTGTGGGGTAAGCGTGGGCACAATTTTAGGTAATGGTGGTCCCACAGCTGCTTAGAAGGACTATTTGAATAAAACAGTAATAACTTAGCCGGTTAGCCGGAGACCTGGGAGGGTCAAGTTGTGCACGGGCGACCCAAAAGAGGTTTCTTTTGCATAACTATAGCCCTTAGCTTTGCCGTACCCCCCTTTTTATACCTCCAGGGCCCCCAGTTTGGGAACTACTGAGTTAAACTAAAAGGAAGAAATTATACCTTTGCAATGTGGTAGATATTCCCCTACACACACCTGACTTAAGTTAACCTGGGGTGTCTAATAATCAACGCCTATGAATTTATCCTCTAGCGCAGGACACTGCAAAAGACGAGAGACGTGAGTGCAACAGTCATACACGTTCGTCTAGCACGTGTTTACATAGAAAAACTATGAAAAAGTATCGCATTGGAATGGAAAAACGCGTTCTGTGTGTGTTGAAACTAAGAATCCGCATCCATTATATCAACACACTAACTTTGGCCCAAGTGTTAGGGACATTTAATTTTCAAAAGCTTTACTGTTAGTTATAATTGATTAAAATGTTCTTTCACAGCAGCCTCGTGAAATAAAATAAGTTTTTATATTTCTTTGTATTTCAGTTTAACGTTTATTTTATTTCAAGTAATGATTTTAGTTTTGGTTAGTTTTAGTTAATGATTAAAAAACTTGATTGATATGAACCAAAATGATTTTTAAATCTGATTATCCAGTCATTCTTTTTTAATGAAGCTGCCGAGGATAATCATAGATCCGCAAAGGCTTACTCTGGTCTCTCTGAGGAACAGCTTTGGCAGGCCACATCCTCTAACACACTTTCATCCAACTCCCAGAGCCGCGTGCAGTGCGTTCTCTCACTAATGGACAATTATACACCGTAATGTTGAGCCATTTGTCAAATCACAGTCATTTCCATGAGGCCTCACCATCTAGGGGTCACCGGAGCGACGCTTTCAAGTAATAAAATCATTTTACACTGCCATCCGTACATTCGTTCCTGGAAATTTAGCAGTGTTGAAAACGGAGATGAGTCTAAATGGATTTACCAAAGGTGGACGTTCAGGGCCTTTGTTATTTGTAATATTTGTGATGGCACACAGACTGTAGAAATGCTGTGAGTGGAGTGTATGAATCATAGATACCCCATTCAAAGTTATATGAGTGTCAAGCTATATGAGCCATGTGACATCTTGCCAATCAGTAAAGAGTTCTAACTAGTAAAAATCTAGTTTAAATCACATGCTGTAATTCTTTGACATGTACTCGGTGTTCATTTTGGTTTCATTATGGTTTTGAACAACTTATACCACTTCCAAGAAAAGTTCAAATTTAATTAAGCTAAAAAATGTAATTGATCAATACATATGAGTCAACACATCTTAAAGCTACACTGTTTAACTTTTTTAGTTTGTTCTTAGATAAAAACACTTAGTTCTTTCAAAAATATATGTGCTCATTAATGCATATTTACTTCTTTCAAGTAATAAAGTATTCTCGTAAGTTTATAATATGCCATTGAAAATACATACGGGTAAGGGGTTCGAATGCAGGTTGCCATGTTGCCCCTCCATCTTGAAAGTACATCAGCCAAAGAGGGACATACCCGTGAATTCAAGCTTCGCCTTTCGCGTTTTAACACTCGATGGCACCGTGTCGAATGTGGACGAGGTCGAACTGGAAGCCATATTAATCTTGGACTAAATCTGCCACCGTAGGAGTTAAAACGAAATCGGAATTGAGAGGAAGAGAAACTAATATTCATTGGATGGTCATATACCTTTTAACCGCTAGATGGGGGAAAATATCACACAGTGTAGCTTTAATCATTATCTTCAAAAAAGCTTTTAAATCTATTTTACATAAGAATTTATTGTCTATTTAAAATAATTAATTTTCTGATATTTTAAGAGAATTTGACACACATTCATAAGGGTCTTCTCTATATTATAATTTCCTGTTCCATGTTTTTTTCTGCACATTTATGCATGTTGGTCATACCATATGGCTTTGATTTGGTGGACAAAAATAATATTTTAACCCTCTGGGGTACTTCGGGTGAAAAATGAACCGAAGCGTTTTATAAAAAAATGTTAAAAATCGTAGCTTCATCGGAATGGTCCGATGAAAAAAATCAGGGACATGATTTGAAAAGTCTGGTCGTAAAAAAATAGTCACACTCAGGACCTTCGGGTCAAAAATGACCCCCATAGGAAATGAATGGGAAATGGGCAAAAAATATGAAAATACAGAGGTTTTTTGTGCATACAATCTACAAATCTACAAATGTTTTAGAGATTCACACCTTCACTGTTGTGTCCTTTTTTTCTGCATCCTGGCTGATTTGTAGATTGTATGCACAAAAAAACGTCTCGGTTACGACTGTAACCGTAGTTCCCTGAATAGGGAACGAGACGCTGCGTCACCGCTTTGGGAACGCCTCTGCGTGATTGCGTAGTGAAGCACGTATGTAATCAGTCCAATAGAGAGACGGAACGTCATGGGCGGGTGACGTCATAGACCCGGAACTATAAAGCATACCGGCAAACACACGCCTTCAGCTTCTGTTGTCTTCAACAAGCTCGCTATGTAACATTGTCCTTGTCAGCTCTATGTTTGTGTCTGGGTTCAGACTTTTTTGTTTTCATATAACAAGTTTGCAACACATACTGACACATAAAAGAGAGACACTATGGCGAGTACAAACAGCAGTACAGAAAGTGTGTTCCTCCCTGCTCTAGCTACATTATGAGTGGGGATACACACTTGATGTGCGTTGTTTGTTTGTTTGGTAGCAGCACGCTCAGTCGGCTCTCGAGGGGGCCGGTTGTGAGCATTGTGGCCGGGTGTTCTTTGAGGAGGGGGCCGCGGCGTGATTTTTTTGGGTGTTCATATACCAAGTACCAATAAAGTCACCAAGTTTCGGACCATTCTGATGAAGCTACGATTTTTTTTTTATTTTTTATAAAATGCAAGATCCACGTATAGTGGTAAAAATGTGCTATTGCGTGATAAAAATACTCAATGTGTCCACCGGATGGCACCGATCTCATTAAAAAAATTGCTTTCATGAGGCCTAGGCTTGACTCTAAAATGAAATACAGCTTTAATAAAAAAAAATTAAAAATTATATATACAATATATATAATTTTTTTTATTATATTCAATGGGAAAAAATGGGTCATAATTATTGCATAAATATTAATTATAAATCATAAAATTATCTCAAAACACCAAAAAAGAAAAGAAAAAATATTATTGAACAAAAATGTATTTAATTGATTTTACTCAAATCTTTTTTATCTTAATCCCGCCCTCCGGGTCATTTTTGACCCGAAGGTCCTGAGTGTGACCCATAAATGAAGAAACCCAGAGGGTTAACAAAACCCTTTCTTCTAAAAAGTAATTGTCACGGGTGCGTGCAGGCAGGAAGACGAAGACAGGCGAGTTGCGGGAGTCAGAACAAAGAAACACGTGACAAAAGAAAACAAACCGAAAGTCCAAGAACTAAACTAAACAAAATGGTGACATAACGCCCCCTCCGACAAGGCGTGGCCTCGCACCATAACATGGTGACACAAAGAGAGGGACGGAGGGGGTTCTAGAGATGGTGGCAGAATGTGGCGAAGGTGATGAAACTAAGGGATGGCGATGGTGGAATGACGATCCCCTGGCGGCAATGATGGTTGGCCGTTGGCACAGACCCAGTGCTCCACAGTGCTGACAGTCCACGGCGGAGTCGAGGAGTTGTAGCGGTGTCTGACGGCATCTGAGGGACGACCGATGGAGACTCGGCATATGGATCTAGGTGCTGACGGAGAGCCGATGGACTTGAGAGCAACATTGCAGGCTCTGGAGATCTCGGTGATGCCACGGTGACGACCATCGAAGGTGGAGCCAGAGTACCCGAGGGCTGAGGCAAAGCCGGTGTGACAGAGGTGACATAGAGGGGAAGGAGAAACCCGCTGCAGCCATAGGGGTGGAGGGCCGAAGTGCAGCGGATGGCCCGCAAGTTGTGGTGGAAGTAGTGTGAGGACTGACCAAGGGGGAGCCGGCAGGACGAGGGAACCCGGTTGAGCCTCGCGTCCGAGGGTCTCTGGTCAAGAGGTTGTCAAGAGGTTGAAGGCGGGAGGCTCGCACGAGTACTCCGCGATCGATGCAGGTGATTCAGGCTCTGGGTCTGGCTGTGTCCTGTATCGGGACCGGACACTCTCCAGACACCTAATGGCAGTTTCCCTCCAGTTCAGTCCGGTGGTGTCTGGGAGGTCAATGTGTTGATAGAAATTAGCCCCGATCCAGAACAGGTTCTTCAGGGTATCGTCGTCGAAGGGGCTGGTGAATGCAAGACATTTACATTTGCATTTACATTTATGCATTTACATTTATGCATTTACATTTATGCATTTAGCAGACGCTTTTATCCAAAGCGACTTACAACTGAGGTACTAAGTACTAAGTTTTGGACATTGCACAGAGCATCACACACTAGGGCAGGGAAGAAGTAGAGGAAAATAGAAGGAAAATAAGGAAAAGGATTTATTTTTTTTAAGATAATGTTAAGTGCTCACGGAAGAGGTGAGTTTTCAGCTGTCGTTTGAATGTTGTCAGTGATTCTGCAATTCGGATGGAGGTGGGAAGATCGTTCCACCAGCAGGGAACGGTGAATGTGAATGTTCTGGAGAGGGATTTTCTGCCTCTCTGTGATGGTACCACAATCCGTTGCTCCTTAGCTGAGCGAAGGCTTCTGGTGGGGGTGTAGACTTGTAGGAGCGAGTCAAAGTATGCAGGAGCTGAGCTCGTGGTGGATCTGTAAGCGAGCATAAGCGCCTTGAACTTGATGCGAGCAGCGAGTGGTAGCCAGTGCAGGGAGATGAAGAGAGGTGTGATGTGGGCCCTTTTGGGTTCGTTGAAGATAAGACGTGTTGCTGCATTCTGGATCATTTGGAGCGTTTTGATCGCACATGATGGAAGTCCAGCCAGAAGCGCATTGTAGTAGTCAAAAGTAGACACAAGTAGTCAAAAGTAGTCAAGACGACAGAAGTTGGTGGAAAAGGCGAGAAAATCGGTGCTCTCCTGAACCCCCGAAATAAATAGAGCTCTTAAATCCATTTTAGAGGTCCGGTCATCTATCACGGGTGCGTGTGTGCAGGCAGGAAGACGAAGACAGGCGAATACAGTTCCAAACGTATTTTAATAACAGATAATCCAAACAGCAGGCAGACAGGAATTATTACAACACATCTACACATAACGGTGACAGGACAAGGAGTGCAGGGGAAGGAACAACTTGAGTAGCAACACAAATGAGGATGACAGATAACACATAGCTGACACATATGAACTAATAATAACGGTGACTGAGGAGACAGACGAGTGGCGGGAGTCAGAACAAAGAAACACGTGACAAATGAAAACAAACTGAAAGTCCAAGAACTAAACCAAACAGAATGGTGACAGTAATAATGAAATATTTAGCCAAACTACTTAACAAAGGTTTTATTTTGAAGAATTTCATTCTTTTAACGAGGCCTTTTTTCTTTATTATGATATCAGGATCACCCTGAAATTTTTTTCTTTATGCCACCCCCCCCCCCCATTTATTAATTTTTTTTCCAGAAATTTAAAAAATTGGTCACTCCATGTATAACTTTGATTAATAGATTAATATATCCAGACCAACAAAAAAAAAAGAAATCATGACATGACCCATTGTCATTTCTTGATTTTAAGCATTAAAGGGTTAGTTCACCCAAAAATGAAAATTCTGTCATTAATTACTTACCCTCATGTCGTTGGACACCCGTAAAACCTCCGTTCATCTTCGGAACACAAATGAAGATATTTTAGTTGAAATCTGATGGCTCAGAAAGGCCTCCATTGGCACAATGCACTTTACACTCTCAAGACCCATAAAAGGTACTAAAGACGTCGTTACAAAGTCCATCTCGCTACAGTGGTTCTACAATAACTTTATGAAGTGACGAGAATAGTTTTTGTGCGCAAAAAAACCCTAAATAACGACTGATATAGTGATGACGATTTCAAAACACGGCATCATGAAGCTTCGAAGCGTTATGAATCAGTGAGTCGATTCAGTGGTTTGGATCGGCAAAGTCACGCGATTTCAGCAGTTTGGCGGTTTGAGACGCGATCCGAATCATGATTCGACTCGTTGATTCATAACGCTTCGAGGCCATCGGGTCTTACGGGTGTCGACCGACATGAGGGTAAGTAATTAATGACAGAATTTTCCTTTTTGGGTGAACTAACCCTTTAAACATTTGTACACACAGCTCATACTGTCTGTGTGTACAAATAATCGTTTAATAAATAATTTGTTTATTAAGTTTAGCCAATTGATCAAAATCAATTGTGATTTAGTGGGTCTTTTTTTTCTGTGCAGTTGGTGCTTCTAACGTTCGTATGTTTTTAGGGTTATGTATGCATGCCGTGAATCTTCCTGTCCTTCAGACAGTGACGCTAGAGCACAAGCACTCATTTTAGCAGCATTACATTTAGTTAGGTTGGAGTGAAGAATGTGTGCCCCCTCCAAATGCCCCTTTAAGTAATTCATCCGGGCACCGACACCGGCTAGAGGCCTTATTCTATTATCTGCGCTATTATTTATTGCTTCATATATCAACCATCTTTATAAGATGGTGTGTGTCTCTAAGCGAGTGTTTGCGCGTGTCATTTTCCCTGGGTCATTGGCACTGTGGCTTGAAGCACTGTTACACACACTGTAAAACACTGACTCATGTCAGACAAGACCGTCATTTGCTTCAGGCACAGACTGTTTCTGCTCCAAAATAGTTATTGGTCTTTTGAGTCAGATGTTTAACAGCTGCAAGTGTGAATTGCCTTCCACTGCGTCCAGATTCATTTCTAGTAAGTACTGCACCTTTTTAAATGAATCTTAAAGAGCCCATGAAATCCAAATGGCAGTTTTGTAGCTGTTAGTCAGTGTCTGTTAACTTTAAGGTCATTGCTGTACTAGTGTACTCCTAAAAGTTGGCAAAACAAACGTTAAAGGCCCACTGAAGTGCCTTGAAACACGCAGCATTAGTGTTGACGTAATTTCCCCTGAAACAGGAAGACAGGGCAGGACTAATCGAACAGCTCCTCCCCTTTTTAAAATAGCCAATAGCGTTTTGTTTATGTCATAGTTCGGCCAGAGCCGTTGAGCTCAGTAAAGCGGCAGTCTCTAACCATTTCTCCTCCATATCGCGTTAAAATACAGCATTCTGTGCAGATTTCAAATGGGTTTCACATGTAGAAAATAGTAAATGAGTGAACAAGTGACCGATTTTAGCCGCAGATTCAGCGTCTATTTATAGTGTAGGGGCGGGGCTTCAGATTCTAGAGAGCATTTGATTGGACAGAAAATCTGATGAGAAGCTGAAGTGCAGAGTGATGTCGTCGTAAATCATTGATCCATATTGGCACTTATATCTTCTAAATGCAAACGTTGTCATTGTTTTGGAGCATGCTAGCTTATGGATAACAGTTAGGCTAACATATTCCTTCTAAAAGCCAAAAAACTTCAAAAAATATCACGAAGTAACTGAATGTCTTTTTTTTTTTGTCATAAATGTAAGATAAACCGAAAGAACAAAGTGTACTTTTTAAGACCAACAGTTTGAAGCCATTTTTCTTTTTCCTCTATACTCCACCTCATCTTGTTTTCTGACAGCACCTCTATCACTATCTTCAGGGTGTTATTTGGGAGCACATTAAACCTGTCTGCAGGGAATTCATTTCTGCTCTGTTCACCTGTGCTGTCTGCTGCTACACAAAAGCCTCAGACAAACAGCAATTCTGGATACAGTGTTTCTGGAGGGCTGAATTTAAAAGCACTGAATTAGTGGGTGTGCATTTTAGAGGTTCATAAAGCAAGCCCCTCAATGTTGTGCGGCATCAAAGCGCCATATCACAATGAAAAATACAATGCATCTTAGAAAAGATAGTCCAAATATCAGCCTCAAGTAGCACCTCTGGCCGGTCACGGACGTTTCCATTATCCTGTGTAATGCTGTTAGCATCACCCATGCTCTAATTGTTCATCCCAGCCTATTGTGAGTGACTGGGAAGCGAATGCAATCCCCACAGCGATGCGTGAATTCTCTGAGCTGGAAACTGGGTCAGTGTTGGCCCATGACTGTCCCCTAAAGCCCCAGGGGCAACTGGAGGTTGGGTCAGTGGGTCATCTCTGTCCAATAATACCCCATAAGCCCCCAGTAGTTAAATACACCAGGAATTGATTTAACAGCCTATACATCAGGCTTAACAAGATATACTTTGATAATTGGTGCTTTTTAGCATGAAGATGGATGTATGGAGAGTGCAGTTTGAAAGGTTGTTACATTAGCTTGAAGAATATGAATTTGTTCGGAATTAGATGGCTTTATTTTGGCAAACATGAAATACAGAATTCATAATGAATAATAATGATGATAATGCATTGAATTCCTGGTTTGGACCTGCATTTATTTCCTGTATATAACCTCTTTTATACAGTATAATGTAGTGCAGCCTGTTTTCCTACATATGGAGCGCATGCATTTTTGCTACTCAAAAAAAAAAAAGGCAGCTGTGGTTGCCAGAAATTCACCGTTTAAAAAACAAACAAAAAAACTGTGAACATGTTTTTAAGTACTGCAGTACATGATTGCATATTGGTGCCTGTATATTTTACAACTTAAGTGTATATTTTATTGAGTTATATAATGTTCATGGTACACTATGTAACTTTTTAGAGGTTAAAAACAAAAATGCATGCATTTTGCAGAAGAACATTGTTTTGGTTGTGCTTCGGCTCTGCGTGACTGTGCGAATGAAGATGGCCCTTCACAATAGATAATACTTCAATGTGAACTCTGTTAGAGAGCTACATATGCCAATTTGACTAATAAAAACACCATCTCCAAGTCGCTTTAACAACATTTCAAATACCTCGCCATCTCTGAAAAGCCAAGCCAATGTTGATTCTTGTTATATTACGAGCTCTGTCCGGTTCTGGTATTTTGCTGGCAGACTCTCCTCTTTTCGGTGTGTGTTTAAAACGTGCGATTCCCCGAAGGTTGGCGATTTAGCTGCTCCATGTTGACCTTTCTCGCTAGTTTTGACAACTAACCTATGCCACTCCCATCCCATACACGTCCCAAAGTAGCCACACACGGGCAAGTGACGTATGTACACAGTTTCCCACAAAAACCATCACATCAGGTCTAAAATATGAACACACACACAACGGGTTTACCATAGTGAATCAGGGTAAGACAAAAACATGTTTAGGAACAAGGTTTGATGGGGTATTGACTCCATATTGTAAGTTACATAGTGTACCTTTAATAATTAATGTATTAATGTATATAGTATAAGATAACTTACAGTTCAATCATGACAACTTTTAAAGTAGTTTTGGCTATTTAAATGTTGAGCAAGCTATCTCATTGGCTGCAGGATCAGCAGAGGCCAATCAGCCTGTGCCATGCGGTAATGATGTGATTTCTTGCAGATTGCATGTAAAGGACCTATAAGCCTGCTTCATCTAGAGTTTACATCTAGCATCTAGTGACTGAACTAATAGTTAACCAACTTTTTTACTGTTTTTTTCTGTATTTTTTCCAGTATGTATCTATTTACTATGAAAATGTTATATTTACTTTAAAATACATATTAAAATATACAGTAATTATATTATTTTTTGTAAAATATTTCTTAAAACTATCACAGTCATGATAAACTGTGTTTAAGTGGTCCAGCTGACACTAGGGCCCCTATTTTAACGATCTGAGCGCATGGTCTAAAGTGCAGATGCACTTAGGCTGTGTCCGGATCCACTTTTGCTAGTTTAACAACGGGAAAAATGGTCGGTGCGCCAGGCACATGGGCCAAAAGGGTTGTCCCTATTCTCTTAATGAGTCATGGGTGTGTTTTGGGCGTAATAAAACAATCAGAGTCTCATCTCCATTCCCTTTAAAAGCCAGTTGCGCTCGCACCATGGCGGATTCACTATTTACACGGCGTAATTTGCTAGCGGATAAACTGAACACTTCTCCAGAGAGGGATCCTTTTATTATTAATATATAAAAATGTTTTTGTGCTGCTTCTCTATGTGTGTAATAAACAGTGTACACACGTTGTGTACCCGCATATAGGCGCATATTACTAACACGCTCTTTAAATAACACAGGAAAATACGCTATTGACTTTAGACCAGATTTTTGTTGGTCAATGGCGCAGTCGTTTTCAGTTCCTCAAATAGCAACATGCCAGCAATGCACCTGAACATACTTGGTTTTCAGACCAGCACGCCTATGGGTGAACAGATGGACGCGAATGCATTTGCTATTTAAATAACGTGGTGCAGGACGTGAAAATGATAACTGTGTCAGGCTGAAACTAGCAAAAAACACCTGTGTCGCGCCTGGCACCGTATTGCGCCGGGTAAATGATAGGACCCTAGATCAGTCACATACATATAAAAACAACTGATAATGAAACTGGATGTATAATAAATAAATGGAACTGGATGTATCTGTCTATGAAATTTGATGCCCACCGTCACACTACTTATTTACCTCCAGAAAATGTGACATCACAACTTTTGAGCCGTTTGGTCCAGTTCTACTCTCATTTAAAGAGCACCTATCATAGAATTTTGAAATTTACCTTTCATGTAGTGTGTAACATAGATCTAAGTGAACAAAAACATCCTGCATAGTTTTGAAATATGACAGTGCACCGTATTTATAGTTATTTTCTTTCAAAAGTAAGAGTCGACTCTGAGTCATTTTTAAGAATCGTTAGAAGACCGAAGCTTTTTCTCTGACTAGATGACGTCAACTTGTCAAGTTATTTGAATACGATACGCCCACTTATTGCGCTCCAAGACGCCAGTGAAAACTAGAAAACATCATGGCGACGAGACGCTGTGTTCTGAAGTGCGACTCAAAAGCAAACTTTTTTCATCTGCCCAAGGATGAGCATTTGAAGACTAAGTGGCTTGAAGATAAACCATACATCGTCGCGATTGAGTGTTTATTAGTCGTCAAATGTATGTTTCGCGATCTCAGGAAGCTTTTATTATGGACTTCTATTATGGCACATGGTATCTTCTTCGTCTGTCTGTACATGGACTACATGTGCACAGAGCGCCCTCCGGCTGCCAGTATGAATTGAAAACAACACATAAGAGACTCAATCGCTCATGAATAGGCTATCTGCGCATTTTGAGGAAGTATTGAATAAAAAATACTCCTCTGTTTAGAAATTTGACACAGACATATGAGAATCTATCAATATGTCTCCTCATCTGCACACTTTTGAACTAAAAGCCCTGAGGGATGTTGATTTGTCGCGAGTCTTCGTGAGGAGAATAGAGGAGTTTTTTATGAATGAGATCAGCTGAGGCTCATATTACAATCAAACGGTACAGACGCGGTTTTCATATTCATAACTCCTGACACATATTAACAAATTACTGTCACTATAAGACTTTGATGGGCGTTCCGTTTCCGAAAATATCTGCACAGACTATACCAATCACAACTGACTGGGTCATCGGACCAATCACCGCAGATTAGCGTCACGTAAAGGCGGGGTTTTGAAAAGTGAATCACTAAAGGAATCATTTGAGAATCGCTGTCAAAACAGGTAAAAATAAATGCATATTATAAGAAAACTAAAGTCTTTTTTGTCATTGCATGCATGCAAAACTGTTGTTGGGGACTTCTAAAACAATATTTGGAACATTTTAAATGCCATGATAGGTGCTCTTTAACATTCATAATTTGTTGTTTCTTCATTCGTCATATGATTTGTCAAGCATGTTATCTCCACACAGGAGATAACAGGGCGAGCAGCACACCTTGATAACTGAGAGAGCTGCAGAACAATAGGCATTTTGGTTTAAATTTTGTTCCGCTCCATCACAGGTTCAGGATATCTCAACACATTCATTTAATTTGGCCACTGCAATTTACTTTCACAATTGTACAGAAATTGACTTTAAAAATCACCTTTCCGAAATGGAAAAGGCACTTCCTATTCCTGTTGAAGTTTTCTGGATATTATAGGTGGAGATTCCTACTGTATATGATAGATATATAGCAAGAGACAAAGCTTAATAAAGTGGTATCCTGTGAATTGCAGTGATTTACTGTAATATGCTGAGGATGGGCCATTTCAGTATGGTGTTCCAGGCCTCGCTTTGCCTTTGTCATCTCTCTCTTTCTCTTTCTCTCTCTGTTTGTAATTCACCTTGCGATTCAAGTTAAGGGCTTTGTTCTTTATTGTTCAAACATACACACACACACACACACACACACACACACAAACAGGTGTCCTCTCACACTGGCCGCTCCTTTATCTCTTTAACCATAGATATTTCTGTAAAATTGCTTCAGTTTTGCAGCTGATCTCTTCCACTGTACAGCAAATCACAATAAAGACCCAATAAAATTGAAATTGCTTTGAAAGCTTTGAGTCAGTGTGTCTATTAGTTTCGAGATAATTTATATGCCAGTGTTCTCCTTAAAGTTATAAAATACAGAACAGATTTACACTTTTACTTTTCTTACATTCATGGGTGTATCCAGATTTTTTGTCCAATAAAAGGTTGTTTAGAATGAGAATGTTGCCTTCTAAATTATGAATGCCACCTGCTTTTGATTAGTAATAGCAAGTAGCAAGTCATTATCAAGTAGCAAAACGCTCACTTCATCTACTGCTTCATCTTGCCTCTTGCATCACTGTGGCTGTGACGAAAGAGTGACGAGCCTTTCATTATGTCCTGACCAAGGTCGGATTATGACATTGGCATGCCTTGGGCATCTAGGCACAGATGTTTGCACCATCTGTACACTGGATGCGTGCTGCGTAGTCAGGCGCGACACAGCACAATTAGATTGTGACAGTATATCCATGAGTCTGGCTTGCAGTTGTAGCATCATTCTGTGCTTGCTGTGTGGAGAGCATCTTTGCTTGTGATAGCACCAGTACAAGCTAATATGCATTGTTTCTGCAGCTCATCAGCATCCCTGCTGGTCTTTGGCCCGGTCAAATGCCCGACCAGGCTGAATACAACCCAGGCTCATTGAAAAAAATGGGCCTCTGGCGACATTTCTGTAAAATATTAAGTTGCAGCTTGCACGTTTCGCGACAGTGAGTCCAGTGAGTGGCACAAAAAGCATGTATTCAGAACAGATGAATGCGGAAATGGCAAAGTTTTAACAAGTTGGTTATTGTACACATCTTGACAGTCTGGAAATGAAATGTCCAGTGAGTGAGTATGAAAATTGCGTACACTAAACCAACTCAGTAATATTAACAAAAGCAACTTTTCCACAAATGGACCAAACCGTATTCGTTGCTTAAAGGTCCCATGGCATGGCATTTTTCTATTATTTTATAGTGTTTTCTGAGGTGTACTTATATTATTAGTATGATTTTTACATCATAAAATGTCATAATTTAGAAATAAAAGGCATTTTTTCTATACTGCTGTTTGCCCTGTGGCTGAATGCCCTGCTTCAAGAGGCGTGTCTGCTGTGAGACTTCAGTAAAAACGCCCACTGTTGTGATTGGCTGACATCTTTGCATTTTAAATGAGCGGAGGGGGCGTGGTTTAACGAGGCACGAGCAGGCACGAGTCTGCCAGAGAGACGGATGGACCTGTGTTCACTTCTCATCAGTTCTCTCAGCATGTCTCAGTTCAGGGTGAACTGTTGTAGTTACTAGCATATACTTCAGGTTATTAGTTTATTTCTAGTCGGAGGGGCTGTCACTCATGTCAGAAAGTTAGTAACTTTAGTAAATTATGGATCAGCGCTGACTCGAGACGCGAACCGTTTAGAACGATTCAGTCCGATTTGGTGAACTGGTTCGGTTCACTAAAAAAGAACCGATTCAAAAGAATGATTCGTTCGCGAACCGGACATCACGGAGACGAAGCGATTGCTAACAAAGTTATTTATAGTAACTACTGAGTTATGAGAGCGCTGTCAGTCAGCGCGAGTTTATTGTGTTTGTATCTGAGAGTTCTGAATAAACACGAGTCCCAGTCACACCGAGTCCTCTTCATCATTATTCTACCAACTTTGTAACACATGCAATGTACCATTACAGCGAGATGAACGAGTTAGTAAGTGTTGAGTATAGCATTATTTCTAGATATGTTCCAATCATATGAATAGCGTCATTGACGCGCATTGAGTAACTTACACAGCGCAAACAAAGACACAACAGCTGTAATCGAATGTAACGTTAATCCAGTTTATTGTGGGGAAAGCTGGCTAGCCTAGCCGGATACCCTCACGCTTACCCCCCTTCTGCTTAATCTCACGCCGCGTTTGGCTCCTCCGCTGTGGGCCAGATGCAGTACTGGGGGTCGGGGATGTTGGAGGCCGAGCTTCGGCGTGCGTGAAGTTTCTCTCTAAAGATGTGACTGCTGATGTTAAACAGAAAAGACTGTATGCACATTTTAGAACAGATAGACGCGACAAGGACGTACAAAAACACTGACTCACAAGATATAAAACACGAAAACACCGTTCTGTCGGGAGAGAGAGAAGCCGCTGCGTGTCCACAAATAATAAATAATAAGCTACACATAAGAAATCAATGATCACAGATCAGAAGGAACTGAAGAAAGACTTCCGTTTTCATTTGTACATCCAAACACTGAGAAACTGCCAGTGTTCACTCGTTCACAAGTAACGTTAATGATCTCGAGTGTTTGCATGGGCGTGCCAGATTCTCTGGGCGGGGGAAAGGGAGGAAACCGCTCCTGCTTGGACGTCAAACCAGGAGACTTCAGGATTGGCTCGTCTGGCCTGTCATTTTCTCAAAGGCAGAGAGAGACAGTCAGAACTCGGGTTTACACCGATCAACATTTCTATCCACTTGGGGACAATATTCAGGCTAGGGGAACTCATATTAATGTTGAAATACCTCATAAAATGAAAATTTCATGCCATGGGACCTTTAAAGTCCCCCTTTAGTCAGTAATTGAATCCCTTAAAACTCATCTTTGATCACCAAAATGACATTATACACTCACCTAAAGGATTATTAGGAACACCAGACTAATTCTGTGTTGGACCCCCTTTCACCTTCAGAACTGCCTTAATTCTACGTGGCATTGATTCAAAAAGGTGCTGAAAGCATTCTTTAGAAATGTTGGTCATATTGATAGGATAGCATCTTGCAGTTGATGGAGATTTGTGGGATGCACATCCAGGGCACGAAGCTCCCGTTCCACCACATCCCAAAGATGCTCTATTGGGTTGAGATCTGGTGACTGTGGGGGCCATTTTAGTACAGTGAACTCATTGTCATGTTCAAGAAACCAATTTGAAATGATTTGAGCTTTGTGACCTGGTGCATTATCCTGCTGGAAGTAGCCATCAGAGGATGGGGGCATGGTGTTCATAAAGGGATGGACATGGTCAGAAACAATGCTCAGGTAGGCCGTGGCATTTAAATGATGCCCAATTGGCACTAAGGGGCCTAAAGGGTGCCAACAAAACATCCCCCACACCATTACACCATCTGCAGCCTGCACAGTGGTAACAAGGCCTGATGGATCCATGTTCTCATTCTGTTTACGCCAAATTCTGACTCTACCATCTGAATGTCTCAACAGAATTCGAGACTCATCAGACCAGGCAACATTTTTCCAGTCTTCAACTGTCAAATTTTGGTGAGCTTGTGCAAATTGTAGCCTCTTTTTCCTATTTGTAGTGGAGATGAGTGGTACCCGGTGGGGTCTTCTGCTGTTGTAGCCCATCCGCCTCAAGGTTGTGCGTGTTGTGGCTTCACAAATGCTTTGCTGCATACCTCGGTTGTAACGAGTGGTTATTTCAGTCAAAGTTGCTCTTCTATCAGCTTGAATCAGTCGGCCCATTCTCCTCTGACCTCTAGCATCGACAAGGCATTTTCGCCCACAGGACTGCCGCATACTGGATGTTTTTCCCTTTTCACACCATTCTTTGTAAACCCTAGAAATGGTTGTGCGTGAAAATCCCAGTAACTGAGCAGATTGTGAAATACTCAGACCGGCCTGTCTGGCACCAACAACCATGCCACGCTCAAAATTGCTTAAATCACCTTTCTTTCCCATTCTGACATTCAGTTTGGAGTTCAGGAGATTGTCTTGACCAGGACCACACCCCTAAATGCATTGAAGCAATTGCCATGTGATTGGTTGATTAGATAACTGCATTAATGAGAAATTGTTCCTAATAATCCTTTAGGTGAGTGTATATATATATATATATATATATATATATATATATATATATATATATATATATATATATATATATATATATATATATATATATATATATATATATATATATATATATATATATATATATATATATATATATATATATATATATATATACTGTATATACAAAATGAAAAATAGTCATACTTTAAAATAGCTTGAATGTAACTGTACACCCTTGCTTCATTTAGTATATGCGGAAAAACTTGATTTTCACCACAAGGGGTCTTTAACCGTTCCATTCCATGCCGATCAGGGCCAGCCGGTATGGATGTTGGTATGAGATTTAAATAGTGACCGCGTTATGGAGGATGATCAGGTATTTCTTTTAATTTTATTATTAACTTGTGTTCACCTCGCTCAAATAACGTGCAAATAACCAGGCAACAGACAAGATCCTGAGAGACAATGTCACTACATGCATACCAACCAACACAGTAGCCAACCGTGCTGAGAATTCTGGGTAGAATATGGCTTGTAATCGTGTTGTGCCGATCCAAGCTCAAGTAAAAATATAACTCTGTAAAAAGTTGCTGCCCCAAATATTTTTAAGAACCATCAACTTGAATGTCACAATATGTAAGATTTTTTATTAAACTATCCCAAAAATACCTAGAACAATATTATATATTTTGTTGACATGTGTACTTACAGTATCCCAAATGTTTCCAAGAATGATTAAATCCAGAGAAATAAGCAAATTTAGCCAGGACACGGAGCGTGATCAATGATATCATACCTGCGTTACCATCGATTTCCAGTTTTATTTTGTAGAAACCATGGAAACACCAAAGACACATTAATATTGTGTTTTATTAGACAGGTGAGCAACTGTTTGGAGACATTAATCTACAGAAAACGAATCATTGTTACAGCGTAACACAGTTAGTCTTACTGTTTACATCTCGTTTTCTTGATTTACCGTGAGTACCATGTTTTATCATGCCTAATATCGAACATACAGAGAGAAGCATTATAACATAACTTTCAACACACTCAAATATATCTAATATGATAAAACCGGATGTATAAGCGGAAGAAGCGGAAACGCTCGTCTGTGTCTAATAAAAGCTCTGCGAAATCCAGGCGTCATTAAGCTATGCCTTTGTTTTGAATTAGAGACCTCTAGCGGCGAAAAATTGCATACTGTGCCTTTAAGTAATTTCAACTTAACTTACATTAAACTGAATTTAAAATTATTTGAATCTTGTATAAAAAGTTGAAAATTACTTATTGTGATGAGTTAAAACTGTTCCTTACCGTTCTTTGAACCGTTTGGCCTGACAGTGGAAGTGTGAAGGTGTGAAGCATCTAAAAGCAAACAAGAGATAAAAGCGTATTGGCTGAAGCACTCATGCCATTTTAGTCTTTGAGCTCTTTTACCATGATCTGTGTTTCACGAGACTCTCTGAACATCACAAGTTCAGTGCTGTATTAGGTGAGCTACTGAGCAGGTTTACTATGATTATAATTAATTTGTTACATTTATATAGCGCTTTTCTAGGCACTCAAAGCGCTTTACATATAGAAGGGGGAATCTCCTCAACCACCACCAATGTGCAGCATCCACCTGGATGATGTGACGGCAGCCATATTGCGCCAGAACGCCCACCACACACCAGCTGATTGGTGGAGAGGAGACAGAGTGATGAAGCCAATCTGTATATATGGGAATGATTAGGAGGCCATGATGGACAGAGGCCAATGGGCAAATTTAGCCAGGATGCCGGGGTTACACCCCTACTCTTTATCGAAGGACATCCTGGGATTTTTAATGACCACAGAGAGTCAGGACCTCGGTTTAACGTCTCATCTGAAGGACGGTGCTTGTTACAGTATAGTGCCCCAATCACTATACTGGGGTGTTAGGACCCACGCAGACCACAGGGTGAGCGCCCCCTGTTGGCCTCACTAACACCTCTACCAGCAGCTACCTGGTTTTCCCAATTGGTCAATTTCCCAATTGGTCTCCCATCCAGGTACTAACCAGGCTCAGCCCTGCTTAGCTTCAGTGGGAAACCAGTCTTGGGCTGCAGGGTGATATGGCTGCTGGTATGCTAGAAAAGCCACACATATGGAGCTGATGGTGTGCTTAAAACATCAAAATGTATTAGTTAGTTTACAAACTGTGCACTATGGTAAAGTGCTTTGAGGTCATAAGCATTGTGCAAGCAACCGCATGAGAATAAGTCTTTATTAATCAATAATCTGCTCCTGTAATCACAATTTATGTGGAATTAAATAGACGTTGTTGGTGTTTTACTGTCACTAGTGTTCATTTCAGCTGGAAACTGCAGTGAATTGTATGTAAAGTTACGTCTTTGGATGTAGGTATAGGTTGCCCAAATGTCTATGGAGGTCTTACTAAACTTTCTGTTCATGTTGACAAAGGAAGGCTATGCTTGTCATGTTATTTCTAGCTGATGTGAAAGACAACCTTTCTGCCTCTAACCACTGAAAAACCAAGATGAGTCATTCACCGTTTCTGAGCGTATACAAGTTTCTGTTTCCAAATCTCACTTATGAGAAAGTAATTAAACGCCGGTTAGTGGTTTCTCTCAAGGGACAGCTCTTGAAGTCCTGTAAATGATCTGTAAAATTGTAATCATCGCTATCCAGTCTCTGAACCCCCCAAACCACACTGCACTCATCTCTCCAATTCCTCTACATCATCAGAGAAATAGCCACAGCCAGCTGTTATTAAGGTCATTATGTTTCATTTACGGTGGGGAATAGCTGTCCAGTGCACATGTTCCTGGACACACACCACACAAATCAATAGGCTCATCCAAGGTCGCAAAATGGGCCTTACGTAAACCGACTTCATTAGTAATCATTGCACAAAGCAATATGTGCGGAAATTCAACACATTCATTAATGAGGCCTAAAATAGACTCTCGTTACGTAAACTGTATGTCTGGCGTTCTTGTGAGGAGGTGTCTGTGTACTTGCCAGGTAAGAATGAGGATGGATGATTATATTGTAAGAGAGAACAAGATGATTTATGCGCTTAATTAGAGCGAGCGCATTCGGGGCAAATGACAATAAATTCTCCTGCTTTGTGATGTTTTTTGAAGGACGAGGCTCTGACAGTGACGGGACAGTGAGGTACGTGATCAGGCTGTACGTCGTCTGCCTGTCTGACTGCTGATGTAAATAAACTCTCTGTTGCAAAACTAGTCACCTGCTTTGCTGTCTACTGCTTACATAGGCAGCTGACTTCTGAGGTAGCATACTAACTGAAATGGATCCTCATAAGTAGGGTTGGGTACCGAAATCCGGTTCCAATATGGCACCGGTACTTATATAACCGGTATGTACCGGACCGAATCAGAACGCAGATTTCGGTTCCTCATTTCGGTGCCAAAATTCAAACGTGCTTTCGCGCTTTGGCTGAGCCAGAGACAGACGCTCAGCGCTCGTCACATCACAACTCATGACAACTATTCAGTGTTTTCAACGACATCATGTTTATTTCAGGTTTCAGACATTTAAATGTTCATAAGTAGGCTACTAGCAAAAAACACACACTGATGTCTATGAAAGCGGCAATGACAATCCTTTCAGACGGTTATAATTTGACTAACGTTACGTGTTTTATTCACATCAGATAAATGCACATTATATAGTAACTATATTGTTTACTCTATTCTTCTTCCAGTTCACTGGTCACTTACTTTCATGTATTTCGTGAGACGAGAATGAACTCAAGTGTTGTAAATCCGACAGATCCGATTCTGAGGCGCAAACTAACATGGCGCCGCCCATTGCGCTTTATAGATCAACTAACACACATTCACTCACACATTTGAACATCAGATAGTTCGTGACACAGTTAAGAAGTTTGTGAATATTTTGAATAAAAAGAAAAAACGAAATAAACCCGATACAGCTGAGCTGTCAGCGGCTGCTGTGTGTCATGTGAGAAACATGACGCGTCACCATGGAAACATTAAGGCGATGTGTTCAAAAATATTTAGCCAGAGAATATGATCATATTTCAAAATAAAGCTGAAGCTCGAAGCTGGTTTGTAGCAGAGCAAGAATACAGACGACTGCTGTTATTACTGTAACTGTTTAGAGTTATATTAGGCTTGTTGTAGTTGGGTGGCTTAGGTTTTACTGTGAATTTGTAAATATGTCAATTATAATTTGTAAATAAGTAAATTGTGTTTTGTATTTATTTATATTCATACATTTAAGTATACATTAAACTTTTAATAAATGGTTCAATTTAAATAATAAATAAATAAATAAAGCCATTTAATGTCATCCACCTCGTTTGGTGGCCTTTAAAAAAAAAAAAGTATCGGTTCAGGCACCGTTTAGGCACCGGAACCGTTTTAAAAGTATCGGTTTGGCACCGGAATCGAAAAAAAACCCAAACGATACCCAACCCTACTCATAAGAGATTTGTTGTGCAAATGAGAGATTCTACTATAGCATGTTACAACTTAAGCCTTAACTATACTTAAGTTTTGGCGTGAATACTTAGCGTATCTGTGCTATTTCTCTCCAGAAGTTATAAGTGATAAGTACTGGTTTAAACTAAGAGTTGTGTGTATCTCTTAACCCTCTCACACACGCGTACAGTGCATCTATCGTTATTGAGTCTCCAGTAGTTTGTTGTTGTTGTTTCGACTCATGCGATTGGTCACCTTTTCGACAAACTAATTAATGCAAACAGGTTGCTGGCAAACAGATGAATGAGATCAATAGTATTCCAACATGAAGTTTTAATGATAACAATCCAGGAGACAGCTTTAGCAACACACACGCTTGACATATATACCAGACCGGACAATGAACATAAGAAAAGCAGGAACTTAAGAAGTGCAGATAACAAGGTGATAATTAAACACACCTTAACCTAACAAACTCATAATGAAGTGTGACCATGGAGACAGAAGACAGACGGGAACTCAAAGAAATACATGTGATAAATAACAAACTAAGCGCCCTATTATACACCCAGCACAATACGATGGCAGGCAAGTGTATTTTGCTAGTTTCAGCCCGACGCAGTTATCATTTCACGTCCAGCACCACGTTGTTTATATAGCAAATGCACTCGCGCCAATCTGTTCACCCATGGGTGTGCTGGTCTGAAAACCAGGTGTGTCCATGTGCTTTGTTGTCATACAAGCTTTACAGTTACAGCATGAAATAATGTTTAAACCTGTAACGTTTTATATAGGTAACATACAATTTTTAGACACAATTCTGACTTTTTTCTTGCAATTGCAAGCTGATATTTGCGGAGCCCCGCACATGACGTGCAAGAAAAAAAGGAAATTGTGCGCAATTAGGTTAAATAGCAGGCTAAATCGTCAATCTCAGGGTAGATCGCTCAAATTAATTAGAAAGTCGTGCGCACAATCTATAAATCGAGGGAACGAATTAGTAAATCGTGTGGACGATTTAGCCTACTATTTTTTCTTGCATGTCATGTGCGGGGCTCCATAGATATCACAATTCTGAAGGGGGAAAAGTCAAAATTGGGGAATATAAACCCACAATTCTTAGGGGAAAAAAACTGAATATCGAGTTTATATCTTGCAATCTGATATTTCTTCTTAGAATTGTGAAATATAAACTCGAAATTACCTTTTTATTGTTTTATTACGTGGCTTCCATAGAGTGATACTGCAGAACTGTAATTGTTTGCCACCAGGTAGGCTCTGCCCACAAAACACGTCATTGCTGTTTACAAACACAAAATAGGACTATTTATTATGTTTATTTTTTTATAGTCGACATTCTCTTCATCCGTCACTTTGGATGATTTTTTTCTCAGAGCTTATAACAATATGTTCTGGAATTGCTTTATGCACAACTGATATATTAGCCAAAATTAGATGTCTTAAAAGCAGCAGAGCTAAAACTGTACAGCAGGAAGGGAAAGTCTTATTACATGTCAGGTTCCTGGATTCAAATTCAGAAAGCCGCAGGACATCTCACAGACTTTTTCTTGGGTTGGCTTGTTCTGTTGGCAAGACTTGTGACATTAATTTGATGGCTTCTGGGAGGATTTAAAGAAACGTAAACCAATTCCCTACTATTGATCAAATGTTCTCCAGATATAATCCTTTTCTGTGCCATCTAGCTATTTTACAAAGCTGGCATTGACTTTTTAAACTGTCATTCATCCTCTCTCTCACACACTTTTTCAGGTCGTGCCCTGTTGCGGTTGAATGGAGAGAAGCTAGAGAGGATGGGTATAATCCAAGAGGCATTGAGACAGGAAGTCCTGCAGCAGGTCCTACAGCTCCAGGTCAGAGAGGAAGTGCGCAACCTACAGCTGCTCAGCAGAGGTGAGAGTCCAACACCTGAAACATACAGAACTTTTGTTGACAGTTGTCAAGGATGGCCCATATGAGACATAGACTCATTCAACCCAATTTACAATTTTATTATAGGCAAAAAGATTGTGTTAGACCTAATGTTTTTCAATTACACCATTTTAATTAGACTAAACATATATATATATATATAATAGATTATTTTTATTTATTTATTTATTTAAATTTTTTGTGCAATGGAATTGTTAAGATAGCAGTAGCGGATGGAGGCCCAAAGTGACAGAGGAAGCCACTGGTCAGGTTCAAGAGTGCTTTTTATTTGCCACACGATGACAGTCACCCAATAATTGTTGGAAAAACACAAAAAAACTAAAACAAAAACTTAAATGCAACAAAACACAAACTGCACAAAACACATGGTCAAATAAACTACATCAATAAGACAAAATCTGACCTGTACGTGCAGCTGCTCGACACAAGCAGCACTTCCCACCCCATACTAAAATTCTGGAGCCGTTTAATAGCTTTAAACACACAATACCATCAAATGTTACACAAGTCCGTGTATACATGATTGTCAGTGCCAGCAAACAGACCGTGTTAACATGACACCGGTGTATGTGCGAAATGTGTGTGTGTGTGTGTGTGTGTGTGTGTGTTCATAGTCACAGGCTTACCCAGTGACAGGAATATATCAATATTTTTTCTTTTTATTTAATACTTATGTTTAGGGTTTTTTAAAGTAATAAATAAATGATCAGCCAGTCAAATATAATTAATATAATATAATTGTCACAGATTAGGTGGCTGTAATCAAGTGCACGATGAAGAAATTTCTGAAGGAGACTTTAATCCAATATTAAACATGAGAATGTACAGCCACATAATCATATAGAACTCAAATAATACTAGACAATGAACAGACAGAAACTGAGGGTTTAAATACGTGAAGGCAAAGAGAGTAGCTGATGAGATAATTAAGACAGACCTGAACTGAATCTCAAATCAAATCGGAAACCATAGCAACAGACAGGTAGGGAATGGACGAGAACTGAACTAATTAACAGACTGGATTAACAAAGAAACTAAAACATGAACTGAGAAACACATCAAAAACAAACCCAAAACGCGACAGTACGCCCCCTCCTGAATAGTCGCGTTCTGACGCCGTACAAAGATAGTCCAACTGAAGAGGGAGGGCTCGTGATAGGGGCGTGGTGCAAAATAAACTCCATAAGAGTCCAACTCTGGGCCTTAAGTTCTGGGTGTCACCGGCTGGTGAGCAGAGCAGTGCTGGTAGGTTAGGAAGCCTCCAGGGTGATGCCAGCCGTGCAGGTGACCAGGGCGAAGCTGGCAGCTCAGGGGACCAGGGAAGTGCCGGCAGTTCTGGGACTGGGTTCTCAGTCCGTGGACGGGCCTCGGGTCAGGGGCTGGAGCCATCTCGGGACTCTGGACAAGGACTGGAGACATCTCGGGACTCTGGACAGGGGCTGGAGCCTTAGGCGTGGCGGCCATCTTGGCTGAAGACTCAGGCATGGCAGCCACGACGGTACAAGACTCTGGGATGGCGGCTACGACTGGACGAGACTCTGGGACGAGTCTCTGGGACGGCAGCCATGACGGGACGAGACTCTGGGAAGGCGGCCATGACGGGACGAGACTCTGGGACGGCAGCCATGACGGGACGAGACTCTGGGAAGGCGGCCATGACGGGATGAGACAACCACAGCACATATTCCATATACTGGACGAGGGAACATGTGGTAGCTGCTGCTGGTACCTGGAAGAGATGGTCATCAAGCCCAACCCAGAAAAGAGTCTTCAAAGTGCCATCGCTCCAGGGCACTAGATGGGCGAGCTCAATAAACTCCTGTACATACTCCTCTATCGGCCGACGATCTTGAAAGAGGGTGTGGAGTAGCTCTGCGGGGTCGATAGGAGTAAGGAGACTTAGCCTGGATGCCAGCCGAACTTAGCCCCGCCCACAACATTTGAGCTCGGGCAGTTCGGTCTGGACTTGATCCGTAGAGGAGTAATTATGCCCGAACAGAAACTGTTTGGACCAATGAAATTGTCAGGGCGGGCTTTAGATGATGGTGGACAGATGATCAACAGTAACGTAATCATCCACGTCATCAAAGGCGCTTGGGTTGAATTTGTTCTAATCCTAAACGGAGAACTTGTTCGTATATGCATTCACCTTTACTATTTCTCTCAGAAAGGATGATCGTGTTGGTAAGTTCTCTGTGTATCCTTAAATTATTTTTTTACAACACCGGCAAAGTTAGTTTACACTCATCTTTTTCTTCTAACGTTACTTATTCCAGCGTGCGTGCAGACAGGGTTGCCAAGTTTTTACAACAAAACCCGCCCGGTTGCTACTCAAAACTAGCCAAAAACAAGCCCAATAGCTTTCCGGGGGTTCTCCGGAAAAAAATGGCATTTGGGGGTGAAATATGTGTTATTTTGGCAGGGCTGGCAGCTAAAATTCGCATTCCTGGGTCTGTATATCACATAATTGGGGTCGCTTCAACCCGTGGACTTGGCAACACAGTGCAGTTGAGTTCTGTTGACATTTGACAACTAACGTTATGCGTCACTCCATTGCTCTGATTGGTTGTAGGTCTATTCAATCGAGGTCTTTCCTGGTTCGGTTGAAACACGCCCCATAATCACAGCCCAACGGAGCAGAATCAGACTCATATTCTGACTAGAATTGAGTATGACGACGTCAGGCTAGAGGAGACTACTCATGGCCATCAAATCAGAAACCATGTAACAGACAGGTAGGGAATGGATGAGAACTGAACTAAGTAACAGACAAAATGTGATAATTATATAATATAATATAATACAATATAATATAATATAATATCAGCCAATCAAATTCGAAGACCAGAAATGTTCTGTTGTATAATATCCCACTAGTTAATGCATTAACTAACATTAACTAACAATGAGCAATACATTTATTTATTCAACTTTTTTAACATTAGTTAGTAAAAATACAGCTGTTCATGTTATTTCATGTTAGCTCAGGTCTATTAAATAATATGAACAGATCCAACCTTTGAACAAATGATAAAATTCACATTAACTGACATTGTAAAAATATTGATTTATTGATTTATCTTTATTGTTAGTTCATGCTAACCAGTGTAGTTAACTAATGTACAGGACCTTAGTGAAGTGTTGCTAATATAACATATACCCATTCATTTCCATAATTGGCATTAAGTATTTTGGGATGAAAGTCTTTTTGTGATACAAAAGCTCTAAGTTTCTCTTCTTTTGAAGCTCACTTCAATACAACTTTTAAAGTTTTAAAGGACAACCTGGAGTTGAAGACACAAAGTATCACGGTCTCCTCGGAGCAAGACGCGTCCTCAGAACTCCCGCCTCAGCAAGTGTCAAACCCCAGTGTACCCCACATTAACAAGGAGAGGGAATTAGAGACCACTTAAACGCTGTGTCAGGGAATTCTCCCAACAGCTTAGGGGGCAAATTTAATTTAACAGTTCACCAAGTCCTGGCCTCCGTGCTATGATAAAGGAATCTAATTGAGCCACCCAATGGAAAAATCCTCACCTGAGGTTCAACAGAGGACTTGTGTGAGGGTTCAAACAGGCCAAGGGTGCTGGAGAGAGGAGGGCGGTCAAATAGAAGTCCCGCCAAATCTGATTAGTTTGTTTCTGATAGTTGACATCACCCGTCAGAGTGTGTTAAATCTGGCTCCTGGGGACTGTTAGGCTGGCGTGGCTGGAGGACACAGCTTGTGTGAGTTTATTCTTAGACGCGTCTCTCAGCCAGCAGGGTTTCCAGTGGATGTCTAAAGACAGGCCGTCTATTGCAGCCTGTCATTTTTGATTCAGTGGGCATGAATGAAAATATGAAATATTGATTGGGTGAAAAACTAGACTACCACTCTGAAAATAGAAGGGTCTTGATCTATGTTTTGGATAATGTTGATGTAAACAAACTGAAGGGGCAAGTGTTTTGGTGTTGGGGTAGGAGGTTTTGTGCTTCTCTTTAACTTGGGATAGTTCAACCAAAAATAAAAATTCTGTCATCATTTACTCATCCTCGTGTCGTTCCAAACCTGTATGACTTCTGTGGAACAGAAAATACGTTTTGAAGGAACTTTTTGCAAATCTAGTCCATATAATGACAGGTAATCGTTAAGGCCCGGTGTTCTTCATTTTCCACGTTCCACTCCATCTCGCTCACAGCGTGCGAGCCTTTCAAAATATATTCTGGCCGTGAGCGCGGAAAGACGAGCAAGATCTAGTGGACTTCAAGTATTCAAGTCTTTCTCACATGCACTGTTGTAGGAGCACCATCCACGCGGTCACACAATTGGGCTGCATGCGGACGTGGTGTGCCCCTTCTGGTGATGCAGGGGCAGACAAAGTATTTCATGCCAACACGTCAAGCTGCCACACTATGTCAGATGTATCGCTTTTATTTAATTTTGCTTTTTCAAAATATTCACAAATTTGTTAATTATATCATGAACTCTATGATATATTGTGATTGCAACTGTAATGTTGCTGTTTGAGCATAAACAACATCTGCAAAAATACAACGCTCAAAGTTCAATGCTAAGGTAGATATTTACTTTTACAGAATTTTTAGGGACTACAAGAAACGGCTGGTATGAACTACAACAAGCTTCTTCACGGGTTAGTGACATCACTAACTCTCACATTTGCATAAACCCTGACCTCGGGAACACGCAACAAAGGGCCATGTTGGGCTGCTTTAGTTGTTGTATGCTTGAGGTAATCGGAGCTGCTATTGAACTTCCGCCCTCTTCTTGAAAGTGGGCCGGGAGCAGCAGCTCATTTGCATTTAAAGGGACACACACAAAAACGTCACATTTTTTCTCATCCTCAAAAAGTGACAATTTAACATGCTATAAAAAATTATCTGTGGGGTATTTTGAGCTCAAACTTCACATACACTTCACATACTCCGGGGACATCAGAGACTTATTTTACATCTTGTAAAAACGAGCATAATAGGACCCATTTAAAGTCAAGTCAAGTCAACTTTATTTATATAGCGCTTTTAACAATGTAGATTGTTTCAAAGCAGCTTTACAGTGTTAAACAGGAAAATAATGCAGCATAATTTTATTCAGCTGTATAGCCATTCTGGAAAAAACGCTGATGTCATCAGTTCATTTCAATTATCATACAGTGACAGTGTGGGCTTTAGATCAATATTTCGATCAGTAATTTAGTTTAAATGGTTAATTTAGTTTATTAATTAGATTTATTTCAATGTTTAGTTGAAAAATTGAGTGTCCCCAACTGAGCATGCCAAGCCAGAGGCAACAGTGGCAAGGAAACCAAAACCCCATTAGGTGACCTAATGGAGAAAAATAAACCTTGGGAGAAACCAGGCTCAGTCGGGTGTCAGTTCTCCTCTGGCCAATTAACAAACAGCGTATTATTATTATTATTCTGGCAGCTTTACAGCTCAGAGGTCATAATAGATCAGAATATTCGAGGGACCGGGGGCAACATGCTGGAGACGGGTTTATTGAGGATGATGTTGATTAAATAATTATTAAAGTGCAATATTCGAATGATCGGAGGCAACACGCTGGAGACGGGTTTATTGAGGATGACATATCGATTTAAGTATTATTTAATTGTAATATTCGAACAATCTGAGTCAACACGCCGGAGACGGGTTTATTGAGATTTATTAAACACCTTTAATGATCACGTTAGTTAAACTATAACACACCATCATGTAAATTCATCCATTTCTCCTGACATATATAAAAGTAAGTGGCCAGTGAGCTGGGAGAAGAATAGAGTAAACTTTATAGTTTCCTACACAATGTAAATCTGATATGAGTAAAAAACTTTTGCCAAATTATATTTGAAAGGATTATTAGCTTTCATCAGTGTATGGAATTTGTATTTAACAAACTATAAATGTGTTTTTTTATAGTACTTCATTTAAATGCCTAAAATAACATTATGGGCCCTTTTTCAGCATCCACGACCTGAGCGCATAGTCTGAAGCGAATGGTTCAGGTGCACTTAAGGCGTGTCCGAATCTAATTTTTTCCTAGTTTAATGACGAAAAAACGGTCTGTGCGCCAGGCGCATGGTCCAAAAGGGTTGTACGTAGTCTCTTAAAGGGTTAGTTCACCCAAAAATTTAAATTAGACCATGATTTACTCACCCTGAAGCCATCCTTGGTGTATTTGAAATATATTTTAATAAATTCAGAGTTATATTGAAAATATCCTGGCTCTTCCAAACTTTATAATGGCAGTGAATTGTTGGGTAATTTTTGAAGTCCATAAAAGTGCATATATCCATCCTATAACTGCTCCAAACGGCTCCGGGGGGTTAATAAAGGCCTTCTGAAGCGAAGTGGCGCGTTTGTGTAAGAATTTTTTTTGTGCATAATCCAAGATTAACCCATAATCTAATGTCCATGCTGTCTGCGTTTTAATGTTAATTAATCAACAAAAGACAAAAAAAAATAAATAAATAAATAATTCGCTCACTACTCTTGACTAAATAACTTTTGTGACTTTCATAAGAATTAAGTTTTTCATAAGTTTTAATGAATAAATCAAATGTAGATCAGTACACTTATCAAATCGGTATCGGCCCCAAAAAATCCTATCGGTGCATCCTTAGTTGTGATATATGAAAACCACTGAGTGCGTCCGTCTCTGACTCAGTGCCAGCCAAAGCGAGAAAGCAGTTTTTATAGCACTGAACGCTCTAATCGCACTGGTGTGATCGGACGTGTCAGGTTAAAATCAATCGCATTTCGGGGGTGAAGGGGGGACAAATTGAAACTGAGGGGGCACAAATCAGATCTCAGATCAGATCGTGGCACTGGCCCTGGCCCAAAGCGAAACATCCCTGTTCTACAATTAAGCCTCACAAAACTCTATGTAAACAAAACATGAAAATATGATAAAAAAAATTCCTGATTAGCTTTTTTTGACAGATTTTCCCTTAACCAGGACGATGGAGATTTAGCAGGAAAGTGGAGTGAGAGATGTGGGGGAATAGGTTCGAGACACACCACAGCTCTTTAAATGTCCTGAACCTGGGTGTCCGCTAACAAAACGGCTCTTTTTATGCTTTGAGCAAAAGTGCTATCAAAGTCCAAAGTATATATCAATGTACCGTGGTACGATATATATCAGTAAGGGCAATAGCTTTCTTTCCCCTGCCCAATAATTTAGCGTTGTTTATTAATGATCAACATGAAGCTCATCAGGAGGACTTCTTATCTTGCTCTCTCTGTTAAAGCTCATAACGCTCACATGAGTGATTCGGAGGCTTAGATTGACCTTTCAGTCCAATTGCTATCTGGTATTTATCCTCTGAAATGTTGCCTCTGCACTCTTCTAAATTGCTTTGTTCTTTTGGTTCCAAGTAAGGCCAAGTAATTCTGTCTTCTTCATCCCTCGCCGAACCCTCCTCCCTTCCTCACACCGAAGCAATTTAGCCGAGAGCGAGGCAGATTCTCCCAACTCTATAATTGCTGTTTCTATTGAAACACCAAACCTTATTACCTCTTCTCCAAATTATCACCCAATCGTCCAACTGTATTAGCCTTTAAACGTCTCACACAAAGAGAAAAACATGTCATCCACTGCTCATCATAGCAAACAATGCAACGCTTTGTTCCTGTTAACAAAGCAAGTCTTTTTTTAGTCTCATTGTCGTGTTTGAGATGTCTCTCGTTGCCTTCGGTGCTCCTCATGTGTATTTAAACACTAATATTGCGTAGATGTTTTTCCTGAAAGAGGCATGATGTTTTCATGATTTTTTTATGTGCGTTGCAATGCACTTTGCTTGTGTGCTATTTAGAAGTACTGTAAGATTGAAAGGCTTTAATGTTTCATTTCATTCAAGGAAATGAAGATCTGAGAAAGTCATTGTGCTACTTTGAAGACATATCAATCGGAAAAGGAAGTGTACAATTATTTATTGTTAAACAAGATAGATTTTGTGATGCTCAGTAAAATGATAAGTCTTCAACAAAACAATTAAATGTTGATGTAGCCAAAGCTGTGAACCCAACGGGAAGTCTCTGAGACTCAGCTTCATTTAGAGGAGAGCGACCCACACAAACTCCCTGAGACAAACGCTAGCGTAATCAGCTTGTCTTCTCCATATGCCTGTTTCCATCAGGAGAGCATCCTGAGGCCCTTCCAAACATCTGCCCACAACAAGCTTCTCAATCCACATTTTTCAGCATGTTTCTTTCTTTTTTTAAAAATATATATTCAGAGAAAAACAAAACTCTGTCATTATTTATGACAACCCTGTGTTATTTCAAAATATTAAAATTGTGGCACCCAATAGTTTACATCATTTGGACTCTTTCTACTGCACAGCATTTAAATATATACAAATATAAATATGATATATAATTTAGGTTCTGTGTAATTATACATTTAAGTACTGAGTAATAATATTAAATTAACTGCATGTACTTACTATAGGGTTAGGATTAGGGTTTGGTTAAGGGTTAATTTCATGTAATTATGCATCATTTATTACAGTTATGAATTTACTATAGTAACTAACTACATGTAACGTGTAACATGGACACATTAAAAAATGGTGTTACCTAAAACACATATAGGCCTGGTTTCACAGTTTCAAGTAGGACATTAAGTATCTCTTACAAATGTGCATTTGAAAAAAAAAAACATTAGTGCTGTGTGTCTTGAGACAAAACAATGGCATTGACATATTTTAAGATATATCAGTGCAAGTTGCTTTCAGTTAAAACAGCATAAACATGCTTTTTAATCTGAGACTAGCTTAAGCCTTGTCTGTGAAACCGAGCAAATAATGTATAAATGTAAGTTTTATTTTTAAATTGTATGCGTTTTGTCTATTTCATATACATTTAATTTGATGTTTATTACTATACACTCTCCTTTTATTGACTACTTGTTGTGGTAAAAAAAAAAAAACACTGGGTAGAAACGCCAAAATGCACATAAATTCTAAAAATGTGCACACAAAAAAAACGTATGCGTTCAATTTAGTTGGATAAACATTTTATCCGATAAGAAAACATGCGCATAAACTACAATGAGAACACATTTACCGAATAAATTCCTCGATGCGCATCAAAAAAGACATTTGCGATGGGACGGCATAACTGCAGACCGATATCGTTGCACAGCATCTGAATTGCTGTTTTAGTTGTTCTGAAATGCCTGAGAAAAGTCTGTCATCAAAGTGGTTCGGTATAATAACCTCCCAGAACTAAGCCCTATTCGGATGGGATTAGTTTTTCAAGGGTAGATGGAGTAATGTGATTTTACCACAGGACGTCTGTAATATTAATGGCCAATTCGCACAGGATGAGAAATCTCAGTAAAACTAGCAGAAATGGGAGGCGGAAACTCGATTTACGCACCGCCCTCACCTCCCTGTCGTCCTGTGCGTATTAAGTTGCTTCCTGATATCACATGCACAAACACATATAATCGAAATATAACCTATACCGGTATATAACAGTTAGGTCCGGTTGAACGATTTATTAATTAAAGTAATTAATTAAATTCTGATTGGATTCTGTAGGCACATACCTAAAGATATAATAAGCCTCTGACAAGTGCTTTCGACCTTTTTTGGTAATCTGAATGGTAAGCAGAAAACACTTTAGGCTTGGCACAGACTTGTCCCACCGCCTAGAATGCAACTGAATGCTTTTTCAAGCGCCTCCATACTTGATAAACCGCAGAAAAACTACTTTCAAACAGGAAATTATGGAATATTTACGTACACAGTCTATTCGCGCGGGATTAGTATTACCTGTCCTGAGGTAATTCTTCCGGACCTTTTACAGAAGGTAAAAGTCGCCTTAATCTTAATTGACATTGTCCGTAATGATTACTGAGATGCCACTTTTGGGCAGGACTGAAATCACTGAGAAGCTCTGGTATTACCTCACCTCTCCATGTTAAACTAATCCCATATATACGAATAGGACTATACACAACTTTATTGTGTTTCGCCTGCCAGGAAGTGATGATTTTGTTCTCTTCGGCTCACTTGATGGAAACGCTGCTTTATTCGCAAATGTTTTGTGATATTCCAATTTGTACATAAGTTCATTTTGCAACTTTGGATGGAAAACGTAGCTAATGTGTCACTACACTGTGGCCAAGGTTCAGAATGAGGAAAAACAAATCCCGGGTTTCCATATGTCACGTATTGGTGGCTGCAATGGTCGCGCAACGCAGGAAATTCAATAGCAAAGTCGTTACTTGGAAACATGAAGGACAATACAGGAACTCAAACTCATAATAACTATACCACAAAAACATAAACAAAACTGGACAAAACACTGAGGAAACTAAGGGCTTATTAAAGGCACAATATGTAAGATTTTTGCATTAAAATATCTAAAAAAAACACTATCACAGTTATATATTTTGTTCAATCCCTCCTCATTGCGTGGCTTGTGTCATGTCCTCGGTTTCAGCTTGTACTGCGGTAAAAACCATGGCAAAACAGTAGCTGAGTTCAGAGCCACGTACTAACATGCTACTCTTAATATTTTACCATATCTTTGTATGGCAGAAGTAGTTAGAGTAATAATATACTAGTATGTTGTTCCAAATTCAGCAAGCGAGTCTCAAAGTAGTAGTTGTAGCGTCTAGCACGCCACTCTGTTGTTGTTTCGCCCAGTCGTCGTGTACCACAATTATTTGTTATCATTTGTAGCAGGTTCTGTCGCCAAAGATAACTCCAAGAAACGTAAACGTACGGGTGAATCAAATGACCCAAGAAGAGTTTTGGACAAGAGGAGAAATAAACCTAGGCTAGAATCAGTATCAATGTGGTATTTCCGAACACAAGTAATTAAATACTGTAAGTGTTATACATAATTGTTAAGTCAGCCTTTTTGCAAATGCTGTTGGTATGTTCAAATGTACTTTTAGTATGATTGTTTTGAACACATAAAACTGTGCTGCGTTACTCCACCATTTAATTCCACATATAAAGTGACATGTATGAGTAGTAATTTAGCATTAAACATTTCATTACTTGCGGCTAATTCATTAGACAGAGAATATGCAACCTCTTGTGGTGAAAATTACATACTGTGCCTTTAAATACACAGTTACCGAGGGAACTAAATGAACCACGGGTGAACGTAATCCGTCACAAACAGAACTCAGGCAAAGCAGAACAGAATGACAACTAAATCAAAACAGAACGAGACCATAACACCATAGTTACCCATTCATTATCTAGCAGATGTGGAAAATGAAAAGAACCCCAGGAGATTTGGGTATTTTTAGAAAGAAAAACGTGGGAAAAATGTATTTTTATTTAGGATGTGCATTAGCATGATCCTACTATAGCAGTAGAACATCAGCTTGTATAAATGATATAACTGTGAAAAACCTTGTTTACACCTCGTTTATTTATCTTCCACACACACACACACACACACACACACACACACACACACACACATGTTGGGTTTTCATGTTTTATGGGGACTTTCCATAGGCGTAATGGTTTTTATACCGTACATACCGTATATTCTATCCCCCTACACTGCCCCTGCCCCTAAACCTACCCATCACAGGAGACATTCTGCATTTTTACATTTTCAAAAAACATCACTTAGTCTGATTTATAAGATGTTTTCATCATGGGGACCTAAAAATGTCCCCACAAGGATGAGGATTTCGGATATTGCCATCTTTGTGGGGACATTTTGTCCCCATAACGTAGGGATTACCAGTCCACACACACACATACTCTCACTCTCTCTCTCTCTCTCTCTCTCTCTCTCTCTCTCTCTACTAGTCAAAAGTTTGGTAATGTATCGGGAAACATCTTTTCAGATTTATTTTCTTAATTATTACACAAAAAAAGACACAACAAGTCTCCTTTTAAGTAAGTTAATAATAAGAAAATACACTCTAAAAAAAGGTGCTATATAGCACTAAAAGTGGTTATTTGGCTCGTAATCATAGGGGAACCACTTTAGGTGCTGTATAGCTTCAGCGAGTTTATAGCTTAAATACACAGACTACTAATGATAAGACAAGGGACACCTGTGCACAATCAAGACATTAAATCAATCAGAATATGACAACATTGTACACATGACAAGGGAGCACATGGCAGGATCACAACAAGGGAAGCATATGGCAAACAGGAAACATGACTATGATTAAATAAAAATATAAGACATGAAAAACCCAAACATGAAACAAAACTGAAACACTAGACATTACATGCACAAAGTGATATCACATTGTACAGGCCCCGCCCACGACTGCTGACGGACTCTGCCCTATTAGCATAGCTAATGCGCTAGTTGTACACTGTCCGCCATTTTCTCCAGGCCGGAGCTGCTGTAGCAACAATAATGTCTTGTAAGCACCTCAGGTGTTTTGTTGTTGGATTTAAGAGTGAACATAACAGTCTTCTCTTCACTTACTTAATTTACTCCCAACATCAGAACAAGATGACTGAAAACATAAGTTATACCCATAATTAAACTAAACTATACCAGTTCTATCTCCATGCTCCTATATTTTCTGGCTCTGTAGGCATCCGTGTCCAACTCCAGTTCGAACTGAAAACCGCTACTGACAGTTTCTGACATTTTCAGTTGTGATTGTCCTTTCCATAGATATACATAATAAAGGCTAGATGTCTGGCCAATGGAGGTCGACGTCCGCACCTGGCGGCCATCTTGTCACAGGCAGCTCGCTCACTCGTAACATTGTTTTCATGGTGCTTGCACTTTTTAAACAACCATATCTTGCTCAATTTTCTACCAATTTTCAAACTGTTTGGTTTGTTATAAACGTCAGAGATGTAGTTATGACACTGCATACTTATGAATAATTATTCATAATTTGTTGAAGCATCCATAATTATAGCCACGTTAATAACGTTTGTAAGAAACAAACCCATTTGTAAATCCATCAAGATTTCAGTGAGATAAGAGTATTTGTGTTCATGCAGATCACTCACCTTACATCAGGTACCACAGAGCCCTGCCTGTGACAAGATGGCTGCCGGTGATGACGTTAGAGACTCCACCGTAAGACATCTAGCCTTTGTTATGTATATCTATGGTCCTTTCTCTTCTTGAAAGTGGGCCGGGAGCACCAGCTCATTTGCATATAAAGGGACACACAAAAACTGTGCATTTTTGCTCACCCCCCTAAAGTGTCAATTTTAACATGCTATAAAAATGACCTGTGGGGTATTTTGAGCTGAAACTTCACATACACACTCCGGGGACATCAGAGACTTGTTTTACATCTTGTAAAAATGGGCATAATAGGTGCCCTTTAACTACTGAAAAAAATATGTTTCTACTGAAATCAAGTTGTTTGGAAGTTGTCCCTTTCTCTGGTCTCTCTCTTTCCATTCTAAATGTTATTTATAGATGGACACCAGTGCTGCAGATAACACACATTCACCAGTCATTCTGACTTTCAGCAGCTTTGGCACTGTGTCATTTGATGTCACTGCAGCACAAGCCATGCCACCTGTTCCTTTCCTCAAATCCTGATTGTCCATTGTTCAGTGACTCTAATTGTTCGTTCCATCATACTTTTATGTTTTTTTAACTTTCCTTTTCATATGTTCTTTCTCGTCAGATTGAACAAGACTATCATTGATTGCCCAGCCCGGAAGAAACGCGTCTCTAAATTGCAATCAGCGGGGTGGTTTTTTTTTTACAATCCCTACAAACTGATTGCCTTTTTTTTTTAAATAAATAAATCATGCAGTGTTTCCAGTCAGCTGCTACAGTTATAATGTATTCTGATATGATCTCATTTTGTCTAGTCCTTTTTGTTTCTGCCCTTGATGAAAAGATCCTTCCTGCATTTTTCTCTGATAACACTCTGCTGGTGACAGATAAGAAATATAGCAAACCATGATGTTCTTGAGAGTTATGTTAATTGCTACCACTAGACAACCTCCACTCAAACAACATCTGGGCGGTCTGTCTCACTTTGAGTATGAATGATGGCTTGCTGCACATCTGAATATTAAGAATTTTTGGTTTCTGAAGCATTTTTTTAAAAAGTACACACTAGTCAAATTACAATTTAAACGATATTTGTTTTAATTCAAACCTGTTTTTTGCTATTTTCTAAAACCTAGTGAGCCAAATAAGTGGCTGTCTTCTAATGTAGCAAGTGCAATGCTGTACTAAGTGGGTTGTACACAATTACAAATCAGGCACTAAATGTTCTTGGGGTTTTACTTTCACTGGTGTTCATTTCAGCTGGAAACTGCAGGGAATTGCATGTTTAGGTACGTTTTTGGAGTTTGGCAAAAATTTTGCCACAGGCACCTTTTTCCAATGAGCTCATGTTAGTAGGAATGGATATCAGTTAAACGTAAAATTGGTTAAATGAGACAAAATACAGTTTTTAGAGTCATTTTAGCTAAAGAAGCAACACAAATACCACTCAGAAATCATTGCTGTCAGATTTTACAGTACATGTGATCTATTGAAACATAATTTTGTCAAACAGTGAAGTAGATATTAGCTGTATTTGTATTAGCGATAGGCGCTTTCGATTAAATTAAACTTTGAATCCTTTGTGACTCGTTTGTTTCGAATCGGCGGAATCAAACTGGCCAAGGCACATCATTTCGGAAAATGAGGCTTTAAGTCATCGAAATTTCAGTGGTTTGGCTCTAGAAGCCGTTGATCTCAAGGTAAACCCTAACCCTTAAACGCTACAGAGCTATTGGTTCAAGAGATTCAAAAAGCTCAGTTTCTCCCATCACTATTTTGTATGGCCTATTGTCTACATACAGTGCTGCTTGAAAGTATGTGAACCCCTTGCAGAATCTGTGAAAATGTGAATAATTTTAACAAAATAAGAGGGATCATACAAAATGCATGTAATTTTTTATTTAGTAAAGTCCTGAAGAAGATATTTTACATAAAAAGCGAATATTTCGTGTGCGAATAGTTCACGTCAAAACCATTCACATCAGCCGTGACGCGAGTTTGCGACGTCTGTGACGTATCAGAGCTCCAACATTCCTAAACATTCGCAGCAACTGCTGAGAAAACATGGACACTTCGTCATCCAGTGAAGACAAGCTTTTAATTTTCTTTAAAAGACCGAAAAGGTTTTGGGTGCACCCAGTCTTAAAGGGATAGTTCACCCAAAAATGAAAATTAGCCCATGATTTACTCACCCTCAAGTCATCCGAGGTGTATATGACATTCTTCTTTCAGACGAATACAATCTGAGTTATATTAAAAATGTTCTGGCTAATCCAAGCATTATAATGGCAGTAATAGTTGCTGTGTTTTTGAAGTCCATAAAGCATGCATCTGTCCATCAAATAACATGCTCCACGTGGCTCCGGGGTGTTAATAAAGGCCTTCTGAAGCGAATCGATGTGTTTGTGTAAGAAAAATATCCATATTTAAAAACGTATTTGATTTTTTTCTATGGCTCTGCATCAGCTGTCCCCGCACCATCACTTCCGGCGAATAAGGTCAAAATACATGCAAAATACTAGATTCCTCATTAGTGCCTGCGCGGATCCGTCGAATGAGGCATCTACGTATATATATATATATCTTTGATCACGCTAGTATTTTGACCTTATTTGCCGGAAGTTATGGCGCTGGAAATACTAGATGACATTCGTCTGATAAGAGGTAAAAAAAATAACATAAATACTGTTGGGTTTCTCACAGAAACCTATAATTTCGTGTCTTAAGACATCAATGTGTCGCCACGAGCCGCATGGTTTAATAAGGATTCGTATGTCTATGTGTTTTTAATGTCATTGCTCTCAAACTCTAAAATATCCCCATTGACATGCATTATGCGACTATCACACTGCAACGGTTGGAGTTAAAAATATTAATTTGTGTTTGACTGAAGAAACAAAGACACTTACATCTTGGATGCCCTGGGGTAAGCAGATAAACATAAAAAATTTGTTTGTGGGTGAACTATCCCTTTAAGAACAGAGAGCCTGAAGGGGAGTATCCTAATCTTGTACAGGAACTAAAATTTTATCATGGCCGGTTCCGCACTTACTTTCAAATGTTCATGGGACAATTTGAGGAGCTCCTCCAGAGCGTCTGACGAGACAAACCACACACTTCAGGGAACCAATCGATCTGGAGCAGCTGTGTTTCCATTTGAGTCACAATGTAAACATTTAAGTGCCACAGTTGTACAGACGGAAACACATTCACTTTCCATAGTCGCGGACACAATTAGGTTTAGAAAGAAATCAACGAGTTTTAACTCAAAAGGTTATGTTATATTGACTGTAGCCTACAGTGGGCAAACACAGCTACATCTGTACAACTTTAACTACAACTACAGCTGTAATCTCGTGAGAAATGTGATACCTGGCAAAGGTTAATGTTGATTGAATAGCTAATGACGTCAACTGGTCATTTCGTGACCTTTGTTTCCTTGTCTTGTATGTGATTGGTTGAAGCCTTCTCTGTGCTGCAAGAGTTAAAAAAATCGACATTGAAACAAAAAATAAACATCATTTTTTCGCCACAGCACATTCGCGTCCGGTGTGGAAGCACTCATTACACAAACAGCTGATCAAAAAATAAAACCATCGCGGGAATTATTCGCACATCAAAATCACATCCAGTGTGAACAGACCTTTAGGATTAGGATTTAGGATTTAGGTTATTTATTGGCATCAATGGTTCAATGAAGAACCTTTAGCATCCATAGAATCCTTCCATTGCACAAAAGGTTCTCTATAGTTGTTTAGATCATTAAAATGTTAATAGAATAACAGCCTTCACATCTGAAATGTGCACATGAGACATGGCTATATGGGGGTGTTTTTAAGGTTCTTATGATCTCCCTCATAAGATCCACATTGGAGGGGAGAACATGGATTTCTAGAAGGATCTTATAGATGAGAAAGTAAAGCCAGAGATAACAAACTAACAACAGAGGTTCTGTGATGCACGTCCCTTCTCTACATGTATTTCCTGCAATCACATGAATAATTGATGCTCTTTTTCATTCTCCGGTCTCTTTTCTCTCTTTACAGCTTCCTTCGGCAACATTTCTTAGCTCACTATCCTTTTGGCAGCTCTCTCGTCTCCCCGACAGATACAAGAGGCCTTGTTCCTGCTACAGACAGTCAGAGAGAGAGAGAGAGAGAGAGAGAGAATCTGCCTGGCGGTGGAGCTGCGGAGGAGACTGTTAACTCCACACCTATTTAACAGACAGGACCATCTTTTTATGCAAAACTGGATGGGGTTTCAAAGACTCAAAAAGGACAAAGTCGGACTCTAAAACTGTAATATAGTGATAAGATTCAAGTCTCACCTCATCTCTACAAACCCTAGAGCTCCAAGCAGAGCTCTGTCAGACAAGAGTAAGGGTATGGATGGGATCAAGACCTCTGAAGAAGTTGATCTCAGATCCAAATCTGAGCTTGAACAGTGATCTCAGATCACGTTAAAGGAGCAACACCTGTTGATACCCTGAGGTTTAAAGGGTTCAGATGTCTGACAGCATCACTCGCTCAAAATGGACGTAGATGGAAGTGTGGGAACAGACAATTCCTCCTCCTACCTCTCACGATAGATTGTATCATTCCATTTCCAGACGTAAGAAAGAGAATTAGATGTAGAATTAGGGCATGACGTTTGATTATTTTCCTATTCCTGACTTCTAGACAACAGGCTAAAGGGACGTTCTCACTGACAAAAACAATGACTACATGATCTGAAACTGGATATTAATGACAATTTGTTTAAAACTAAACATCGAATGTTAATTATATCAGATGTGCACACTTAAAAACCAACCATCATTTTTCTTTCCTTCTCAGGATGGCTTTCTATGTTGTTCCTGCTGTTACCTTCATGAATGCACTGTTATATATTTTTGATTTCAGTGTCATTTTGAAATCTTGCACACGATGTATATGTTCAGGTTTTCTCCTGATATACAAAGAATCAGAATATGAATATACCTTTACTCTAGGAGTTACAGTATGTGTCTAGATCATTGTCACTCGTAGAAGTCCCAGTTGTCCTCGTTTTACAAAGCAATAATGTAAATCTCTGCCACATGTTTGCATGGCTAGACCTGTTAGAGACTGTTTTTAAAGCAGCTACCTTACAATCAGAATCTTTACGTCTGCAACATACTATACGCACTCAAATGCTTCTATTCTAACTCAGTTTGGCGTTGCGTTCCAAGATGATGAAATTCGTAGCACCGTTGTCTCGTTCAGGTCAACCGTTGTAATGGAGAGATTGAAGAGAACACCAAATAGTTGTTGGATTTCATTGGATCGGTGTGTATAACCATGTTGGGTGTTTGTTGGGACAATATCAACATGGCAGTTGTGTTTCCCAACATACTAAATCCAAAAGTCAACTTTAAATGTTTGATTTGTTGCTGGCTGTGTGAACTAGCCTTTTGAGTAAAGAGGTTTGTTATCACAAAGAACGCAAGAAGGCGTGTTAAGTATTTACTATATTTCCTCTAGTATGATAAAGGACCTTTTGTGGAGAGAATGTACTGGAATTTCTTTCCATTTTGTGATTTTGCCATTAGTGTGGTAAAATCCTGAACGCTCCACTTGACTTCACTGTGATGCAGTAGCGTGTTTGTTTAGGAGGCTCGAATATTTGTCTGTGTTCAGAGTTACAGTAAAATCTCATTTAGACTCTCAGAGTGCTTGTCTGATGCTCATGACACCAGTCATTGTTCAGTTGCACAGTGTACTCAAAGCTGACGGAAATCTGGCCATGTGACACAAGCCAATTCAGTCCATCCAGGTTAAAAGTGTTTATGTGGGGCTGACAGGTCAGAATTCTCTCTGAAATTGATGTGACATGAAAGATGGTTTTCCAGAGTATTTTGCTGATTCCTGCATCCTGACACACAAGCACTTTTCTCTCCAGACATGCAATGGGTTTCTTTTAAATCTCGTTATGCAAAAATGAGGGAAATGAACATCGGTTATGTAATGACCTGCTACCAACATGATTATACAAGACACGATGTGGCAAAGACAGATGTATGTGTGTGTTTTGGAATAAAGTTTTAAAAAATAAAGATTTTGAAGTTTCTCTTTCACAATTGATTGAAGAAAGTATGGTATGGTCATCAAAATGCAAAGTAAAGCCTGTTAAATATATATACAGTGGGGAGAACAAGTATTTGAAACACTGCCAATTTTACTTATTTTACTTATTCGCTTACAAAGCATGTAGAAGTCTGTAATTTTTATCATAGGTACTCTTCAACTGTGAGAGACGGAATCTAAAACAAAAATCCAGTAAATCACATTGTATGATTTTTAAGTAATTAATTTGCATTTTATTGCATGACATACAGTAAGTATTTGATACATTAGAAAAGCAGAACTTAATATTTGGTACAGAAACATATATATATATATATATATATATATCCTTATGCTCATCAAGCCTGCATTTATTTAATCAAAAATACAGAAAAAAACAGTAGCCTAATATTGTGAAATTTTATTACATTATGTTCTTTTTAACTTTTTATTAATAAAAGAATCTTGAAAATAGTATCACAGTTTCCATCATTGACATTAAATCCTCATATTAGAATGATCATGTGACACTGAAGAGTGGAGTAATGATGCTGGAAATACAGCTGTGATCACAGGAATAAATTATATTTTAAATTATTTTAAAATAGAAAACCATTATTTTAATAATATTTCACAATATTGCTGTTTTTTATCAAATAAATGCAGGCTTGATGAACATAAGAGACTTTCATAATGCTGCATAATATTCAAAAATGGTAATATAATAAAGTCCTTTCACGTAACCATTTCGCCTGCCTACACTTCACATAATAGGCCTGTATAGGTGCCGGTGGCACGTGGGGTTTGTTAACTTTGACAGTTTCATGAAATAGTAAACGGTGTATCAATATACATAAATACAAGTGAATTTAACACTTACCATTAATGCGACTTTTGCTGCTGCTGCATGGTTTTGTGCAGGGATTTGTTTGTTAAAATCCATTTTGTCAGTGATGCAATTTATAAAATGAGACAAACCGCAGGAAATCGTTCCACAAACGTTAGTTCGTCTGTCCGTGTCATTTTCAACCGATTTCTGAATAAGAACAGAAAATTACCGCTCCGCTTCACATCACCCAATGGAATTTGAACTTGCTTTGCCAGATCACGATTGGTTGGTGTATATACATGACAAACGGGCATTGGTGAATTGTGTAATACTTTAAAATATATAATATATAGATTTGTAATTAAATCAACACATTAGCTTTGATTATGGATGAAAAAAAAATATTGGTTTACTTTTTTCCCGTAAGGCCACACACTCTCTGAAAGGACCATATTTGGCTCGAGAGCCGCTTCCGAACAGAGGAAAATCAGCTGTCAATCAAAACGCACACGACCCATAGCAACGCGTTACGGCAACGCCTCAACAGAAATTGTCCGACTTTTGAGCCGTTCGTTACCATTGTATACATTGTCATGTTATAATAATTACATTTATTTCGTTTTATTGACCACGATATTATCATTGATATTTGTCTGAGAGGGGCACTTTTGATTCATTTTGAAAAAGGGCAGGGGCTCGAGCACCCAAAGCCCCCCCCTCTGCACGTGCCTGCAGAATACCAAAGATTTTCTATCGGGTTCAGGTCTAGAAACTGGCTGGGCCACTCCAGGACCTTGAGATGCTTCTTATGGAGCCACTCCTTAGTGGCCCTGGCTGTGTGTTTCGGGTCGTTGTCATGCTAGAAGACCCAGCCATGACCCATCTTCAATGCTCTTACTGAGGGAAGGAGGTTGTTGGCCAATATCTTGTGATACATGGCCCCATCCATCCTCCCCTCAATACAGTGCAGTCGTCCTGTCCCCTTTGCAGAAAAGCATCCCCAAAGAATGATGTTTCCACCTCCATGCTTCACGGTTGGGATGGTGTTCTTGGGATTGTACTCATCCTTCTTCTTCCTCCAAACACGGCGAGTGGAGTTTAGACCAAAAAGCTCTATTTTTGTCTCATCAGACCACATGACCTTCTCCCATTCCTCCTCTGGATCATCCAGATGGTCATTGGCAAACTTAAGACAGGCCTGGACATGCGCTGGCTTGAGCAGGGGGACCTTGCGTGCGCTGCAGGATTTTAATCCATGATGGTGTAGTGCGTTACTAATGGTTTTCTTTGAGACTGTGGTCCCAGCTCTCTTCAGGTCATTGAACTACAGGTCCTGCCGTGTAGTTCTGGGCTGATCCCTCACTTTCCTCATGATCATTGATGCCCCACGAGGTGAGATCTTGCCCCAGACCGAGGGAGATTGACGTCATCTTGAACTTCTTCCATTTTCTAATAATTGTGCCAACAGTTGTTGCCTTCTCACCAAGCTGCTTGCCTATTGTCCTGTAGCCCATCCCAGCCTTGTGCAGGTCTACAATTTGATCCCTGATGTCCTTACACAGCTCTCTGGTCTTGGCCATTGTGGAGAGGTTGGAGTCTGTTTGATTGAGTGTGTGGACAGGTGTCTTTAATACAGGTAACAAGTTCAAACAGGTGCAGTTAATACAGGTAATGAGTGGATAACAGGAGGGCTTCTTAAAGAAAAACTAACTGGTCTTTGAGAGCTGGAATTCTTACTGGTTGGTAGGTTATCAAATACTTATGTCATGCAATAAAATGCAAATTAATTATTTAAAAATCATACAATGTGATTTTCTGGATTTTAGATTCCGTCTCTCACAGTTGCAGTGAACCTATGATAAAAATGACAGACCTCTACATGCTTTGTAAGTAGGAAAACCTGCAAAATCGCCAGTGTATGAAATACTTGTTCTCCCCACTGTATGTATATACAGTGAGGAAAATAAGCATTTGAACACCCTGCTATTTTGCGAGTTCTCCCACTTAGAAATCATGGAGGGGTCTGAAATTGTCATCGTAGGTGCATGTCCACTGTGAGAGACATAATCTAAAAAAAAATTCCAGAAATCACTATGTATGATCATGATGAACTATTTATTTGAATGATACAGCTGCAAATAAGTATTTGAACACCTGTCTATCAGCTAGAATGCTGACCCTCAAAGACCTGTTAGTCTGCCTTTAAAATGTCCACCTCCACTCCATTTATTATCCTAAATTATATGCACCTGTTTGAGGACGTTAACTGCATAAAGACACCTGTCCACCCCATACAATCAGTAAGAATCCAACTACTAACATGGCCAAGACCAAAGAGCTGTCCAAAGACACTAGAGACAAAATTTTACACCTCCACAAGGCTGGAAAGGGCTACGGGGAAATTGCCAAGCAGCTTGGTGAAAAAAGGTTTGGATGATCCAGAGGAGTCATGGGAGAAAGTCATGTGGTCAGATGAGACCACAATAGAACTTTTTGGTCATAATTCCACTAAACGTGTTTGGAGGAAGAAGAATAATGAGTACCATCCCTAGAACACCATCCCTACTGTGAAGCATGGGGGTGGTAGCATCATGCTTTGGGGGTGTTTTTCTGCACATGGGACAGGGCGACTGCACTGTATTAAGGAGAGGATGACCGGGGCCATGTATTGCGAGATTTTGGGGAACAACCTCCTTCCCTCAGTTAGAGCATTGAAGATGGGTCGAGGCTGGGTCTTCCAACATGACAATGACCCGAAGCACACAGCCAGGATAACCAAGGAGTGGCTCCGTAAGAAGCATATCAAGGTTCTGGCGTGGCCTAGCCAGTCTCCAGACCTAAACCAAATAGAGAATCTTTGGAGGGAGCTCAAACTCTGTGTTTCTCAGCGACAGGCCAGAAACCTGACTGATCTAGAGAAGATCTGTGTGGAGGAGTGGGCCAAAATCCCTCCTGCAGTGCAAACCTGGTGAAAAACTACAGGAAACGTTTGACCTCTGTAATTGCAAACAAAGGCTACTGTACCAAATATTAACATTGATTTTCTCAGGTGTTCAAATACTTATTTGCAGCTGTATCATACAAATAAATAGTTAAAAAATCATACATTGTGATTTCTGGATTTTTTTTTTTTAGATTATGTCTCTCACAGTGGACATGAACCTACGATGACAATTTCAGACCCCTCCATGATTTCTAAGTGGGAGAACTTGCAAAATAGCAAGGTGTTCAGGGTATATATATAAATATATAAATATGCATCTAAATGTTAAATCTAAAGATAAATCTTAAACATAAATGGCTACATTTATTTGATCCAAAATACTGGTAAAACATTAATTGTCATCTGTGTAACTGTTAGGGTAACTATTTTGTCTTAGTTTGAGTTATCCCTTGTTTGTTGTCATTGTTTTTGGCCTCATGTGCTTTAATCCCAGTTTGTTTCAACTCATGGTTATGCTCATGGTTCATGGCTTTTGTAAATAAAAGTGACTGTTGTAAATAGATCCTGCTTCTACTCTCCCTTCCTGCAACCAGTCATGACAGAAGAAACGAGCTAATTTGATGGATCTAGCAGCAGTGCAGATCCTCCATCTCTCACGGGGATCGCTCCCTCGAGGTCCACACTCAGATCTGGAACAACATAGATCTAGCTCACCTCATTCTTTATCCTGATGAAAGCTTCAAAGACTCAATGCCCAGATGAAAACATGCCTGCCTGGAGATGGTCCTCGAGGGGAGCTTTGTGAGTATGTGGACTGGGTGGCTTTTCACTTTGGATCCCCCTCTACTGTATGTAAGAGAGAGGTCCCAACCCTACAGCACCCAAACCAATGCCCACTCACCTTTCAGAGCCCATCCAGTCCCTTGCCATGCCTGCCATGGACCAAGAAACAGAGCCCAAGCCTGCCACAAACCTCATGCTAGATCCTACGCCCACCATTCAATTCAAATCACATTAATTTGTATAGCGCTTTTCACAATACATATTGTTTCAAAGCAGCTTCACAGAAAAAATGCATGCATCTACATTACAACTGGCACAAGTTATTTGTCCACGTTATGCATTTCAGAAATGCACATATACAAAGCTCACAGATAAGCTAACAATGTATTATTAATCAATATAATAATTAAGGCACAGAAATAAGTGAAATAAGACATTATTGATTAGGGTATAGAATGGACCATGGACCCAAAGCCTGAGCCAGTGCTAAAGATGGAGCCAGCCACAATGCCCATCCTAGAGTCAGAGCTCGTCGCCCGGTACATCACGCCCCCTGCACCCACTTCCTGGTCCCTCCCAGAGCCAGAAGTTGAGGAATGGCTCGTTGACTTGGAGGACACCGAGCCTGTCCCCTCCCTTCTACCCTTCTACCCATCCTCAAACCCTTTTTCAGTCCTGACTAGCTTTATGGTCTCTCTGTTCCCGACCTGTTCCCTGGCCCTTCCTCCTTTGCTGGTCCCACCAAAAAAACAAAAAAAAAAATGTCTCAATCCCCCATGTCTCCTGGCCCCACATCCTCTGCTGTTTCCACGAGGCTTCCTGTCTCCGTCGACTTCGCTGGTGCCAACAAGCTCCTAAACACCTCCTACTCGTCTGGCTTTGTCCAACTCACAGGATCCAACTCAGGCTTCCCTGCTTCCAGCTTGGAATTGGCCCTCGGATCACCTGCCTCCACCTCAGCCTTCCGGGTGAAAGACTCCACCTCGGCCCTGCAATTCATCGGATCCACTGTGTCTCCTCATTCCCTTGGCTCCCCAGTGGCTTGTCATCCCAACAGCTATCTCGTCCCACCATCGACACCTTGGCCCTCGGACTTCCGGGCTTGTGGCTACGCCTGGTTCCTCTAGTCCTGCGGCTCCACCCTGCTCCTCCATCTCTTCAGTGTCTCTGTTGCTTCCCAAGCCCCAGCTCCAGCTTGGTCCTTGGATCTCCTGGCTTCACCTCAGCTCTCCGGTCCTGCAGTGTCACCCTGTCCCTCCATCCCTCCGGCTTCACCTGGTTCTCCAACTCTGCTCTTACTCCTCCCTGCTCATTGCCACCCAGAGCTCCACCATGGACAGCCGTCCCTCCGGCATCATCAGGAAGAGCCACGGCATCCATTCAGCTGGTTCCCCCATGGTTTTGTCCTCTGCCGGCTCCTCTTTGGACTCATCCCCTTGCACCCCTGAACTTATGTTAGTGTTTAGCCCTCCTTCCCACCCCAAGAGTTTTTGATAACCCCCTTCCATCCATTCTAGTGATGTTTTTGTTTATGGCGCCATGGAGGCGCCCACTGGGGAGGGGTGTAAATGTCAGGTTTCATCTGTGTCTTTCCCTGTTTTGTCTTGGTTTGAGTTTCCCCATGTTTGATGTCATGGGTTTTGATTTGCCCTAATGTGCTACACCTGTGTCTAGTAAATCATCTTGTTATGTTCTCTGTATTTAATCCCTGTTTGTTTCAGTTCCTCTCATCTGTATTATGTTTGCTTGCTTTATCTCCTGCTAGTCTCCAGCATTTGTTGTCTTTTGTAAATAAAAGTGACTGCTGCAAATAGATCCTGCTTCTTCTGTCCCTTCCTGCATGATCGTTATAAATGTTATAAATAATAGTTTTCTATTTGAATATATTTTAAAATGTAATTTATTCCTGTGATGGCACAGCATTATCAGTGTCACATGATCCTGCTCAAGTTGTGCTGCTTAATATTTTTGAGGAAACCATTAAGGACAATGTGTTCTTACATTTGAATGAATCATTGAATTATTACTGTGAGAAAGACGTTTAATTTGTTCATTATTGTTAGTTCATTTTGTTTGTCGCTCACTACAAAAGGTGATATTTCAGTTAAATAGTCATATTCAATTAAAATAGATATTTCAGAAAACATTCTGTGCATGAAATCGAGTAAAGACGATTCATATTTGCTTACAAACATTGCTTTGTTAACAAATGAAATGCTGCTAATGCCCCATATTATAGCACTGTTTTGTTTTGATGAATGCTTCTGTTTAATACAGCCTATTCTTACACTACATGCACCAAAACCAAAAAAGTTGATAAAGTTGCTTCCACCATCAGAGATTTTACCCGTTCTGCAGTGCACCGGTATACTCCAATCTCTCTCTCACATCCACAGGTGTTCTGTCCGCTCCTGCTGAGCAGAATCTCTTCGCACCAGAGCTGTGCAGGCTGAGATGGAGGGGAGTTATTCGGCATGCTATTTTATTCACGAGTGTCCTCTGAGCCGTGTGTCTGAATACCTCAAGCTTTTCCTGGTCACACTAAAGGAAGCTGATTCACTTCAGCAGGCCCACTGTCAAAAAGTACACATGCCATGAGTGAAAATATTTATTTTAGTTTAACTATATCCTACACGTTTACCTATTGTCTTGTTGCCAACCTTTGTCTTTTTCACCCTCTCAAAACTAAGTGGGATGCCTTGGTGGGTTAAATTAAAACAACTCAAATGAAGTATTTATCCTGACTGAATCAACCATAATACAGTGGGCTACATTTACATATGAAACATTTTTTTTTTTGTAGTGACACTGTGTCCTAAGCAGGACATATCACTATTTGACTGAAGCTATGTAAGTTCAAATTAAACACTTCCCTTCCTTTATATTTTGGTTAAACTTCGCTTAGCAAGCTAGCTGCTTAGCCCACTTGATTGATGCCTTGAAACCAGGCTATGATGCCCAAAAACACTGTTTAGTTAGGCAGCCCACTAGGTTTTAAAAGACAGCCATTCTTTATGATCTTCCTCAAACTCCTCCACATTCCTTTAATCACCGGTTTATTTCCCGCTGTGTGCATCTGGCCCACATCCATTATTTCTCCTCTTCTCATTTTCATGTATTGAAACCGCTTCTAAAGCCTCTCGAAATCATTCAATACTCAAAAGAGCTGTTCGGTTTGTATGCTAACACCCGTAACAGAATTAGCATTTTCTAGCCAAGGATTTCCTCATGAGTTTTCAATGGGTTTTTACAAATAAACTCAACTTGTCAGAATAAATTAGACATATTCCTACCTCAAATCTGAGGTTGCTGACGGAAGGACATGAGTTTGTGTACTTGATGAATTGAACAGTTGTTGTAATCCTTACGTATGGATCCATTTGTTAGCAACTTTTATCCTTTTACAGAATTAGCCTTCCAAGGTTGTCTGGAAGCCACATAATAAATAAATAATAAATAAATAAAAAAAGGTAATTGCAACTTTTCTCACAATTTTTAGATAACATCCCTTGAGTTAAACTCAGTATTGTGAATTTATATCTTGCAGACTTTCTTAGAATTGCGAGTTTATAAAGCCCGGGACACACCAAACCAACGATTGGCCACCGGCCGAATTAGTTTTTTTTGGGGTGTTCTGTACCGTTGGTTCTAGTCGGACACCGTCTGGATTTTTTGTAGAAACGACGTCGGGCCATCAGTGAGAGAGAGAGAGATCTGATTGGTTGTTCAGCTTAGCAAATGGGTCAGTCCACGAGAATAATAGCAGAACAGCAAGCAAGCGCTGATTTGTTTACGGTTGGTGTATCTGCGGCTTGGAGCGTTGGTTTCCCTTTTGAATGACGAATATAGACGAATTGTGGCGAGGTTGATGAGCGAGAGACGTGGGAGGAGCGAGCGAGACCGGTGTGTGATTGGGAATGAGCGTCACCTGCAAGACACACCGGTCTCAAGTCCTCAGCCCGCTGAGAAGCTCTTCCTCGCGGTGCCATGCGATGATACTGGACGCTCGGTGGATGGCTCGATCCTCCTCCACCCCCTGGCAAGCAGGTCCCGCACTCCCTGCTCCTCCCCAACATGGCTGACAGCTGCAGGCTACGGCCCACAGCGAACGCCGGCGACTCCTCCGCTCCCTCTAGGACGGCACCCACCCCGCCTGGACCCAGGGGCACGGCAGCGAGCTCTCCGTCCCACCGGTCTGCACTCGCTCCAGCACCACCGCCTCAGGCAGCCACTCGCGGCCTTCTCTCTTCCGCGCTGCCCGAACTCCTCAGCACCGCGATCCCCCTCAGCAGCGAGGGCTCTCCGACAGCATGTCTCTCCTTCCTCCTGGGTTTCGGCACCAATGTAACGCAGTTCGTTGTTATGGGAAGAAGGAGGCGGGAACCGGCGAACATTTAAAAGACTTTAATCAATAAACAAACAAACTGAAAATAAAAGCGGCAGCCCCTCACGGAAGACTGCCGCGCACACACATAACAAAACGTAAACAAAACAACGTAAAGTCCAGGCCTGGCCCTCTCTCGTCCTTCAGTAGTGTCGCTCATCCTTAGATGCCTCCGGGCTCCCTAATGAGAGTACTTGCTCATTCCCAATCACGCACCGGTCTCGCTCGCTCCTCCCACGTCTCTCGCTCGTCAACCTCGCCACAGGAATATATCTGCAAAAATTGGACAGTTGTCTCATTTACACGCAGGCACAGAACGCGCATGCTAGCTGACAGTCGGCTGTAGTTCTCTCAGTGTGTTCAAGTGCAGCTTTTTGGCCCAGACGTGGCCGACGAAAGGCGACAACAACAGGCTTTCGTTGCTGCTAGTTCTTTGACGTCGGGTTGGTGTGTCCCGGCCTTAAAACACAATTCTGAGTTTTTCTCGAAATCTTGTAATTCTTACTTTTTTCTCTGAATTTACCGTTTGTCTCTTTTAAGGAGAGCCTAATTTCGTGGATGAAAGGATCTGTATCACGAAATACATATTTCATACTTTAGTACGTTTCTTTTGTTATCCATATTAATGCATGAAATCACGTATTACATTCACAAAATGAATATTTTATTCACAAAAAGCATTTTGTGATCCAGACAGACCCTATCTTTCATAAAATATAGCAGGTCTACAGGCCTGGATTGAGAAATCCCAGTGGCCTATAGTGACTTATTTGGCTTTCTGCCAAATGTATTTAATTATTTGATTTCTGAATTCGACATTCAATATTTAATTTAAATGTAGCTCCTTGGTGATAAATGTGAGAACCAATGATGGATTTCGTCTCTTCCAGAGAGAGAGGGACTTCAGGTTTATGAATACAAAGAACTTGTGTGTATAATAACCATAAGATTTGAATGTACTACACTTAAAAGCTGTTTTATGGCATCAGAGGACATCATTCTCTAATATAAACACTACACCATAACACAAGCTCCTTAGGTCATTTCTCCACACATTATCTCTGTTTCGCCACCTGTTCATTCTTTCCCTGCAGGGAAAATTGTCAGCCCAACGTCCTGAGTGACTGTGCAGTTCTGCCACAGAGAACAGACCAGTGCGTCTGGCGCGGCGCACCTTTGTGTCTGTGAGTGTCACTTGTGGAAGCAGCTGTCACACAAACCGATAATTAAAGAGCGGTCGATCTCCACCGCCACCTTGAGAGGCAATTACCACACAACATGGAGTATTGCAGTCGCATAATTATCTGCGCGTTTGGAACACAGACACACACAAATGTGCACATTATAAGCAGCCTGTGACATTATGTGACAGTATCTGACAGCGCTGGAGCTCGGGGGTTATGCCTCATTGGCTGCCACATGGCTTAACCAATCAAATGCTGACAGTACAGAGGGCAGTTAGAGCTGTGGGACACTGTCCAGAGGGTGTCTCGTTCCCAGAACCAGCAGCAAATCTGCCACCTGAAAATATTTTCCCTTAGAAATGCAGTAATACAGTGTGTGCAGCCTTCAAGTCATGTCCGAATGATTGTATATGAGTGCACGTGAACACCACCACAGTGGTGGGATTATATGGGACCAATGACAAGAAAATTAAAAGGAAAAAAGGGTCCCACTTTATATTAAGTGTATTTAACTACTTCACTAACATTTAAATTAATACAATACACATATTGTGTACATACATGTTTTTACATTGTACTTATATCTGAAAAATACTTGCATGTAATTTTAATTACACCTATAATTACACTGTTGACTCTTCTCTTACCCCTTAACCCTACCCATACCACTAAACCCGTCCCTAACCTTACCCATATCCCACCTCAGTAGCATTAAGTGTTTTACAATACAACATAAACACGATAAGTACATTGGACCAAATTATTAGGGGCGAAGCACCAAATGGTGCAATGGCAACTATTGTATTCGTTAGCCTTCTTCTTCATCTTCTTCTTCTTCTTCTATTTACATTTATGCATTTGGCAGACGCTTTTATCCAAAGTGACTTACAGTGCCCTTATTACAGGTATAATTATTACTGGCAGTCCGATGAAAGGGTCTCAAAGAGTTACCTGACTGCATTGTGCCAAGTATAAAGTTTGGTGGAGGGGGATTATGGTGTGGGGTTGTTTTTCAGGGGTTGGGCTTATGCTGCGTTCACACCGAATGCAAATAGAGCTTCAAAATCGTGTCTAGTTGGACGCTTGATCATTTTGAATCCGTATAAATCGAGCATTTGAAGCTAAATAGACGTGCGTTCAACACCACTCTGCCTCTTTTCATTTTCTTAAAAAAAAATATTAAACATTAATAGCCACACAAATGTGGTTCAGGCAACGCATACCTTGATTATCTTCACTGCATGTATATTTATAACAAACGAAATTTAAAACACAATCATGCCTCTTTTCGTTTGCATTTAAAAACAAATATTAAACACATTAATATGTGGTTCAGACAATAAGTGTGCATATAACAAGCGGATTGACTTGCCATTAGTCACGTCACTTCATCACGTGACAGCAGCAAGCAGGCTCCTGAACAGAAGGCGAAGTTCAGATTTTTCAATTCGTGAGTCAGACGCGAATTCGCTTCAAACACATGAATGCACAAAAAGCACCAAATAAAATCACTCGCGCGTAACACGTGTATCACGCAAGATGCTCAATTCACGTCTTTGAGTGCGAAATCGCGTCCCTAGCCCTGGGCTAAACACGTCTATCGTGCCCCCAGGACCTCCAGAACGCACGTTCGGTGCGAACGCAGCATTAGCCCCTTACTTCCAGTGAAAGGAACTCTTAATGCTTCAGCATGCCAAGACATTTTGGACAATTTCATGCTCACAACTTTGTGGGAACAGTTTGGGGATGGCCCCTTCCTGTCCCAACATGACTACGCATCAGTGCACAAAGCAAGATCCATAAAGGCATGCCTGGATGAGCGAGTTTGGTGTGGAGGAACTGACCTCAACCCGAAAGAACACCTTTGGGATGAATTAGAGCGGAGACTGAGAGCCAGGCCTTCTCGTCCAACATCAGTGCCTGACCTCACAAATGAGCTTCTAGAAGAAGGGTCAAAAATTCCCATAAACACACTCCTAAACCTTGTGGAAAGCCTTCCCAGAAGAGTTGAAGCTGTTATAGCTGCAAAGGGTGGGCCAACTCCATTTTAAACCCTACAGATTAAGAATGGAATGTCATTAAAGGCAGACGTCCCAACACTTTTGGCAATATAGTATAATAGTATAAGGTCTGCAACACTTTGGCATATTGACACCAAACTTTGTATGTCATTCTCACCTCGCACTGACCACATATTACTTGTACTTAATTGAATGTGTGATATTTCTGCCGTTTTGACCAAAACGTTTTTTTTTTAAATGTCTTTAATTACTCATTGTTGCAGTTTTTCTGAAGCTCACTGGTCTTTTTTGGTTGTTGCCTGGCCTCGATAATTGCTGCTTGCAGCTATATTTATCATTATTATTTTTTATTTTATTAAGTGCATAATATTTAAAGACACCTAATATAAAGTGTGAGTGAAAAATCCTATAAACAGTGTAAAATACCGGGTTTATAGAATTGTACTCTTTATTTTCATTTTCATTTTTATACCTTTTTTGAGAAAAGTTTCAGTTTAATGACTCTTAAAATGACGTGTGATGTAATCATAAAGTAAAAAGTAGTAAAAAAAAATAGTTTGCACCTTAAATCTTACTGTTTAGTCTTTAGTCGGTTTAAGCTGAATAGTGAGCCTGGACAAGCTGGTGTTCAGGTGGTTTACCTGGTTAGCCACCATCCAAATCCTCTATAAAACCAGCAAACAAACCCCCGGACCAGCTAACCGGACAGTTTTTTATCCAGCAGGGTCTACGTACAAATACTCTGTTCTATTTTAGCAAAGCTTTCCGTGTAGCTTCTCTTTCATTATTCACAACACCGTCTGTGACGGGGCAGATTCAGAACTAGTCAGGCACAGCGTGGATGCATATGTATCTCTGTCAGTGAGCTTGTGACAGCAGCATTTATTTGAGATCCCTGAACTGCTCTGCTATTGTGATATATGACTGCACTTTCCCCTGGGTTCTGTTCATGTTGTGCTCCACAGAACACATGTTACACACTCCATCTATTTAAGATGAAAGATCTGTGTGATCGATCGTCGCTGTATCAGATACACACACACACACCCTAGTCAGCCTATACTGGATCTCTCATGCCATCTTATTTATCATTTAACTCTTCTCGTGACACTGCTCCTCTCTCCTGCAGCCACTGGGCCGTGACTTAAAGGTAAGTGAACACCTGATGGTAAACTGACCATGGAGTAAGTGTTGAGAAATCTGCTTAGTGGTGTTCAAGATCTATGACACCATTCTGCTTTATCAGCAACACACAAATCTATATATCAGCACCACTGGAAGTAGATTTATGCTCTGTCGATCCGTATTCAGCCATAACCATTAATTACAGCTGCTTTATATGATGGGAAAAGGGAGATAAAGAGAAAGAGAGACTAATATTATGTTTCTGTTTTCTTTCAGAACACACAATTTGTATATCAAATAAAGACTAACTGAAAATTAATTAATATAAAAGTATATATATATATATATATATATATATATATATATGCACACACACCAATCAGGCATAACATTATGACCACCTTCCTAATATTGTGTTGGTCCCCCTTTTGCTGCCAAAACAGCCCTGACCCGTCGATGCATGGACTCCACTAGACCCCTGAAGGTGTGCTGTGGTATCTGGCACCAAGATGTTAGCAGAAGATCCTTTAAGTCCTGTAATTTGCGAGGTGGGGCCTCCATGGATCGGACTTGTTTGTTCAGCACATCCCACAGATGCTCTATTGGATTGAGATCTGGGGAATTTGGAGGCCAAGTCGTGTTGACTTGGCCTCCAAATTCCCCAGATCTCAATCCAATCGAGCATCTGTGGGATGTGCTCAAACCATTCCTGAACCATTTTTGCTTTGTTGCAGGAGCATTATCTGCTGAAAGAGCCACAGCCACCAGGGAATACCGTTTCCATGAAAGGGTGTACATGGTCTACAACAAAGCTTAGGTAGGTGGTGTGTGTCAAACTAACATCCACATGGATGGCAGGACCCAAGGTTTCCCAGCAAAACATTGCCCAAAGCATCACTGCCTCCCGCCGGCTTGCCTTCTTCCCATAGTGCACCTGGTGCCATGTGTTCCCCAGGTAAGCGACGCACACACACCCGGCCATCCACGTGATGTAAAAGAAATTGTGATTTATCAGACCAGCCCACCTTCTTCCATTGCTCCTTGGTCCAGTTCTGATGCTCATGTGCCCATTTTTCCTGCTTCTAACACATCAACTTTGAGGACAAAATGTGATGAAGAGATAATGAGTGTTATTCACTTCAGTATTCACACCACGTCAGTGGTCATAATGTTATGCCTGATATATATATACAGGGAGTGCAGAATTATTAGGCACGTTGATTTTCTGATCATATTTTTTTTCCAGGCACATTTGACCAATTCCAAACCACAGTAATCCTAATAACTACTATTGATTTAGTATTTAATAATGTATAAGTGATATATAATTGTTCATGAAGGCTGGAAATGAAAATCACCTTATATTCAGGTGTGCAGAATTATTAGGCATGTTTTCTTTTACAGATAAATTGAGCCAAAAAAGAGATTTAACTCAGACTGAAAAGTCAAAAAGTATTAAATGCCCATGAGAAGGATGCAATACTAATGCAATACTAGACATTGCAGTTAAGGCGTGACCATTGGACAGTGAAATGCTCGTTGGGTCAGCAGGATCTGACAAAAACAGGTGGTGAAGAAAAGACACCTGTTAACTGCAAAAGAATTAAGAATTAAGGTGAAGAATTAAGGGTGAAACCATCAGGAACCCTTTAGTCTCCAGCGCCACCATTTTCCAGAGCTGCAACCTACCTGGAGTCTCCAGAAGTGCAAGGTGTCAGGATCTCAGAGACTTCAGTTAGGTAAAGAATCCTAAAAAAATGACCCCCACTAGATAAGTTTTTTTATAGGCTTTATGGACAGATAGGTTGAGAGTGACTCTTGAAGGACCAGCACCACATCCTCTAGTACCACTGTTTGAAGAATTCATCTTCCAGAATCTGGCAGTACGTTTTGGGAGTTCATTTTAGTCCATCCTGAAGTCCGTTTTGCAGAGATGGACTAAAAATGAACTCCCAAAACGTACTGCCAGATTCTGGAAGATGAATTCTTCAAACAGTGGTACTAGAGGATGAGGAGCTGGTCCTTCAAGAGTCACTCTCAACCTTTCTGTCCATAAAGCCTATAAAAAAACCTTCTTCATGTATTTTACAACACTTCAGCTTGTGATTCTTATCTAGTGGGGGTCATTTTTTAGGATTCTTAACCTAACTGAAGTCTCTGAGATCCTGACACCTTGCACTTCTGGAGACTCCAGGTAGGTTGCAGCTTTAGAAAATGGTGGCGCTGGAGACTAAAGGGTTCCTGATGGTTTCACCCTTAATTCTTCACCTTAATTCTTAATTCTTTTGCGGTTAACAGGTGTCTTTTCTTCACCACCTGTTTTTGTCAGATCCTGCTGACCCAACGAGCATTTCACTGTCCAATGGTCATGCCTTAACTGCAATGTCTAGTATTGCATTAGTATTGCATCCTTCTCATGGGCATTTAAAACTTTTTAAATCTCTTTTTTGGCTCAATTTATCTGTAAAAGAAAACATGCCTAATAATTCTGCACACCTGAATATAAGGTGTTTTTCATTTCCAGCCTTCATGAACAATTATATATCACTTATACATTATTAAATACTAAATCAATAGTAGTTATTAGGATTACTGTGGTTTGGAATTGGTGAAATGTGCCTGGAAAAAAAATATGATCAGAAAATCAACGTGCCTAATAATTCTGCACTCCCTGTATATATATATATATATATAGTTTTACAATTATTATTAATATTATTTATAAGTTAAATAAGTTTATAAATAATATTACAGTTAAAATAATGAATACATTTGAAACATTTTAAATTTCATATAATTATTTATACATAATAATAATATTAACTTGAACTAATATTAAAACAAAACGTTTCATAAAAATAAATAAAAAACATTAAAACATTTAAATAAAATAAATAATAATTATATGAATTAATATAAGCTAAATTACGTCATAATAATGACTATTGCAATGCACTATATTAATGCATTTTCAAAATGCTTACGTTTCAAAGCCATTGAAAAATTAATTATTGGTGTCATTTAAAGAGCCTGGTAGACATAATACTAATCACTGCACAATTAAAATTGAATATATAATGCATTTCAGTGTGAGATGGACAGCATTCAGCATGACTTTCAAAATGTTGACCTTTTTCAAAAATGTTATTAACTAGAATGTAATATTGTATTTCTGTTTACATGTTTTCCACATAAAGTAGCTTGTGATCCAGCCATAAATGGTGGACCCCCTAAGGACACCAGACGAAGACCCCCTGGAAAGTGAATTGATATTGATAGATGAATCACAGTTATGCAAACTGGAATGTCAAAGAAAACCCAAAGGAAACTGCTCTACCTTTGAACTAACAGCTCTTGATCAAACAGAAATAACACACACACACACACACACACACACACACTGCCAATCTCAGCAGTAAAAATAAATTTCTCTGCATGTATTCATTATTCTTGGATTTCATCAGTGAGGAGTTACTCGGCGGTGGAGCAGTTTTTCACACAGCTTGCTTTACTTCATTTAATGGCCTACAATACAGCTGGACTGCTAACTTACAGTATAACCGCAGGGTTATGGGAATGCATCCAAATGAGAGGCACTGTCCATTATGTAAGAGTACTTTGTAACTCTAGGTCAGCCTTCGCCAGTAACACGAGGTTCATGTGCTGTTTATGGCCTCTAGTGGATAGGATTAAAGGTTTGCTGAACCGTTACATATGATTTTCTGTAGCGGATTATATCTGGACGGCTTTGGTGAATTGTGCTGAAAAGATTGATGTATTAATAACATACAAAAGCCTACAGGATTTATATTTACATTTCATGTGCATTATTAAAGTCATGTGATTGATGGTTTGAGGGACAGGCCTATACGGCCCGCGGACGTGTTAAGTGCTCATCGCCTGTTATCATCTGTCATAAACTCATCCTATAATGTCAAATAATCCTGCTAGTGGACACTTTTATGAGAATGAAACGTATATGAGAGAAGAAGGTAATGATGGAAAACCCCTTTTGCTAAATTAGAATGAATTGACTAATGCTGTAAAACTGATAGGATAACTAAACAGAGCATGTTATCATGCCATTCAAGAGCTTGTGCGCTAACGTTGGACTTTCAGGTGTTTTTTGAGGGGACGAATATTCTATTAACAGCCAGTAAGAATTCAGTTCAGGGTATCACCCTTTCCACATTTGGGAGTCTCAGCAACAGCCTCAGAAAAGCAGTCATTTGCCTCCCCCTCCTGGTGGACGCAATAATGGTGGGTTTGTTACATTACGTCATAGTGTGAAGAGAAGAAAAATGGGTCAAAGTCTCTATTAAGCCATTTTAAAGAGCCCCGTGACGGGGGTGTGGAAAGCGAGACCTCAGTTGCTAATTATTTGGACAATATAAATATGAATAATTTGAGAATCCAATATAAACAGAAACGTATTTTATTATTAGTTGATTAACCGAATTAAGATATTACAAATATTCAAAAGTTCCATTTAGGCCTAAGTTTAATTTGGGAAAGTACAGACATGAACAATAACGTAATATTTTTTAGAGATGCAAAAAAATATTCTACGATTATTTAGGCTACTTTTGTCTAATATACGGCAAAAATCCAGATAATTAGCCACTGGTTAAGAAAATACATTTTAACACTATGGGAAAATCCCTAAGAAACCAAAGTACACTAAAAAAATGCTGGGTTAAAAACAACCGAAGTTGGGTTGAAAATGGACAAACCCAGCAAATGGATTTCTTTAACCCAGTGAATGGGCTAAATGTTTGCCCCACCTGCTGGGTAGTTTTATTTAACAATATAACTATTGTTAAAATGAACCCAAAGTATGTTAGAAATGAACATTTATTCATATGCGTAATACCATAGCCTAACATTATTAATATGTTTAATGAATAATATTTAAACAATAAACATTTATTAAATAAAATTGTAAATGTTCACTTTTTGATTATTATCGTTGCCTCTAAGTAGCCTAATTATGTCTGATTTTTAATTTCCAACCTATTTTGTGTTCATTTTAAGCCAGCCATATAGTATTTTTTAAACAATAATTGGGTTATAAACTGCCCAGCACGTTGGGCAAACATTTAACCCAAAAACTGGGTTAAAATAACCCAATCACTTGTCCATTTTTAACCCAACTTGGGATGTCTTTAACCCAGCATTTTTAGAGCGTATAAAATATAAATATTTAATCCAAAGTAGACGGGGTCATAACGGTATGGATATTCTCATCATATTGACTTCATCTTTTTTTGTCATCTTTTCTCGAAACTCGGAATCGCATAGGCTACGTCATAATATCGGGAACATCATCGAATGATGCGCGCGTTATAAAGCTACGTTGAAGAGCCTTTTCGTCATAACTGAGCGGCATGACGTCGAGCCGCATCAAACGCTTCCATTGAGGCAGAGGGGCTTTATGATGCAGAAATACCAAAATGATTGGCCTGATATCAAAATGAGTGATCATAAATAATAACGCGAGAGTTTGCAAGTTGCCTGCCGACTGTAGTCACAACTGTCAAAGGCAGCAGCAGCGGATACGCGCGTGACCCAGCACCCATACTGTTACTGTACACGGTCGCGGAGATAATATCCCTATCAAACAAATACACGGCATAATCCCGAGGTAAGGACAGGAACCGAGGGGCTGCGGGGAAACTGCGCGACGCCGTGCCTTCCCCTCCGCTTTCTTTGCGTCGCGTTCACTTCTTCCACCCTCGATTACTGCACTAAACAAATCCCCGTGCCTCCTTTAGCAACAGCGCGAGGTTTTTTTTTTTTTTTTTTTTTTACTCCTCCTTCGTATTAAAGTCGCCATTTTGCTTCACTGCCTATGAAAGCTTCTTGTATTTTCATATTTTTACCGGCGTTTCTGCGTATTTGTGCGCGTGCTTTTGAGTTGGATTTTCATACGAGAGAGCTCGTGGATTACATATTAATGAAGAGGGGCGCCGAGTGCAGTCTGGAAACACGGTGAAAGTGCTCGGCTTGTGGGCATTTGCATCAGCTTGCTCTTTTTTTCTTCCTCCTCCTCCTTCTTCTTCTTCTTCCTCATCATCTCCCTCCGCGGGTACGCACAGCGGGGGCTGTGAGTGTGGCTACCGACCGTAACGCCCGTCTGTCCGCGACCCCCCGCGCGCCAGGTGTGTTTGCCATGTAAAGTCAAGCGGCGCGACGCGAGAGTAAAGGCTACAGCCTGACCCCACGTGGGTGACCCGCTCACCCGCCAGTGTTGGGTGGCTTTCCAGGTAGGTGTGGTCTTCGAGAAGTCGATTATCTGTCAATACTGCCAATAGAGACACAAGCTCGCATTTCCTTTGCAAAGTAGCGTGGCTTCATGTGTTACAAGGTGTTAAAGCTTTTGGGGGGGAGGAAAAATGCAAGATAAATGTGTTGTGGTGTTTATGTATGAACTGTCAGGTGTAATATAAACACTCACACACTGTTTGAGCACTTGGAAAGACTTATGTGGGCCATGCTTACTATGTAGTAGGCCTACATGTCCTAGTAGGCTGTATGTGACCCTGGACCACAAAACCTGTCATAAGGGCAATTTCATTGAAATTGAGATTTATACATAATCTGAAAGCTGAATAAATAAGCTATTGGTGTATGGTTTGTTAGGATAGGACAATATTTGACAGAGATACAACTACTTGAAAATCTGGAATCTGAGGGTGCAATAAAATGTAAATATTGAGTATATTAAATATTGTTAAATATTACATTTTCAGACAAGATTAGTTTTAACATGGGGTGAAAATGAAAAACAATATAGAATTTTTATATTATATATAATATTGCAGGTGTTTTTGTTGTTATAATATCACTGTCCATCACTTAAAAACCTTAACAAAACCAACTATAATGAACAAATCCAGTTCCTTAATGGCATCATCCTCCAGAAAGTGACATAATTTTTCTTGGGAAAACAACAAAACATCTATTTGTAAATGTGTGAAATATTAGCAATGGACTGTGTGATGTTTTGTGGTATTGCTGTTAGTTGGTTTGTGCAACTCTAAAACATCTCATCCAGTTAAAACCACAGAAAACGCTTATAGTGTTAATATTTCAAAAGTGTTATTTAAAAAATTGACATTATAATGTAAGTCAACTCAGTCCCTAAGAAGCAATAATTTATTTCTATTCTGTTAAGTAAGTATACTCTTAATTCGTCTGCTTGTGAATATTTAATAACATTGGAGCGCTTGAACCTGACCATAGCATTTCAGAAAGATTTTTTTTATAGAAATACTTGATTAAATGACAACTTAAGCAAATTAATTCTTCAAAAGTTATAGTTTGATAGGCACTGCAGGAATGAGCCATGTGTGTTTCTCTGATTGTGTAGGCACACATCCATCCACAGCCTTTCTAAAGTGTGTGATAAATTCCCCAAATACCATAGCCCTTAGTCCTACCAGCTGCTTTTCCTATTACCTTATTGCTCCTTTCCTTTCTGGAATAAACTTCTGGCTCACAAATGAGCTTGAGTCTCTGGGCCATAAATAATTTGGTCTAATGATCTTCAGCACTTGAAGATCCATCGTTCTTCTATGTGGGTTAGGTGATGCGCGGGCCACTCTTTGATATGGTGATACGGCATGCAGGCTCGCTTTGTGGTTTAGTAGCACAGTGAAACTGTGCAGTACCTGTTGTTTTGGTTGGCATTTGAATGGGGAAGGGTTGTCACGTCCTATCGCATATCCTGTGATGGTTAGAGTAGCTAGAGCTTGATTTCTTGTCTTTCAGACATACTGTATGTGTGTGTCAGTTCATGTAGCATTTCTACTTTTAATCTTAGTGAAGTTTGTCATGATCACACTTTAATGGCAAAAGTAAACCTCTCAATTAGCACTCACCGGAAATGTATCTGTGCCTCTGACAGCGAAACATTCCCACGGCATGCATTAGTTGAAATATTTATCTGTGATGTTCATAAAATCTCTTTTGACACATGATAAATCATGCAGCCATATGCTCGGGCACTGTTCGGCAAATAATAGAACACTAAATTAATGGCAGTTTAAAAAGACACAAATTAGTGACCCATTAGGCCAAACCTAATGAAGAACTGAAATGACATTGATTTAAGTTAATAAGAAAGTATGATCACATTCTAATCAGCGCTGTTTACTTTAATTAGTCATTGTCAGGCTTCATTCATTGCAATGAGCTGGCCATTTCCCTTCTGGATTGATGACTGTGAAAAAAATACATTCAGCCAGAGATTGAACTCAATTAATTTGGTTTTATGTGTGTGTTTTATGTGTGTGTGGGTGTGGGGGTGTGTGTGTGTGTGTGTGTGTGTGTGCTCTTAAAAGTAATTATCAAATGTGTAGTTAACAGGAAAAACGGACAGACAGGTGAATAGACAGACAGACAGGTAGGTAGGTGGATGGATGGATGGATAGACGGAGAGACACAAACAGATAGATAGATAGATAGACAGACAGACAGACAGGTGGGTGATTGGGGGGATGGACGGACAGACAGACTTGTTGGTAGATAGACGGATGGACGGACGGATGGACAGACAGACAGGTAGGTAGGTAGGTAGATAGACGGACGGACGGATGGACAGATAGATACATGTATAGATAGATAGACAGACAGCTGGATGGATAGATGGACAGACAGACAGACAGACAGACAGCTGGATTGATGGATGGATGGATAGATGGACAGACAGACAGATAGATGGATGGATGGAAGGACCGATAGATAGATAGATAGACAGACAGGTAGGTAGGTAGATAGACGGATGGATGGACAGACAGATAGATAGACAGACAGGTAGGTAGATAGATAGACGGACAGATGGATGGATAGACAAATAGACAGGTAGGTAGGTAGATAGACGGATGGACGGACAGATAGATAGATGGGTGGATGATTGGATGGATGGGTGGGTGGATGGATTGACAGACAGGTAGATGGATGGATGGATAGATAGATCGATAGATAGATAATCATTCATTCATGAAGTTTCTCTGGCATGGGAAGACAACTGCGCTGAAAGACTGTAATTGTAATTTTCCCCCATGCAATCAGGCTAAGAAAATTAGATGTGTGTGAATGTGCAATTTATGCCATTCTGTGTGTGTGTGCTGTACGGTCTCAGCAGGTGTTTGTAATCCCCAATTTAAATACTTTCAAATACAGTGAAAACATCTTTGTGTTTATTTTGTTTGCATGCAGATAATGCGTTTTCCTTTGGCCTGATCTATTTGTGTCCTAAACAGGCATGGACACCTCCAGCGGTGCCCGGGTGGTGAAGCCTTCCTCGGGCATGTCAAAGGGACGTGCTGCCAAACAGGCCCACCCCGCCGAGATGGCCCGCATGGCCAGCACTGAAAACGACAATCACGGTAAGAACTAGAAAGAATTTAGAAATACAACAAAGAGCTACATCTAACACGCACAGTGCATGCAAAGTGCTAACAAATCATTGGTTGATGCAGGTGGTACTCAAACATAGACGGATTAAATGCTAGGCATATTGAAAATAAATAAACAACTTTGTAAAATCATTGACATCATTTCAGTTTCTTGTTTGCGCGTATTTCAGAAGCCCGTGCAGTACGTTTACACTTTAAATAGCTGGGGTTTTTTACAACTACACACTGCGGTTTTGACAAGCGATTTCACACTTGTGTGCTTAAGAGAGGAAATGATGGCTGCCTTATTATGGTGAAAGGTGTTTTGACAGATGAAGTCCTTCTGCTGGTAGTAAGGTTGCTTTTAATGTCAGTGAAACACATACCATCTCCCTGCATGGCTGAACTTAGATGAACTTCAGGCCTATACAGATTTTAAGTGCTGGAGTAAAAATAAATGTTGTGTAATTTTCTCTGAGTTCACAAGCAAAGTAAGTTGTTTAAATGGACAAGCAGAATGAAGAGAAGTGGTCAAAGGGAGAAACTATGCTCTTATTAGATCAGCAGAGTAGCACTGGTACACTGTAAACCCTAACGCTCTAAATAATCAATTGGTTTTAGTGGAGCCAACTCAAATTAAACAAATTAGTTCAAACAAATTCAATTGTTAAGTTTAGAGCTTTCTTTTTCATTTGAGTTCCCAAAACTGACACATTAAGAAATCTGAATTGTTTCATTGTTTTGAGTTCTATGAACTTGTTTCTTTTAATTTAGACTAACTTAAATTTTAATCAGTAAACAGGAAATGCCAAAATTAAGTGTTATATTATATTTTTTGTGCAAGATTACCGTTAAGTGGGAGATTTAGTAGTGTTTAAATGCACAATTAAAATAGCCAAAAACCACTAGAACAATATTATATATTTGGTTGACTTGTGTACTTACATTATCGCAAATGTTTCCAAGAATGTTTAAATCCAGAGAAATAAGCGATTTTAACCAGGACACGGACCAAACCAAACAGGACAATACCAAAGACACTTTAATATATTATATGTTTTCTTAGACAGGTGAGCAACTGTTTGGAGACATTTATAGACCGGAAACTATTGTACAGTAATACAAAATTTTCTCCGTCATACAATATGTTTTCAAGTTAATTGCATGCCATTTAGCAACACAAGCCATCCAGCGTTTATATCTAGCTCACTGCAGTGTTTTAGCTTATTGCTAAGTGTCTCATAGCAGCAGCGGAGCGAACGCACAGAGTAACGTTAGTACATCATTTTCAACACACTCAAATGTATCTAATATGATAAAACAGCGCTGCGTTACCTCACATACGCATGACTGGAAGAAGCGAAAGCGGCGACTGTGGCATAATAAAAGCTGCTGTCGAGCCGCGTGTCGCACTCGTGTCTCATTAACAATCAGCTCCCACAGCACTCCATGCGTCCTGATTAGTTTTCCACCGGCTGTGAGGTGAAGACGACATCTCCCATGAATCCACGCTCAATCTCGGCATCATCAATCTACGCCTTTGTTTTGAATAGATGACCTCTAGAGGCGAAAAACTACATAGTGTGCCTTTAATGTTTTGTTATGCTAATTTAGAAGAGATTTTGTTATGTCGTTGTTTTTTTGTAGGGTTTCCATCATGGTGACGAGTGGAGCATGAGCTTATGTTAAATCAGGGTTGCCAACTCTCACGCATTTGGCGTGAGACACGCGCTTCCAGGCTCTGTCACACGGTCTCACTCCGCCCAACTTAATCTCACGCCAAATGGCCAAACCTGCTTTTGATATTAAACAAAGTTTTAATATGAAATTCAAACAATAAATACCGCTTTGGCGCACTTAATGAGGCCCAACAGTTAAAGCCAGAGCAGAGTTGCGGTCACGTGGTTCATGGAGCGCTCAATACTTCTAGTGCTGTGTCAATACATTTGAATGGCTTAAGCGGATACACAACAGCTTCACTATACAGGTGTTTGCAGCAAGTTTTGGTAAACAGTACAGCATAGTGTGCATTGATTACTACGTCAACCATATTTACAGGATCATTTTATTATGGAGAGTGTTGGAGATCCAACATTGTTAACATTAATGTTAATGTTTTTCTTGTATTTAGCCCTCATGTATTCCTAATTGGTCACACTCATACTCATACTCATTGATGGTCAAATGTGACCATACACCTGAAATATTGTTCAATTAAATAAATGTTCTATATTTTAGTTCAATAATATTATTGAATATTTTGAGGAGATCTTTTGGTACTAAATACTATTTGTGCAAAAATTATGGTCCATTAATGACCACTTAAAATATTTTTCTTCTAATATTTGTATTATTTATATCATCATTAGTGTAGTAATGAAGGTTAAATAGAGAATTCTAATTCAAAGAGGCAAATTAGAGTCATTTTGTGGCTTTAAAAAAAAAAAAAAAACCTTTCATTTGTAATGCCATTACCCACCAGGTGCCTGTATGGCTCTTTAATAAACATACATGTATCTAGTCTAGTTGCTCAAAAAAGTATTGCAAATCATAACTGCTTACTTATTTGAAGGTTTTGCATTTTAATAAATATTTAGATATGATCAAACACTAGATTTCTTTAAATGTGAAATTTTAAAACGTTAATAACTTACATCCTAATATTTTTAATGATACTTATATAAGCACACACAAATTAATATAAATTAATGCAAGCACATATAATTTAACCCAAGAAATGTTTAAAATAGTGCTAAGGCAAACTTATTTTCCCTTATATATACAGTAGGCTATATACATATGAATTGATACTGAAACAAGATCGAAAGCGATATTTGTGCCAATCACCCCACAACAAAAAAATCTCACTCCCACCTGAACTTAAACACCTGGCAACCCTGGTTAAATGTATTATATCACTGTCCTCATTAGCAAGTTCTATGCTAATGCTACCAAAGCATTGTGTAACCAATTATCAAGGTGGTGTTATTAAATTAGCTTGTTAAACCTAGCCAAGTTTCCACTACTAAAAATGTGAGATTACATGATATTTTTGTTAAATGTATGAATTAGCTCACTCAAATATTTCAAGTTCAGAGAAATTCAAATGTATGATTACAAAATTAAAAATCTGCAAGTTAGCATTTTATTTTACTGTTCTGTTCCCCATGTTCATACTATGTACTCACAGTCATTACAATAACTGGGTAATAGCTAGGTACTAACCCTGAACCTACCCCTACCTTATATTACCCATTATTTACATAGGTAAGTACATGTAAGTACACGTACTGCAAATAACGTAACTATGACTAATTTAACGTATTTTTAATGATGAATACATTTTTGGATGCAAAATGCAAAGATTAATCAGTCACTTTTGATTGATTATTATTATAAGATATTATGTTTTTCCACTGATGGAAATGGTGCTTTATTTGTTATTTTCGCGATATTCCTTTTTTGTTTGAATTTTTCTGCTTGAATTTCAACTTGCATAGCAATTGCCCTCAAACATGAAAATGTATCAAAGTCGATATGGAATGACAGATTCACCTATGAAATGATTAGTGCTGTCAAAATTAGCGTGTTAGCGGATGAGATAAATTTTTTAGTTTAACACGTTAAAAATATTTAACGCAATTAATGTAGCGTCTGTTGTTTATATCATCCTTTGGCTAGCGTTACATTATATGATCACGCTCTTATTCATGCACATGCTTTTAAACCATACAAGCGCGACAAGACGAAAGAGAACGCGCTGTCTGTGAATGTCCAGAATTGAGTTCTCTTTTGCGCTTGAACAAACAATAAACACACAGAATTATGGCAAAATGTCAGTTTTGTCAAGTATTCTCATAAGAGCAGTCTTAAATGAGTTAAATAACGTCTTAAATGAACTTTAGGAGTTAATGAGATGCGTGTCAGATCCGCGTCATGTTCGGCAGCTGGGGATCTTAAAGTGACAGCAGCCTAATACACCAGTTGCTGTGATTCTGTCATTAATGTTAATCAAAGAACAAAGGTACCAGAGAAGATGGTAGCTTTAACAAGGATTCATTTATATTTAATTTATAATTTATGCAGTACAGACTGTTTGATAACTTTATTCAATTTCTGTATTTTTCCTACCTGTTAGACATTTAATTGCGGCTTTTATGTTAAAATTAGTGCTGTCAATCAATAAAAAACGAATTAACTATTAATCACTCATTTATTCTGTGATTAATGGCGATTAAAAAAATGTTTAATATATTTTATAATGTAATAATTTCACAATTACTCTCCGGATGAATGTAGAAACAACAAAGACAGTATATTTTATGCTTGTTTAATGGCATCTGTTTATGAATGAAGGCCAGTATCACTGATACTAATACTACTACTGATGTCTCTATGAAATTGATCCCCCCCCGATCATTAATCATAGACATTCAACAGTACAGTGTAACTGAAAGCTATCAATTTTTGTTACATTTATTAGGCTTCAAAAAATGCTACTGTAGCAGGCGGAGCAAGAAGGTGTTTAGCAGCTGTGGGGCCATGACTGATGTGGTACAAGGGAAAAGACATTCAGCTTCGGTTACAGAAGTACAAGCCAAAATTCACCGCATTTAGACCTTCAAAAAATAAACCGGTCAAGCCAGGGCCGGCCCAAGCCTTTATGGGGCCCTAAGCAGAATTTTATTTGGGGGCCCCTCGGTACTATTGACTATTGTCAATTATTGATAATTTGCTCACCCATTATCAATTTTATTAGTTGTAGCTGTGCTGCTTTCATCCTGTCATGTATCTACCGTTATACGGTTTTTAATTGTTACAGTAGCAAACCCACAAGAGTGGTCAGATGTTAATTTGCACTTAATATTCAAAGTCTTACAGTACAGTTTAGACTGGGATATGTATGATTTTTTAAAAATGTTTTTACAAGAAGTCTCTTATGCTAAATATGCTCACAATATGCTCCCCCCCCCCCAGGATTCTTTGAATAGAACGTTCAAAAGAACAGCATTTATCTGAAATAGAAAGCTTTCAAAGAGTCCTAAATAAAGATAATATTTTCAACATCGATAATAATCAGAAATGTTTCTTGAGCAGCAAATCATCATTAGAATGATTTCTGAAAGCTCATGTGACACTGAAGACTGAAGTAATGATGCTGAAAATGCAGCTTTGATCACAGGAACTGTATTTACTGTATTTTTGATCAAATAAAATGCAGCCTTTGGCTAGCAGAAGAGACTTTTAAAAACAAGAAATGTTGGTGGATTTCTTTCAAACGTTAAACAGAGATTTTATTTTGGCAGAAACACGCAGGAAGACCTTAGTGCTTCTATTTGTTGACAACAACAGATTTCAAAAATGATTTTCATTACGAATCTGGGAAGATGTTTGCTGCTTGTTGCCTTCCCAAATGATAATTTTTAGCGACTTAAACAAATAGCACTTGCAGAGAAGCATTTACTGTGAACAGAAACTATGCTGTACTCCAAAACATGCAGCACGTCAAATACGATATTTGCACTAAACCATATCACATTCTCAAATCCATCCATTCATAAAAAGGTTACCGGGCAGCTGACGAGTAGCACCGTGTCAGTGCTGATTTTTCTCGCACTTTGCACTTTGAACCCTGGCTAACAAGCTAACAGTGTCCAGCCGATGGCGCCGCTCATTTCATGTGCTCTTGGCTTATGCCTTGGGCCGGCTCTGGGTCAAGCGAACAGGGTAGAACGGGCTGTCTCCAGTGTAGACAGCCTCAATGGCGTGCCATGTCAAAAATGTGTACAGTGCAGATACGGATGGGTTTATTTTAAGCAATACGCCTGCATTTTCTCTAGACAGAGTGTTGGCTACTCAATTGCTCACTCATAACACATAGCAACACAGTTAAAGTATTCCTAAAATGTTGAACCTTTTATTGAAAGTAGCCTACTTTTTATCTGTAGAGATATGTTGTTACAAGCACCCGTAAGAGCTGTGTGTTGTGATGCTCAGGTTGTGGGTGGCCGATGCACGAAAGAGGCATTTGCAGGGTTGTTTGAAAATATGATTTCTTTTTGTAATTCCGTTAGGGGTCACTATATATGCTGCGACTCAATTCGCCTACTTAAACTACTTATGCATACTTAAGTATGTACTCTTTTTGTGAAGAAAAAGTACATACTTTTGAGTGTGTAGCAAAAGTGTACACAAGCTTTAGGACATACTATCACATCAATTGCGTCTTTAACGGTTGCTCTCTGTCGCATCCTGTCACCGTAAACTGGCCTGTCAATCATCTTGTCACAGTTCAAATCCTCCACATTTAATTTCATTTCCTACCATATCAGAGAGAAGCGCAGTAGCACGTTGATGTCTTTCATGCAAACACTCTCCTCATATTAATGCTTAATGATGCATTTAAGAGTTAATGGCCAAACGAATCTTTATAAAAGTCCACATTATTATTGCAGATGAAAAATAACACGGATAACATTTAACAAATATTTTTTATTAATTGTTAGTCACTCAAACCTTTATTAAACCTCTCATGGTTGGCCGCACACATCCGCCATGTTTTGTAGTTTTCTCATAGTTTGTAGTTCTGAACCGAATCCTCCTCCAAAGCACAATGGGTTGTGGGCAATATTAGCCTTTATAGAGTGCACGGATCCACACTTCTAAAAATCTACCGCTGTAGACCATCCGGGGACTTTTGACATACTCTTTTCAACATACTATGCTTACTAGTACTTATCTCACATACTATTAAGGTACTGTTCACATAACTTGACATTTCTCAACAAAAATAGCTGAAATTATAAATCATTATTATAAGCTTAAAATTGTGAATCGGGGTAAGGCAAGGAGACCGTTTTAAACTGGGTTTTTTTTTTTTTACTCATCAATTGATTTTTGTTAATTTTTTATTAAAAAACCTTTCATAGAGCACCTTTAAGCTAAATAAAAAAAGTGATGATTTTCGTGGCTTGTACTGCAATGTATCATAACAAAGTATGACAGAGTATGATATTATTATAGGCCAGACTTACAGTACAACATTATTGGCTGTTAAAGTGTTAAACCCCAGTTCTATAGCAAAAAGACATTCTGACAATAAGCAGCGATCACTCACATCCAAACCACCAATCTGAGGCACAATTAGGGAAATGTCGTAGTTGAGTATGTATTTGTATTGCTGTTTAATGAGCTCTTGTGAAAAAACAAGCGATGTTTCAGCGTCCTGGTCCATTCACTCCACTAGCGCTGCTCATTTCTACGGCAGTTAAGTGCTTTGAAAGAGAACAAAAGGAAGTTCCATATTCATGTTTTTTTATTATTGTCAGTGTTAGGCCAGCATGGGCATTATTAGTAATTGAGGCTCTCTCTGGTAACCATAATTTGATAGGCTTTAATGATAATGGGTTTTTATATTTATTTTGCTAAATGGAGAGGCTTACTACAATTATGTAATTCAGCTGTTCCACTTGTTTAGCATTTTGTTTTGTTTGAATGTAAAATGTGCCAGCTGCAGCACACAGTTTTAGTTAGTACGCTAAATTTGAGCAACTGCTATGAACATAAAAATCCCATAATTCTTTGCTCAGACTGAAGCGAATGCAGGCCGTCTTACTGGCAGAAGTCTGGTGGAAAACAAACTTGGCGCTGACTCACAAATGAGCTAGGAGAATGATATTTGTGCCGGGCCATGCTGTTTGAATTTTACTGCGGATTGTGAAGAGCATTTTATTGCTTTCGCAGCGTCAAGCCAGACAGTCTCTGCCGGAGAATATTTATCGCTGAGTTTGCAGCCCCTATATGCAGAGAGCCTCTCCTCGACACAGGCTACATGTTCTAAAGCAGGTTCCTAATGCATTCATTTAACACTTACTGGAATGGATGTCGGCTTTTGTAGAACAACAATCTGCCGTTAGTGTTTCCACCGACCACTGAGGCAGAACTGAATGCCGTTGTCTATACAAAAGTAAGTGACACAGGCACAGGGAATTGATGTGGGTGGGTTAGCGGGTTAATTGATCAATTGACACATTATATTCTCATCAGGGTTTTTACTGATGGCATTTTGACAAGCTCAGATCTTTTAAAAGAAACCGATCATGAGGGTGTTTTTTTCTTTGTATTGAGACAGCAACTGTTCATCAGAATGATTTACATAATGGAAAATGGAGATTTTCTGTTTATTTAGATATTCTTTTTGGCCTGCGATTGTGGCTACTGATTTTAACTTGTAAACAATGTGTCTGGAAGGAATTCAGACATGAACAATAGTGTTTGTTTTCTAGCTGCGGTTGTGATGTCACAGTGCCATCGGGTCGGGTCGAACCCGAAGCATTCAGGCAAGCCTTCCTGGGATGTGGGTTAACCCAAAGTGTCGTTCATGAATTGATCTTTGTGTGTGAAAGCGTGTACGTGTTTGTGAGACAGTGCATGGCTTCTCCTGCCAAGGTTGCGAGACAGTTGTCTGGTCTTAGTCAATTAGATGTCGGCAGCTGAATTGCACGCTTGCAGCTGTTTCGTTTCTAATGTCTGGAACGGCTTTATCTTACTTTAAAATGGGCATATTCAACATGTTTGCTGTATGTTATCTTTCCCCTGAAGTCCACTTGTAATTACAGAATAACCAATATTAGTTTAGGCTTTACCAGCCTAATATTGGATTGGATTTTAATAAAAAGATAAAACTTTCAAATATTAAGTCAATTTACCTGTGACACTGTTGGTTCCTGTTGAAATGGCAGGGGTGTAATGGTGTTGCTGGATGCGCTACATCTAGAGACCTACCAGATGGATGTCACGTTTAGTCCAGGTGATGATTAAAACAAAGTAATCTACAAGTAGAAAGGCACACAAACAAACTGAATTAAATGAGGAACTTAAATACACCGGATGAGTGAACTCAATGACGAACAGGTGACAACTAATTCGTTAAAAACCATGGTAACAAATGAAGAGCGGGAAATTGGAACAAAGGAAAACGGGTAACTGAGAGAAACAAACAAAAAACCCTGTATTTAATAATCGATAATCAATTGAGTGGGAAAGTTTGAAAATCTGTAAACAATGTTATCAGTCTCTTATAAGGTTAGTCAAGATAGACATGTAGTGTTAGTCAAAATTAAGACCATTTCCACCCTCTCTTTGACCCTTAGAGATTTTGCTGCTGTACACTTAAAGGGGAAAATGTTATCCTGTTTGACCCATATCTGTATGACTTTCTTTGTTCCATGGAACACAAATGGATGAATGTTGGATAACTGTACTGGGTGCTCTTTTCCATGCAGATGAAATGGTGTTGGAGCTAGGGATGTGACAATGTGAAGAAAAAAAAAATGCACGCAAATCTGACCCAAATTTTGAATGTCACGATTGTTAACTTCTATTTGCATTAGTTTATATTCAGCTGGTCACTTATGATTTATCGGTTATCGGCCAGTATGGTCCAACTTAGTTATCGCTATCTGTAAAATTCACTATTGGTCGACCTCTAATAAACTAGGCATTTATACAGAGGTCAGAGGCGAGAAGAAAAAGCCATCGAAACTTTTCTGAAGACAGCCAGTTCCCTTCAGAGATACAATCATATAAATCCTCACCCTCAATTCAATATTTATATTTTTCTTAGAATATTTTGAGCATTGTGAACAGTGAACTTGGTGTGCCTGATACAGTAGGCTATTTTCTGTGCTCTCCTCTCCTCTTTGTGTCTGTCTTCAGCGTGTCCCGTCTCTGGCCTTTGTCAACGTCCTGTTTACAGACTTAATATTTCCACACAAATGACATTTTGGTAAAATGATTGCAATGCAGTTTTGTGTACAAGTCCAGAAACAGAGATCTGCCAGAATAAAACAAAACAAAAAACGTCTGGTTGCCGATTATTTGTTTGGAGCAAAAACAATCCGGTTCTGAACGATGGACGGTTGACAGGTGCATGGAGCCAAATCATCATAAAAGTAGTCCATACAACTCAACTCAAAATTGTGAGCACTCAACAAGTGCTCTGGAGTCATGCAATCACTTTCTGTGAGGAAGAGAATTCAATTTATTTTCACTCAAAATCTTGACATCTCACTAAAGTTTAGGAGAGAAGCAGCAAACATTTTTGCAGCTTAGTTTTTGTAAATGGCTTGGGTTTGGACTTGCTGTATGAAGTTTTGAGGCAAAAAATCCTTCCATGATGTACAGTGGCTATAAAAAAGTCTACACACCCCTGCTAAAATTGTAGTTTTTTTACGGATTAACGCATGGGCCTTCCAGGCACAAGCAGAGGGAGGAGGTGGGTGTCTGCGGGTGGGCCCTATTGGCACCCCTAACCCCCAAGCTGAACTAGAATCAGAGCACCGCACTCCAAGCACCCCCTCCCACCAACTGCCCACCCCGCCAAAGTGAGAAATCAGAGTGCCGCAACCACCAGCCACACCCACACACACACACACACACACACATCCCTGCTGAACGAGGGGGGGCCTTTACACATGCCCGTGCACAGGGCACAACCACATCATAATCCGTCCCATAATCTGTTTATTTGTATGTTACTTGACCTTTGTTGGTTTTGAATAATCGCATTTTTGCATAAAAGATCTGACATGATTTATCTTTGATTGATTATTCTCATCTCAACTGCAGTTTTAACAGGGGTATGTACACTTTTACAGAACCCGAATAAGTTGGCAAAACTCAAAAAATTTGAGGGAATCAGTTACATAAAAATTTATGTTAAGACATTCAAAGTTTAAGTGAGCAGAACTAGCAGTTTTTTTTTGTACTCATACAATTTGCTCTCTCTTTCGAGTGTCATAGCAAAGCATGCTGGGAAATAGAAATCCCAGCCCAGTTTCAGTTGAATTTAAGTTGGTCTAAATGAAAATAAACAAGTTCACAAAACTCAAAACAATGAAACAATTCAGATTACTTCAAATGTGTCAGTTTTGAGAACTCAAAAGCAAAATAAAGTTCTAAATACTCATAAAAGTTAATTTGATTGAACTAATTTGCTTAATTTAAGTTTACCCTACTCAAACCAATGAATTATCTTGGAGCGTTAGGGTTTACAGTGTATAGCCACTGCAGTCCCTTCTATGCTACTTGATCAACATTTTCTCAGTGTGTTTAGCTGTTCCTTTTTGCTGAAAAACTGAAGCGATTTGTCTTTTTCAACATATACAGTAGGAGTTCTTGAGAACATAGGTAGGCATAAAAATATTTAGGCTAATTTCAGCCATTTTGTTTTGTATACAGTGTGAATTGTAGCAAACTGTTAAAGCCCATAATTCCCCACAGGGGAGTTTGCTGTCTTCTTTTCATTATATGCTTGGCTCTGGCTAGAATGCTCCCATATTACTTGAGAAAACATATTTTCTGAATTAAATCACCCATTAGTTAGAAGAGAGATGATAAAACACCCAGTGGCAACTGGAAATAAAAATGAAGTAAAATAAAAACATTAATGTTATATAAAATTGAAAGAAGTTATAATTGATTATATAATTAATGTAGAAAGTACTGAATATGTCTGAACCCAACCAACATTGCAATGAAAATGATTTTAAAGATTTAGATCATCCTGAGAAATAGCTCCTCCAACTATAAATTGCACATACAGCACACTGCAAAAAATATATATTAATCAATATTTTTGTCTTGTTTTCCTGTAAAAATATTTAAACTTTGTTAAGATAGATAAAGTTACTAGAAAGCTTATCTTATACATTAGATGTAGAATGGTTTTTAAAATATACATAGAGCGTTCACTTTTTGCAATGTGCCCATTAATAAAATCCCTGTCGTAGTTTTCCTCCCTTTCCCCTTCTTTATCTCTGAAACAATTTGTCTCTGTCTCTCTCTCCCCTAGCATTCAATAGTATCCAGCTGCAGCCCGCAGCACACCAGTTTCAGAACACCAGTTTCAGAACACCATCCACAGAACCGGAAGTGAGGGGCGGGGCTTAAACAGTCATAGTTGCGCTATCCATACATGTAATTTTCTTTTGATAAATATAAGCTGTTTTCACATGGATTTTGATCGGATCGATGTCTACAATATTTAACAACAATACTTTTAAATAAAGTCACTTTTCTGTTCATATAATATGCATGTTATGATGTACAGTGATCAACATTTTAAAACATAGCCTATTGATCATGCTTTATACTTCATGAAAACAGGCTAAAACTATACACAGTTTTTATTTAAAAAATATTAATAAATGTATAACATTTTGTAAAGTGTTTCTCATTTGACTATAGATATATTAGTATTATTTTGTAGTAACCATTTAATACAAGGCCTTAAAGTGAAACGTGTTTCTCTGAAAGAAAACAAATAGGACATATATAAAATATTTCTAAAATAATATTTAAAACGAATTTAAACGGCACATAATACAAAATAAAAACATGCAAAAAAACTTAAAACACAAAAACTTGTGACTCTTAAGCCTATATCATGGCATTTCTGCAGAAATACTTGAAAAGATGAAAGTGTTTTCATCCCTGAAAACTAAATGTATACGTTTAATTAATGAATAATTATTTAATATTAAGACAAATAATATCTTTTGACAAATGCAAAAAAGTTTTAATGATAAAACGTGAAAGACGTGAAAAGATGAAAGTCTTTTCATCCCTGAAAACAAAATTAATATGTTTTATTAATTAATAATTATTTAATATTAAGACAAATAATATATTTTGACAAAGGCAAAAAAAGCTTTAATGATAAAACGTGAAAGACGTGAACAGATTCAATATTCGTTCACCACCACATGTATCATGACAGAAATATCACTCACAACTCAATATAATCTCCTTCATGCTTCTGTTCACATCTCACTGGCTTAAATGCATGTTTTTCTTGCATGAAAAGTAACTTTAAAATCCATATGAAAAAGACGTGTATGGGTAGCGCCGCTCACTTCCGGTTCTGTGGATGGTGTTCTGAAACTGGTGTTCTGAAACTGGTGTGCTGCGGGGCTGCAGCTGGATATGTCTCCTAGCATTAGGAAAGCTTCCCTGTGGAAAGCTGAATGATCGCAGTGCTTGCTGAGGCATTGGAAAGCCTTTGGCAACAGCTGTGTGCAGTTGGCCAGTGCAGCTGAAATAGGCAGTAGGAACAAATAAGGTCATTCTTACTGACTGCTGTAATTGTAGTTAGCGCAGAGCAGACACGCTTTTTGACTGTGTGTCTTAAGACCTTTTTGTGCGAGTGTAACATATGCCTCTTTATAATTGGCCTCTTTCCTGTCAGAGAGGCTGGAAAAACTATTACATACAGCAAATGAGAGAATAGTTTCATTTTTTTGGCTTGAGGTTAACTCACAGTTATATATCAGTTCATTTATTTAGGAAAATTGAAAACAGATCAGTCTGAAAGCTCGGTAACACTTTATGTATATTGCATTATAAAAGTATATTTAATGCACTAATTATGCATTATGCACTATATAATGCATTTTATGGTCTCATGAATAATTGTAACCACAGTTATAATACATTATAATACTTATCTATTAATTGAACACACTTTTAGGAAGTATAATGCAATCAAAAACATGACAAACAACCAATTTCAGTTGTAAAAAGGAATCTGCAAATATTATAATGCATTTTAATGTACATTATGAATACTTTATAATGCATTATGCATAGAGGTTTTAAGTGCTCCTGAAAGCTCTTTGGTTATAAAGTTATTATTATAACACTATCGTGCTATATAATATTTAAACAATCATCAGCCTACATCCAAATAGTTACAAATTTCCTGTGACTTTGATTTGGATATTTTCATTTCAGTGTCCCCAAAAAGTATGTAATTGCAATAGATATCAAAACCAAATAACATTTATTCACTTTTCAAGCAGTAAATTGGCGTTATTTTCTATTGTAATATATTTTAAAATGTAATCTATTCCTGTGATCAAAGCTGTATTTTCAGCATCACCACTCGAGTCTTCAGTGTCACATGATCCTTCAGAAATCATTCTAATATGATGATTTGATGCTCAAGAAACATTTTCTGATTATCATCAATGCTGAAAACAGTTGTGCTGCTTTTTTTGGGGGGGATCCATTGATAAATAGAAAGTTCAAGAGAACAGCATTTATTAACATTATAAATGTCTTTACTGTCCCTTTTGCCCTTCAGAACTGCTTTAATTCTTTGTGGCAGAGATTCCACAAGGTGCTGGAAACATTCCTCTGAGGTTTTGGTCCATATTATCACGATATTATCACACAGTGGCTGCAGATTTGTCGGCTGCTCATCCATGATGTGAATCTCCCGTTCCACCACATCCCAAAGCTGCTCTATTGGATTGAGATCTGGTGACTGTGAGGCCATTTGAGTTTAGTGAACTCACTGTCATGTTCAAGAAACCAGTTTGAGATGATTTGAGCTTTGTGACGTGTGTTATCCTGCTGGAAATAGCTATCAGAAGATAATACACTCTGGTCATATAGGGATGGATGTGGTCAGCAACAATACTCAGGGTCGGCTGTGGCGTTTAAACAATGCTCAATTGGTACTAAGAGGCCCAAAGTGTGGCAAGAAAATATCATTACACCACCAGCAGCCTGAAACATTGATACAAGGCAGGATGAATCCATGTGTTCATGTTGCTAAAGACAAATTCTGACCCAACCATCAAGACTCAAAGTTTTTCCATTTCCATGTTTTCTATTGTCCAGTTTTGGTGTCCCGTGTGAACTGTAGCCTCAGTTTGCTGTTCTTATCTGACAGGAGTGTCACCGGTGTGTCTTCTGCTGCTGTCGCTGGTCTGCTTCAAGGTTGGACGTGTTGTGTGTTCAGAGATGCTGCAGACCTCGGTTATAGCGAGTGGTTATTTGAGTTACTGTTGCCTTTCTATCATGTGAACCAGTGCTCTGTCTTGGCATTTAAATACGTTAATTAGTAGTGTCAACGTTAAAGCATATGATAATTTTTTTTAGTTTAACACGTTAAAATATTTAACGGAACAGCAGTTTTTTTCTGTCATCCTTTTGCTAGCGTTACATTATATGATCAAGCTCTAAGTCATGCAAATACTTTTTAAACCATACAAGCGCGACAAGACAAAAGAGAACGCGCTGTCTGTGAATGTCTGGACACACACCCAATGCAAAAGACCCGCGCCAGTATTGTATGCACATACAGCGTGCCAGAATCTAGTTTTCTTTCGCGCTTGAACGAATAATAACATACAATTATGCCAAACTGTCCGTTTTTACCAGTATCCTAATAAGTTAGTTACTAATGTCTCTAAATTTCATAGAGACATCAGGTATTAGTATCAGTGATGCTGGGCTTCATTCATAAAAAAGATGCCATTACAAGTATTTATGCTGCCTTTATGCTTTTTCTACATTAATTTTGAGAGTTACTGTGAAATTATTAGGTTATAAAATATTAAAGGTCCCATGGCATTGCATTTTTCTATTATTTTATGTTTCCTAAGGTGTACTTATATTGTTAGTATGATTTTTACATAAAAAAATGTCATCATTTTGAAATAAAAGGCATTTTTGCTCTGTTTCAAGGGGCGTGTCTGCTGTGAGACTTCAGTGAAAATGCCCACTGTTGTGATTGGCTGACATCTTTGCATTTGAAATGAGTTAGTTTATTTTGCGGAGGGGGCATGGTTTAGCGAGGCACTGCACGCACTGCATGCATGAGAGAGAGAGAGAGGCTGCCTGCGCACTCGTGAACCACGGAGAGCTGGAGGAAGTTTTATTTTACTGAGTTGTTGAGAGCACTGTGCTGTTAGCACGAGCTTATTTGTATCTGACAGTTCTAAATATACAGTTGCAGTCACGTTGACTCTGTCTTCTTCCACCTTATTCTACGAACTTTGTAACACATGTAATGTACCATTACAGCCATCGAGATGAACGAATCGTCAAAGTTCAATTCAATTCAATTCAAATTTATTTGTATAGCGCTTTTCACAATACACATTGTTTCAAAGCAGCTTCACAGAAAGTGCATTTCATAAATGTACATTGAAAAATGTTAGAAAAGAGAATGTTAAAGAAAAAATGTTAGGATAAGTTAATCAATCATGTATTATTTTAGGCCATAACAACGCTGGCGTTGAGTCGTCTCTTCACAGGCGTCGAGTCGTCTCATCTCAGGTGTCGGGGCATCTGAAGTCTCCATCAGAGGCTGGATACAAACTGGAGCTGACGAACTAGTTACCTCGGGACTAGTGTCCCGAGATAACAACAGAAAAGCAGATGGGAAATAATTAGCATAGCTGCTGTTCAGAATATTAATGCTGTTGGTGCGATTTAACTGTAGTATAAAACTTAATTATAATGTGAATGCTTGGCTAAAGAGATGCGTCTTTAATCTAGTTTTAAACTGGGACAGCGAGTCTGAACCTCGAACAATATCAGGAAGACTATTCCAGAGTTTAGGAGCTAAATGTGAAAAAGCCCTCCCTCCTTTAGTGGACTTAGATATCCTAGGAATGACCAGAAGCCTCGAGTTTAGTGATCTTAAAGAGCGCGATGGATTGTAGGGCGATAAAAGATCAGTTAAATACACTGGAGCTAAACCATTTAGGGCTTTATAGGTCAGTAGCAATACTTTGTAATTGATACGGAACTTAATAGGTAACCAGTGTAGGGATGATAAAATTGGTGTTATATGATCATATTTTCTTGACCTAGTAAGCACTCTAGCAGCTGCGTTTTGGACTAACTGCAGTTTGTTTATCGATGATGCAGGACAACCAGCTAATAAAGCATTACAGTAATCTAGTCTCGAGGTCATGAATGCATGAACTAACTTTTCTGCATCAGAAATAGATAGCATGTTACGTAGCTTGGCAATGTTTCTAAGGTGGAAAAATGCCGTTTTTGTAACATATGAAATATGACTTTCGAAAGATAAGTTGCGGTCTAATATAACACCCAGGTCTCTTACTGTAGTGGATAAAGCGACAGGACATCCTTCCAAGTTAAAGTTGTATTGTGAGAGGTTTTGTGGGCAATTTTTTGGACCAATAAGTAACACCTCCGTTTTATCTGAATTTAATAGCAGAAAATTACACGTCATCCAGTGTTTAATATCATCAACACACGCTGTCAGTTTAGATAATTTAGCGTTTTCATCTGGTCGTGATGAAATATATAATTGAGTGTCATCAGCATAACAGTGGAAATTAATTCCATGTTTTCTTATAATATTACCAAGTGGCAGCATATATATTGAGAATAGCAGAGGGCCTAGCACGGATCCTTGCGGCACCCCATAGTCTACTGATGTTATCTTTGATTTTTCCCCATTTAGACAGACAAAATGGTAGCGGTCTGATAAATACGATCTAAACCAGTTTAATGCCTGTCCCTGAACACCAGTGTAATTTTGAAGTCGATCTAATAGTATTTTATGATCTATAGTATCGAACGCAGCACTAAGATCAAGTAGAACTAGTATTGAGATACAGCCTTGGTCAGAAGCTAGAAGTAAATCATTTGTGATTTTAACGAGTGCAGTTTCTGTGCTATGATGCTGCCTGAATCCTGATTGAAATTTTTCATAGATATCATTTTCTTGCAAGAAAGAGCACAATTGAGCGGACACAACTTTTTCTAGTATTTTAGACATGAATGGAAGATTTGATATTGGTCTGTAATTTGCTAGGTTATTATGATCTAATTGTGGCTTCTTAATGAGAGGCTTTATGACTGCCAACTTGAATATTCTTGGAACATGACCTAAAGATAAAGACGAGTTAATAATATTGAGAAGAGGCTCTTCCACTACAGGTAACAACTCTTTCAGTAGTTTAGTGGGTATTGGATCTAATAAACATGTTGTTGGTTTAGATGCAATGATAAGTTTATTTAGCTCTTCCTGTCCTATGGTTGTAAAGCGGTGTAGTAGTTCTTGAGGGGCGATAATTGCGGTTGAATCATAAGACATCATTAATGATTGTACATTTACAATTTTGTTTCTGATGCTTTCTATTTTGTCAGCGAAGAAGTTCATAAAATCATTACTACTAAACTGTAACGGAATATTTTGTTCAGGCGATGCTTGTTTATTTGTTAGTCTAGCCACAGTGTTAAATAAAAACCTTGGGTTATTTTGGTTATTTTCTATTAGTTTGCGGAGATGCTCAGCCCTGGCTGCTTTTAGGGCCTTTTTATAACGTGACATACTTTCTTTCCATGCGATTCTAAAGACCTCTAAATTAGTATGTTTCCATTTACGCTCTAAGTTACGAGTTTCTCTCTTGATAACATGTGTAGCACTGTTGTACCATGGTGCTTTAGTTTTCTCTCTAACCTTTTTTAATCTAATTGGTGCTACAATTTCTAATCTACTAGAGAAAATGGTGCTCATACTGCTAGTCATTTCCTCTAGTTCATCTGTTTGTTTGGGTTCACTTAGCAGCTGAGACAGATCCGGTAAGCTATTTGAGAATCTATCTATAGTGGTTGGAAGGATTGTTCTGCCTGGTCGATAACGTGGCGCAACATGACAGATTTCAGCAGTACGCAGTATGCAAGTTACCATGTAATGGTCAGTGACATCATCACTTTGTGGTATAATATCTATATCGGTTGGGTTGGTTCCATGTGATATAATTAAATCTAGTGTGTGATTAAGACGATGAGTGGGACCAGTGACGTTTTGCTTGACCCCAAAGGAATTTAATAGATCTGTAAACGCAGCCCCTAACGCGTCATTTGTGTTATCTACGTGTATGTTAAAATCTCCAACAATTAATGCTTTATCGACGTTGACCAATAGATCTGAGAGAAAGTCTGCAAACTCTTTTAGGAAAGCAGCATAGGGCCCTGGAGGTCTATATACAGTAGCTAAGGCTAGAGATAATACAGATTTCTTTCTTACATCTAATAGCGTGACATTTAGCACTAGTACTTCAAATGAATTAAACCTGTGACCTGTTTTCTGGGTAACATTAAGAATATCTCTATATATTGTTGCAACACCGCCGCCACGACCAATCAGACGGGGCTCATGCTTATAACAGTATCCTGGCGGAGTAGACTCATTTAGACCGAAATAATCATTTGGCTTAAGCCAGGTTTCAGTAAGGCAAAGTACATCGAAACTATTATCTGTGACCATTTCATTTACAATAACCGCCTTAGGTGTGAGCGATCTAATGTTTAGAAGACCTAGTTTTAGAAATTGTTTTTGTTCACTAATATTGAGATTTTCTGGTTTAATCACAATTAGATTTTTCCTAGATCCTACAGTAGATTTAATGTTTGACCTCACTAAACGAGGAATAGACACAGTTTCTATATAATGTTCTACATTGGTACTTATGTCAATTAAGTTAGTACAAAATTGGTTTTGTTCACTAATATTGAGATTTTCTGGTTTAATCACAATTAGATTTTTCCTAGATCTTACAGTAGATGTAATGTTTGACCTCACTAAACGAGGAATAGACACAGTTTCTATATAATGTTCTACACAGTTATGTTCAGACACAGTTTCTATATAATGTTCTACACAGTTATGTTCAGACACAGTTTCTATATAATGTTCTACATTGGTACTTATGTCAATTAAGTTAGGACAGCAAATACTGTTATTTGGACTTTGACTTACTAGTCATATGATGGTGTGCAGCGCTCTGGAGATGTTGTCCGACAGAAGAGCCGCTCCGATTCTGCTGGGGTGAAGGCCATCAGGACGGAAGAGCCTAGGTCGCTCCCAAAACAGATTCCAATTATTTACAAAGAGCAGCTTCTGTTCATTACACCATGACATTAACCATTCATTTAGAGCAAATAATCTACTGAACTTTTCATGTCCTAGTCGGTACGTGGGAAGCGGTCCGGACACGATGATCGCTGCTTCAGGCGATGTTCTGCGCACCGTCTCGATCAGGCTCCTGTAGTCCCTCTTCAGAACCTCCGTCTGTCGCAGCCTGGTGTCGTTCGTCCCCGCGTGCAGCACGACAGCTCCGATGCGCTCGTCACCGTTCAGGATCTCGGGAACCTGCGCAGCGACATCGAGAACACGAGCACCAGGAAAGCAGTGAGTGATAACCTTGCCTTTACCTGAGGTAGCGTGGACATGCCGGACGATGGAAGTACCGATGACCACAGCGTCGCGTTCCGTCTCGCGAAGAGGGGAGAAGCGGTTCCGGGTGGAGATCTCGAAGACCGGGAGGGGCGGAGAGGTCCTCGCTCTGGTCCTGGCTCGCGTCTTCCGCTGTGGAAACACCCAGGGTCCATGGCGCTGTGTCGGTGCCGGAGTGAACGAAACCAGGGATGATGATCGCGTCCTGGGTGCTTGGGTCCTGTGCAGAGAAACACGCGGAGTAGACGAGGTCGGAGTCAAAATGTTAGTATCCACTGACTTGTGCGCATCGGCGCGTGATGTTTCAAGCGCCGTTCGCCGCTCTCTCAGCACAGCTTGTCTGTCTAGAAGGCCGCGAATCTGACTCGCCAACGACTCCAACTCCAACTGCACCGAATGCAGCTCGAACGTGTCCTCACCTGCACTCAAAGGTAACATTAGACACACATCCGAGTTATTCGCCATTGTAGCAGAAGTGCTACGATGGCGAATTGTAGCTATCAGTGTTTACCGGGTGTAACGTTAAACAAGTTACCACGCGTGCAAGGCTAGCGGGCTACCGGTGTAAACAAGTTACCACGCGTGCAAGGCTAGCGGGCTACGGCTAGTAGCGGAAGTTCGGATATAAGTAGCGATATCAAAGCAATCCGATTGTTTTTTATAGAGAATCGTATCGGAGATATGTTCACACGCTGTAAATAATAGAAAGTATTCGTTTGTAAGCCGTGTAAGCAAAGTGTGGATTATAGCTAGAGGTCGACCGATAGTGGATTTTACAGATACCGATAACTAGGTTGGACCGCACTTGCCGATAACCGATTAATCGACTGATAGTTTTTCAAATGGATACTGGATAAAAAAACATAATTAAAACAGTGCTGAACTTTGAAAATGTGCTACATTAAAAACATATAAATATTAATATTAAAATTAGAAGTTCTAACAGAACAAATTCTTCAGAAAATAATTTAAACATTAAAATATTACAGGTCAAATTTGTTTCTTTACCTATAATCTAGAAACATGCATGTACATTTTCATAGGTAACACTTTGCAAGTCCCTATGCAACAAGGATGTGTTAGCTTACATGAACTAAAAGCATTATGCATACATTTTTATAGCATGTATTAATATAAGCAATACAACTGTACCTTGATCATTCATGTTAGTTCATAGTGCATTAACCAAGGTTAACAGATACAAATTCAAACAATTTAATGTTGAAATTAACATACTGACAATGAACAATACTTCCACAGCATTCAGTTATTTTCATGTTAATGCAGCATCTAGTGAAGAAATGAATGACTTTATAATGATTTGGTAACAAGTACTGTAGTGCTCTGTATTCATACCGTTTTGCTGTCGTGTTTTAAACATCTGAAGTGTCAGTGCTCTCTGTGTAGCGTGTGCTCTTCGTTCAGCGCGTGGTAATGTAAACAACACGTGAGGGTTTTTTTCGCCTCTAGAGGCCGCTCTCGTGCTATATCATGACAGCAGACCCTTCTCAGAGCTCTCATACTGTGTAATGACAGCGCACCCATCTCAGCCGCACCAGCAATGGACGCAACACAGGAAAACTATCGGTGTGGATTTTTGCAGATAACCTATTGTTCCACCAATCAACTATTGGTGCTGATTAATCGGCAAAACCGATGAATCGGTCGACCTCCTAATTATAGCATTATTTTATGATCTATTCCTATCACATGAAAGGCTGCAGTGATGAGCATTGAGTACACAGGCAGACTGTTGATCGCGTGAATGCAGTGATCTCCTCATTGCAACGCGTTTTCTCTCACAAAATGCTTTCACCACAACTAACAGCAAATACGACGTCGACATAAATACAGTAAGAGCTTCGCTGTGCTGCATAACAGCGTCATTCATTATAACGGCAGTTTGGGCAAGTGTGCAGATACACTCGCAACGTGTGATTGACAGATCCGAACATTATAAAGAGTGTTCTTTGATCGTTCTCTGTAGTTTAATCACTTAAAAACCGGATTTGTTTCATGCTACTAACAGAAACGATCGTTTTAGTCACTGGCTTGATTCACTGATACATTACGCTTAGGGCATCAAGACGGCGATCATTAAACGATCTAGAAAGAAAGTCTGAGTGAACTTGAATGGTTAGCTACACATGAGAAATCACTGATCACAGATCAGGCATTAATGAACACTTTTACTCACTGTTTGTCGCGGTGCTGTAGAATTCATAGCGTAAAGTCTGTTTGTAAAGCCTGCGCTGACATAAACTGAATCCATTTTCCCCCAATGCTCTGGGCGGGCAAAGCAGAGGAAGGGGAGGTAACCTTTCCTGGTATGACGTCATAACTGGAAAATTCAAGATCAGCTTGTCTGAGCTCTCATTTTCTCAAAGGCAGAGAAAGACAGCCAGAACTCGGTGTACACCCATCTAAATTTCTAGCCACTTGGGGACCATATACAGGCTAGGGGAACTCATATTAAGGTTAAAAAACCTCATAAAATGACATTTTCATGCCATGGGACCTTTAAAACGTATACTTGTTTTTAATCGCGATTAATCACAGAAAAAAATGTGTGATTAATCGAATTAATTATTTTAATCTATTGACAGCACTGATAAAATATCAAATGTAAAATATTTGGACACTTCCTGGTTGTCGAATGTCATTGGATCATGTCCATATTTTTTTTTACATTAGTCTCTAGTCGCCTGGTTCAGAAATTCAGCGACCGCTTTTTTTATTGGATGGCGGTGTTGCTGTGGTGCTGATGCTGTCAGGTGCCAGGGATGATGCAGCTCATTTCTGACCCACTGCATAGCGTCCATCTGTTCCATGCCTGAGCTACGCCCATTTCACACCATTGATGAAGAGAGCTGCTAGGTGTGAACACAAACAGTATCGCATGCAGAAATAAAGTTTGAGTGTCATTTTCAGCCTTGTATCCGTTCTTGCTCTCTCTTATCAAAGCTTAACATGGCCTATATTTATCTGCTGAAAAATCCAGCAATGCTAGTAACCAGAATATGGGATGTTTTGGTGTGTGATGCTGGGATATCACACAGTATGGTCAGGGGCTGGTTGTATAAACACACACGGAGATGAAGATAACTCTGTAATACTTAATAAATCCACACGATGATTCACAAGAACAGGAACAGAGCAACACACAACACATCCACATTAGACGACACGTGACAATGAACTGAAAACAGAACCGAACATATATACAGGTGATGATGGTGATTGATAAGTGCACAGCTGAACATAACTAGTGTCCGTGACAGCAAATGAGTGATGAAGGCAGACGATGACGAAACATAAGTCCAAACTAACGTGATTGTGACAAGTATACATTGGCAACACATTTTAGGGTTATCAGGAGTAAATTGGGGCTTACCCACTTTCAAAATTGCTAGTGTCAAGTGTTGCTTCATCGAGTGTTAAACGGTTTAAGTCTGGGGTTTAAAAGACATTAAAGGGTTAGTTCATCCAAAAATGAAAATTACCCCATGATTTACTGACCCTCAAGCCATCCTAGGTGTAACAGAAACAGCAAATCACTGCCATTATAATGCTTGGAAGAGCCACAACATTTTTTAATAGAACTCTGATTGTATTCGTCTGAAAGAAGAAAGTCATGTACACCTAGGATGGGATGAGGGTGAGTAAATCATGGGCTAATTTTCGTTTTTGGGCGAACTATCCCTTTAACTCAATGTGAAAAGCCTTTTTGTATTAAAGGCTTGTTGTATTAAACTACAGGTAATTGTAAACAGGCATTGTATTAAACTACAAGTAAAACATTTATTAAACTACAAGTAAAGTATCTCTCCCACACACAGTAAGTGTAGATATTGATTTTTGTCCTTTTCTTTTGTGCCGTAAAATGGATAGTCCTTTTATCCTGTATCATCAAGTCACTGTCAGACTGTTGACATTATATCTTGATGACGGGTGCGATCCATCAAATAGACATGATCATTTTCTTCCTCTATCTGATAACCCCTTATCCCTGGATAACAGGGTACTGATAAAATAGACATGTTTGGCAGATTACACTGCTATGCTACTTAGATTAAGCATCATTTTATTTAAAGAGGAACCTGAATGTTTTATCATTAGAAAAAGGCCATTCTAAAAAATGATTTTAGTAGCTTCCGAGGCTTATGATTAAGCCTGCTCCTAGATTAGTGTACAAGGGCAACATTTTCCTGGAGTATTATCAGCAGCAGTGAATTATGGGATGCTGGGACTGCCGCAGACTTTTGGCCCTGTGTCAGCAGATGATAGCTGGAGATTATGCCCAGAACAAGCTCCGCAAGGCCAATGATGTGCTGTAGCTTTATGGAGAGTAGTTTAAAAATCGATTCAACCCTTAAGAGTCAGTGCAGGGACCTTGAGTCAAGGGAAATGGATCCGACCGCTTTTCGTTCCTTTTTTTGTGACCCCGTGCAGACACACTCCACCCATCTCCACTCGATCAGCCTCCCTGTTGCTGCAGAAATCCGAATCCATTCAGAAATTCAGTTTGCTCTGCTCTTTTACAGTGTAAGTTTGAGTAAGTAATTTGAGTTCGGCTTGCAGCTTGTTAAAATACCGCCTGCTGGGCTCTTTTATAATTCATTTAACAGCGATCTTAATAAATTATATAACAGACGTTTACTCACAAGGAATATTCTTAAGACAAATAAAAACAAATTAAGTAGCTGTGTTATGAAGCAAAACAAACTTGCAATCACAATTGGTTGGAGTTAAATGTTTATTAAATGTTGCCAATGTTCATGCCATATTCATTTCATTTTACTGTTAAATGCCATATTTTTGTTAAAGCTGGCTTATCTGTCGCCATTTGTGGTAGAAAATAAAATTGGAGGTTTCCTCAGACGCCAAGGAGGGATGGTGTTTAGAAGTGTCCATGTTAATTGCTATTTTACGGAGACACAAACACACTAGAATGAATGACAGCTAAAATGCCTGCTATTTTCCAGCATTTGACCTGACAGGCTAAACCATAAATGATTATGGTAGGCCTAACGTGGTGAATTGGGAAAAAAACTATTATTTTACTTTAATAATAAAATTTAGTTTATATTTAAGCACAGCATCTTCTGTAATGCAGCTTTAACAAAGTATTTCTTGATAATGTACCAAATAAGATTCATTCATTTCATTTTAATCATTTGAAAACATTGCATTTCTTTGATATGGTTTGCTCACATCACTGGGAGTCAAACTATGGTTAAAATTTGCCTTTGGCACTTGGTGAGTGTTAAATTTAGGTGGTGGTTCATTTTTGGCATTTATAGAGTTGTAAATAAACTTTTTCTTTTGGTTGTTGTAAGTAAACAACTTGTTCATTTGTACCTTTGTTGTAAGTAAGTGCAAATTGCACAAGTTTAATGTTTGAGCAGGCATTGTGCTGTCTTATCTGTTCATCAGGTGTAAAATTGTGTCTTCTAGATGAAGGCTCTGTTCTATTTTGGATTTGTCTAAAATTAGCTGGGAGCTGTGATGCAGTCTGGAAGCAAAAGAGAGAGATGAGAACTGACAGTAAACCTGAGTTTACATTAGTTATCTTAAAGGGCCTCTATTATGCTATTTTAAAGGTTCATAATTTTGTCTCTTACAACAGGTTTACATGTGTCAAAGGTCAAAGAACACTTTCATTTTCTCATAATATTGCGTTTTGTAAACCCCATTTAGACGGAATCGTCTAAAGATTGTACTGCTGTTGTATCACTGTGGTCATTTTAAAGGTGCACTACGTAACTTTTCCGTCCACTAGAGGTCGCCTGTTCAAAACAAGGGCGTAGCTTGATGACGCCACGTTTGAGCGCAGAATCGTGGGACATGTGGTCTTCACCTCACAGTCGGTGGAAAAGAATCGGGATAGGACTCGGGTAGAAATCATGTTCATGGATGTGATTATTAAAGGGTTGGTTCACCCTAAAATTAAAATTCTGTCATTAATTACTTACCCCTTTGTTCATCTTCGGAACACAAATGAAGATATTTTTGTTGAAATCCAATGGCTCAGAAATGGCAGCAATGCAACTTAAACTCACAAGACCCATAAAAGGTACTAGAGACGTCGTTACAAAGTCCATCTCACTACAGTGGTTCTACAATAACTTTATGAAGCGCCGAAAATAGATTTTGTGCGGAAAAAAAATTCAAAATAACGACTTAATTCAAGCAAGTTTCTTTCTTCCGCCTGGGCCTTTGACGTGAACTCACGAAGCACCACGACGCATGCGTGAGAATATGACTTTCATTTTGCGGCTTTGATAAGGCACTTTTACGTGCACTCAGGAAATCCAGGAAATGCACACTTTAGCCCCATTTTGACAACTACGCCAAGACCTAAAGCAAGACCAATGTAGAATTCAACAGCGTAGATATGACGCGTCTTCCTCTGCTTGTAAACAAAGCTCCTCACTACCGGGTCATGTGTCAGAACGCCGGCTCTACGTTATATTCTCGCGCATGCGTCGTGGTGCTTCGTGAGTTCACGTCAAAGGTTCAGGTGGAAGACAAGAACTTGTTGAATAAAGGTATTTAGATTTTTTTTTTTTTTAGCACAAAAACTATTCTCATCGCTTCATAAAGTTATTGTAGAACCACTCTAGTGAAATGGACTTTGTAACAACGTCTTTAGTACCTTTTATGGGTCTTGTGAGTGCAAGTTACATTGCTGTCAATGGAGGCCTTTCTGAGCCATTGGATTTCAACAAAAATATCTTAATTTGTGTTCCGTAGATGAACAAAGGTCTTAGGGGTGTCGAACGACATGAGGGTAAGTTATTAATGACATCATTTTAATTTTTGGGTGAACCAACCCTTTAACGTTACTGTAGTATGAAGCAGAGCAGGACGGAGTGTTGTGGAGCTGAGCAAGGCCGCTGGAGCGATTGTTAATAAGATGAAGGCAACACACGCCTCGCGAGCAGCCAGACTTTTATTATGACACAATAGCCGGCTCCACTTCCGGTTTTCCGGCCATGAGTATGAGGTAACGCAGCTCTGTTTATCATATTAGATACATCTGAGTGTGTTGAAAATTATGTTATGACGTTACTCTGTGCGTTCGCTCGGCGGCTGCTATGACATTTGTTCACACTGCAGTGAGAGTAAAGCGTTTCTGCAAAATTAAACCGGAAACCGAGGGGAACACAGATATGACGTCATCGCCAGGCGACTACCTCACACGTCCCGGTTCCTTGGTTAAAATAGCAATTTCTCACGATTTACAAATAGTTGGAAACATTTGGGATATTGTAAGTACTCAACTGAACAAAATATATAACACTGGCCTAGTGGTTTTTGGATATTTTACTGAAATGTTTTTACATAGTGCACCTTTAACCACTGACTCTTCACATCCTCATCCGTTGGAAGAGTTTGCAAAGAGAATTTGCTTTTACAGAGCAGAAAACAGCCTCTTCTCGACATGTACACTACACAGCTACAGCATTTGTGTCAAAGTAGACGTTGTTTGTGGGCAATCAATGCAAACCATTGGGATTGTCGATAATAATTTAATTGATCAAACTTATCGATCGTCGATTAAGCAAGGTAATGCGCATGTGCATGTAATCTTATTCTCCTTTGTTTTGGGCATGTTAAGCTTCAGGGTGTTACGACGGCACCAGACAGCCTAAAGATCTATTGTTCAACCTCTTTTCTGTATGCAGACTCCTGGATGAGGCTGATGACAGTGGTGTTGTCTGCAAACTTCAGAAACTTGACAAATGGGTCTTTAGAGGTGCAGTCATTTGTGTATAAGGAGAAGAGCAGTAGGGAGAGGATGTAACCCTGAGGAGCACCAGTGCTGAGATTGATATAAGTTTTCCCAGTCTCACTAGCTGGTGCCTATCTGTCAGAAAGCTGGTGATCCACTGACAGATTTGGGTGGGCAAGAAAAGCTGGGTCAGTTTGTATGATAGAAGATCTGGTCTGATGGTGTTGAAAGCCGAACTGAAGTCCACAAATAAGATCCCGGGTCTTTCGAGATGTTGCAGGATCAGTTGACTGCATCCTACACAGTTGCTCTGTATGCAAACTGCATCAATGTTAATCATAGTTGAGCTGCTTAATATTTTAGTATTCCACCATGAGAAATCTGGTCACCCTATTTTTATCTCTTCTGAGAGTAAAATGGGGTTATGTTTTTTAGCTCCCCTGACCCCTGTTCTCGTCTGGGAAAAGGCCCAAGCATGAGAAAATGAACAATGAGTCTTGTACAATGAGAGAAAGTGGGAAATGAAGAGAGGGGGTCAGTGCGTCCAGCTGTTGGTTATGATACTGCACACCCATAAATGGCTTCAGCAGATCCTCTATATCATTCTGTACTGTAGCTGTCACTGCAGATTTCTGGTGCTCCAACACATATACTCAAACACTGTTCTCTATTAGTGTGCGTTTCATGTTTGCACAACTTCAGTCTGGGCTTAAAACAAAGGACTTTGTGTCCTTAGTGATTCTCTGTGGCACAGCGCTGTTCTCTGGAATGAGCTTCTCAGTCACATGATTTATTTGGTCCATCACACACTTAAGACCGTTTCTAAGTGTGTGACACTCTATTGTTCACAAGCTTGGGGTTGGTCGATTTTTTTTTTTTTTTATAATTTTGAAAGAAGTCTCTTCTGCTTACCAAGGCTGCATTTATTTGTTGCAAAAAACAGTAAAAACATTAATATTGTTAGCTGTTTTCTATTTTGATTAATAATTCTAATATGTTGATTTTCTGCTCAAGAAACCTTCTGATAATTATCAGTGTTGAAAACAGTCGAGCTGCTTCATATTTGAGTGGAAACTGGTTTCAGGATTCTTGGTTGAATATAAACTTCAAAAGAACAGCATTTATTTGAAATATAAATATTTTTTTAACATTATAAATACCCTTTCTTTCACTTTTGATCAATTGAATGCATCCCTGCTTAATAAAAGTATGAATTTCTTACTTATTTGAACGGTATGATTGATAATATATTTATAACATGCTTTAATGGAAATTTAGGGAATCTTTTCAAATTATTAATTATTATGAACAGCATTAACTTTATCAAAATATAAAAAGAAATTATTCAAATGCACTGATCACCAAATCAGTGTTAAGAGAACGTTTGTGATTGGATAATGCTTCTGATTTACATAATGACGGAATACAGCATATTTTATAGTGATGGATTCTGATGGAACAGCACCATTTGAGAAGGTGTCAGAAAACAGGTAAGGCAAAAGATCAGAGGAGATCTCTCGGAAAAGATACAAGTAGTTGAGAGAGTTCAGGAGTTCTGTGTTGAATGTGAATGGTGGAGGAGGTGGGTAACGATGGAGAAGGGATGAGAAGGTGGAGAACAGTCTCTGTGGGTTTTAAGTGTTGATTCTGGAGTGAAAATACGATGTCTTGGCTGAGTAGCTGTCAGAGCAACATTCACAGAGAAGGATGTGTTTTTTCTTCAGTTCTTCAGGGGAAATGATTTTCTTCCATCTTCTCTATGAAACACAGTTTTGCTGTGCTACTGCCAAGGCTATTGGAAAGCCAGAGGCTGGACAAAGGGTGTCAGGCCGGCTTTGTGTTAATTGCTAATTAGAGCCACATGCAGTCAAATGAAACCATACTGGAAAAAATGTACTTGCTTGGAAAATATTTAAACATATACTAACACATATTGAAAAATAGGGCCAAATTTACAGCTTGCGCCATCACAAACCATCTTTTGCCGTTAAAAAACTAGTGCTGAAAGGGTGTGGGCAGGGTTATTTTTGCGGCTGACCTTTCAGACGCAACATTTATGGGAGGAGAGTAGGGCTGGGCGATATATCGCATGACATTGTTAGGCGCATCTCGTCAGTAAAGCCGGTTCCTTGATTAGTAGTAAATCGCCATCACCTGCTTTCAGATAGAGCGGCATTTACTACACAGAGCCGTAGTTCACTGACAAGCTGAGCCATATCGCATTAATAATCGCAGGCGATACGTCCGTGATAATTAATGCGATATGGCTCAGCTTGTCAGTGAACTACGGCTCTGTGTAGTAAATGCCGCTCTATCTGAAAGCAGGTGATGGCGATTTACTACTAATCAAGGAACCGGCTTTACTGACGAGATGCGCCTAACAATGTCATGCGATATATCGCCCAGCCCTAGAGGAGAGTGTTTCAATTATGCAAGGTGATTTACAAAGGTTTGCGCTAGTCAATTTACTGGTGTTTGCAGCATTGTTTACCAACCAAAACCAGAATTTAATATGCGCTGCTCTTGGTAGATTGCATTGGTTATTATGGAAATGATCCGGCTGCGTCTGTGTTCTTTCATTTGCGTGTCGTCGCAGATCACACGCAGAACTCTCCACTCCCATCTGCGCTTTTTTGGAATTGTGCTCTCGCGGTCTAATTTGTTAGTAAATCTAGCCCATAATGTGACATGCTTACATTGTGACATTCTTCTGATGAAAACAACAGCAACACAATTCTAAATAAATTTATAAATTACTGCCTTACCATGGGTGCAGAGGTGCAATGATTTTACGCACCGCCTGAAAATAGTCCCCAGCACGTTCTCTGTGCAAGCAGGTTGTCACGTTGGTTATGTTGACGGGTAGTAAGCCTATTTTCAGGCACTGTGTAATATCATTGCGCCGCTGCACCCATGGTGCGGCACAAAATTCCTTGATTATTACGCAGGAATGATAGTATAGTTCCTAGACTCATAGAAAATCACAACTTTTCATTTTCCGTCGGTCTTAGTATACAATGTAACTATACACATCACAACATGTAAATACGGAAATGTTGTCGTTATTGTGTCACTTATTGAGCAGTAGGCTAGCTGGAGCCATTTACCTCCAGTCTTTGTGCTAAGCTAGGCTAGTGGTGGGTGCATCAGATAGAGTTATGGCACGCACGGAGATGAGAATGGTATGGACTTATCTAACTCTGGGGGATACGGTGAATAAGATAAAGTCCCAAAAAGTCGGCGTGTTCCTTTAAGGAAAAAAACGTCTTGGTTACGTCTGTAACCTTAGTTCCCTGAGTAGGGAGCGAGACGCTGCGTCACCGCTTTGGGAACGCCTCTGCGTGATTGCGTCGTGAAGCACGTATGTCATCAGTCCAATAGAGAGACGGAACGTCATAGACGGGTGACGTCATCGACTGGAAAGTATAAAGCATCCCCGGAAACACACGCCCATAGCTTCTGTAAAAAGGATGAAGCAAGGTGCTCGCGGGCATGCAGGGAGTATGGCAGGGGGACGCAGCGTCTCGTTCCCTACTCAGGGAACTAAGGTTACAGACGTAACCAAGACATTCCCCTTCATGGGAACTCGAGCTGCGTCACTGCTTTGGGAATGAGACTAACCACGCCCCCATAGTAGCTGGATGCCCGCCTGTGTACTCAGGAAGCGAGCACCCGAGCCCCCGGAGTAGTGTTAATATCTAGTTCATAGAACCTGATGAAAGTGAGCGGTGAGGACCATCCCGCCGCATCACAAACATCCTGCAGGGAAGCCCCTGCCAAAAGAGCCTGAGAGGCCGCCATACTCCTAGTAGAGTGGTCCCGGACAGCCAAAGGAGAAGGCTGCCCGGCCGCCACAAAAGCAAGTGAAATGGCCTCGAACACCCACTTGCTCATCCTCTGCTTAGAAACGGGTCCCCCTCTCGAGGGTGACCCGTAACACACAAACAACTGTTCAGATCTCCTCCACAGGGTAGCTCTGTGGACATAAGCATCTAGTGCACGAACAGGGCAAAGCAGATTAAGTCTTTCCTGGTCTGACGTCACAAAGGGCGGAGGACAGAAGGCCTGAAGTACAATAGGTCTCACAGGATTAGTGAGAATCTTCGGAACATAACCCGGCCTAGGAGACTGGAAGGCCCTGGCCATACCGGGAGCAAATTCCAAGCACGAGGGTGCCACCGAAAGGGCTTGTAAATCTCCAATTCTTTTCAAAGAAGAAATAGCAAGCAGAAAGATAGTTTTAAGAGTAAGAAACTTCTCTGAAACTTCCTCAAGTGGCTCAAAGGAAGCCTCGGAAAGGCCTTGAAGCACAATGGCCAAGTCCCAAGCTGGCACCCTGGTGCGAACAACAGGTCTTAACCTCAAGGTTCCACGGAGGAAACGAGTTACTAACCCAAAGGAGTGTGGTAAGCAGCTAAGGCCGCCACATACACCTTCAGTGTGGAGGGAGCTAACCCAGTGGAGAATCTCTCCTGCAGGAACTCCAGCACCGCACTCGCAGGGCAGTTAACTGGATCCCACAAGCGAGCTCTACACCATAAGGTGAAGAGTCTCCACTTCAGTGCGTACAGTTTCCTCGTGGAGGGAGCTCTAGAGTGTAGAATGGTCTCAACAACCTCGGTTGAGAGACCAGAACTTATGAGCTGGACCCCCTCAGAGGTCAAGCCCACAGCTTCCGCAACTCTGGGCGAGGGTGTACGAAGACACCGTCCGCCTGAGAAAGAAGGTCCTCCCTGAGCGGAATCTCCTGGGGAGAGCCGTCGAGGAGAGACACAATGTCCGAGAACCATACTCGGCCGAGAACCATATCGCCCCCTTTTGCAGCAGAGTCTGTACTTCTTGAGACATAACCAGAGCCTGCTCGGGGCCCAACACTGTGGGTAGAACCCCGTTGAAACTGGGAGGACGACATCTGAATTGAATGGCGTACCCAATTTTCATGAACCGCAGGACCCAACGAGATATATTTGGCAGATTCTCCCACTCTGACACAAAATCTACTAAGGGTACCAGCCTCTCGCGAGTGCAGCGCCCTGTAACGGCGAACCGGCAGGGAACAACTGGCCCGACAGCGCCACCTCCCTCCTCGGAGGGGGCGGGCCATCCTCGGATGACTCGCGAGGGCCCTCCACGCCCCGGCACTCGGGCGGGGTTGGTGGAATGACCCTGTGAGGGTGCTGAAGGCTGACGGGTACCGTGAGATGAGGTAAGCACCGTCCGCCCCCAGAAGGGATCACCCTCACAGCCCTGAGCCCACCGGTGTCAGGGCTTCTTCGACGCAGCCTTCCGCGAGACAATAAGTGTCCTCAGATCAGTCTTGCCCTTGGAAGGCTGCGCCGCCCGCCGCCCACCGCCCACCGCCCCACCGCCCCACCCTTTCTGAGGGGATGCGCGGGGTTTGCGAGGGAGAAACTGCTTGAGTGCCGCAGATTGCTTCTTTGCCTCCTGGAACCTGACGGTAACCGTAGTAACGGAGTCACCGAACAGGCCCTCAGGAGACACCGGCGCATCAAGCAGAAAACTCTTATCCTTTTCTTTAATCTCGGTCAGATTTAGCCTAAAATGTCTTTCCGTGACCATCAGGGCTGCCATAGAACGGCCAATTCATCTGGCCGTCTCCTTGGTGGCACGGAGGGCTAAATCTCCCGAGGATCAGAGCTCACTGACCACATCAGCTCCGATCTCAGCGCTTTCCCCCAGGTCCCTCAGCAGGTCAGCCTGGTATGCCTGCACTATAGCCATAGTATGCAGACATGTGGCGGCCTGACCTGCTGCCGGGTATGATTTGCCCACTAAAGCTGATGTTACTCTGAGCGGTTTAGTGGGCAGCGACGGAGCCTTAATAGTCGATGCTGATTCGGGAGAGAGATGGCTCGCAAGCGTCTCTTCCACCCTCGACACCGAACCATACCCATGCCTTTTCAGCCCCCCGATGTTACTATACACAGATGTATGGGGACTGAAAACTCTGGCGGACATGGGCCGCCTCCACGATCTCGACACCTCAGTGTGGAGATCCGCGAAGAATGGAAGGCTCCGCCGCGGAGGCTGAGCAGGACGGGCAGGCAGGAAGCGCTCATCGAGCCTACTTTTAACAGCGGCGCGCTCCTGGTTAATATCCTGCGCTGGCCAGTCGATGTTTAATCTGGCCACCGCTCTGCTCAGAACATCTGCAAGCTTCTCACTCGCGGGGGATTGAAGTGGCGAATCTTCAACCCCCGGCTCGATACTGCAGACATCAACCTCCTCGGAGGATGACAGCTGCAGCACCGAGGCCGCCCACTGGGCGGGAGAAACCACAGCGCGGGCTCCCGAACCCAGAGAAGCAGCCGTGGATCTGACGGGAGAAGGCTGAGATAGGGCGGGGCCCGTCTCAAACCCACCCGATAGATCCATTTGCGAACCCCACGTCGCGAGCAGTCGCTGTGCCTCAACAACAGTGGGGCCCGAGCCGCGGGGAGCGCGAACCGGGACGCCCTCCTCAAAGAGCGCCCGGCGGGATCGCAGCACACGCAAAGGCAAAGCCTCACAATGCTTGCAGCCGGCACCCTTGAGTGCCGACTGCGCGTGCTGCTCACCCAAGCAAACAACACACATTAGATGTGTATCCCCGCGAGTGATGTAACGTGAGCAGGGAGGAACACATCTAACGAACTGCTGTTCACTCGCCATTTTCTCTCAAACAAAGTCAGTGTGTGTGTAATTTGAAAAACAAGAAAGTCTGAACTCGGACACAAAACACAGAGCTGACAATCGACAATAGACACAGAGCGGTTGCTGAAAACAACAGAAGCTATGGGCGTGTGTTTCCGGGGATGCTTTATATTTTCCAGTCGATGATGTCAGCCGTCTATGATGTTCCGTCTCTCTATTGGACTGATGACATACGTGCTTCACGACGCAAGCACGCAGAGGCGTTCCCAAAGCGGTGACGCAGCTCGAGTTCCCATGAAGGGGAACCATTTTACCACTACTGATGTAAACAGGCCTATAAAGGGAGCCCTCTCATTGTTACTGGTAATCTGTGTTGATTTCTGTTTTGGCTGGATTTGACACGCGTTTCAGTTTGTTTCTATAGTTTTTTCATTGATTAACTATTAACTGGCTTGTTTTGTTGATTGTCTAGTTTGCTCTATTTAAGCCCTGTGTTTTGTTCACTTCATTGTCTGTTCCCTTCGGATATTGGGCCAAATTCCAAGCTCTGAGCCCTCTCCCCGGACAGCATGCCAAATACGCACATTTTATACTAAATCCAAGTATATATAACTTTTGAAAACTTGTGAAAAATTATTCATGTAGTCCTAACACAAAATGATTACATTAATGTCTTCCATTTTACAAATTTAAGTGGATTGAACATAATGGAATGAATTTGTCATAAAATGTTCAAGGATTGTGTTGTTTTAGCTCATTTGTAACAAAGTAATTTGCATTAGCAGCAAGAATCATTTTTGAGTGTAGAAACCTTATGAACACTTAATGATAGATGATCATTTCAATTATTGATTCCATTAACAATACCATTTTATTATGTTGATACCACAGCAAATACTAATATGCTAATGAACACTTTGTTATTTAAAAATGCATATAAACAAACAAACTGGAATTTCTTTATTAGTTTTGACTTAGTACTTTTGATATTTCTATTCTATGAATACATTCATCATAAGAACACCTTGAAATAATGAGAACTTTACGAAAACCTTATGGACACATAAAGGAAGCATACAGAACATGTGATGAAAACATTATAAGCATCTTTTGAACCCTTAAAGACTACATAATGAAGAGTTCATGAATAGCTAATAAATCAAGCACAGATAGTCAAAAGTGTGTTGAGAGTATGGTGTTTATCTCTAAATACTGCTGAAGAAATGTATAACACTGACAGGGTGTTCATTTCAGTTATTTAATATCTGCAATCAGCCCCAGATATTGCTTTCATTACTGTTTGTATGCCATATAAATTGATTATTGTACACAGAAAGACCCATGAGAGGAGCCCTGTGAATTGAGGAAGACAGAGGAGGGAAAAATAAGAGGGTCAAGGAGTAGCGTGTGTGTGTGTGTGTATGTGTGTGTGTGTGTGTGTGTGTGTGTGTGTGTGTGTGTGTGTGTGTGTGTGTGTGTGTGTGTGTGTGTGTGTGTGTGTGTGTGTGTGTGTGTGTGTGTGTGTGGAGAGTTGTTGCAGGCAAAGCAAAGAGGAGAGTGGCCGGGTTATTTGAGATCATTATGCAGTTGGCAGCACTCCGTTCTGGCTCTACCCTTCCTCCCTCTCTCTCTCTCTCTCTCTCTCTCTCTCTCTCTCTCTCTCTCTCTCTCTCTCTCTCTCTCTCTCTCTCTCTCTCTCTCTCTCTCTCTCTCTCTCTCTCTCTCTCTCCTGCTCCAGTGAGGATGAAAATGAGCAATGTGCAGCTGCAGCCAAAGACAGCTGGGAGGGTCTCACTCTCTCAAAAATTACAGCATACCCATCTGTGTGTGTTTGGTGTGTGCGGTCATGAGCAGATTTTACCATTTTATAATTATATACAATGACTTTCACAATAGTTGTTCTTGTGTCTTGGGGAATGCGTGTGTCACACACACCTTTTGTTAGGCTTTTTTAAGGGGGTGTTGCTGAAAACAGAGAGTAGTTTATTTGGGCAAAACAATGAGTTGTGTGTGTGTGTGTGTGTGTGTGTGTGTGTGTGTGTGTGTGTGTGTGTGTGTGTGTGTGTGTGTGTGTGTGTGTGTGTGTGTGTGTGTGTGTGTGTGTGTGTGTGTGTGTGTGTGTGTGTGTGTGTGTGTGTGTGTGTGTGTGTGTGTGTGTGTGTGTGTGTGTGTGTGTGTGTGTGTGTGTGTGTGTGCGTGGTCCTGGAAAACCCAACGTTATGTCCCCACAAAGATGGCAGTATCTGAAATCCTTGTCTTTGTGAGGAAATTTTTTTGGTCCCCAATAGGAAAACAGCTTATAAATCATACTATGATGTTTTTTGAAAATGTAAAAATGCAGCGTAAAAGTTTTCTGTGATGGGTAGGTTTAGGGTTAGGGGATAGAATATTCAGTTTAAAAATGTATTATGTCTATGGAAAGTCTCCATAAAACCCAACTAAGGGTTCAGGTTAGGCACTTAGTTGAGATGGGTAGGGTTAGAGTGAGGAGCTAGAGATTGCATTGTGTCAATGCAAATGATATTGTCCTTTAAATGCTTAATCTCTTTGAAAGTCAGGTGGCTTCTGATTGAAAAAAAGTGCACTTAAAGTGATTCTAACTATATATCATTCCTCTGTGCCGTTATTGTTATGGTTGTGGTCATGTGGTGTGGACTCCCTATTCTCATAGAGTTAGAATGATTATTAAAACTTCATAGATATTGTTATAGTTTTTGTCCTTGGTGTGAACAGCTCTTAAACATAATAGACACTGGTGATAACAACATGTTTACATTTCCTTTAGTGAATTTGAATACTCTGATCTGTGCAGAACTCGCAGCCATGATGCCACGGATTGTATAGTTTTCACACATTGCTATGCAGTAGCTATGGTGTTATGGGGGGTTGCTAGGGTGTTACTAGGTTGTTGCTAGGGTGTTTACCTTGCTGGTTACTTACTACTGTAGAGTTCTGCAGGAATGATTTGCATTTTAGCACTTCCAGTTCCATGTCCTGACGTCAATGTTTTTTTTAAATGTTTTTTTTTGTTAAATGCCTGACATTTAACACTTTAACTCACATACTCATTAGTATGCACACGCTCTTGCAAACTATCCTAACCCAAACTTTCCAACTCGTTGATTTTAAACAAAGACTGGAAGAGTTGTTGAAAGTTTAGTGGTGGTGAGGTTGAAGTCGCGCAACCTTGGTGTAGTTTGTTTATAGCTTAACTTTTTTTTACTTCTGATGATTAAACTGTATCTTTACTTCAAATTTTATAAAAGTTGTGTTCATTTGTGAAGGTTATCTTGAATAAAATGTAAGAATCATTAACTATTGTTAGTTACAGAGCTTATTTTCTGCAATAATCCAAAAGCCAATAGAAAAATCGTATTGTGTTTTTCGTCAAGGGAACCAATGTGTCTTTTTTGCTCTTTTTTGTTTCATCATCAGCCATATTGCATTTATAAGTACTTAAAAAAGTTCAGTAATTGAACATCTTTCCTCATCAAGCCACACTATCATTCATGTCCATAGCCAAACAGTGCATGAGGAAGTGTAATATTTATGATTATGGGTTTTTTTCAGCTTGCCTTAGCAAACACCACTAATGAAAAAGTTTGCGTGTGTATTATTAAAGCAAACCTCTTTGGTAGTAATGTGTGTGTGTAGTACATCCACACTGGAAGCGGCCTGACAGATACTTAGACAAGTGGCTCTCATTCCCATAGCAACACAAACATGTCTTCCCTGAGAGCAACATTTTTTAATTATGCTCTTTATCTAAAGGACCTGTATATTTGCAAATTCATAAAATTCATACCTCATTTGCTCATCAGCAGAAGTGTCATAATGACGGACAAAATATTCTCAACTTAACTCCCATGTCATTTTCATGTGTTTACGTTCGTACTTCTTATCTCTTAAGTACTGTAGTGTTTACACGCACGCACGCACGCACGCACACACACACACACACACACACACACACACACATTTGTTTTCATGTTTTATGAGGAATTTCCATAGGCATACTGGTTTTTATACTGTACAAACTGTATATTCTATCCCCTAACCCTAAACCTACCCATCACAAAAAACTGAATCAGAGGAAACAGAAAACTCAAAAAACATTTAAAAAAAAACTCATAGTATGATTTATAAGCTGTTTTCCTCATGGGCACCAAACATTTTCCCCACAAGGTTAAAAATTACTGGTTCCTTGGTATTACTGGTTTTCTGGACATTTGGTCCCCATAACGTAGGGAATACCAGGTACACACACACACACACACACACACACACACACACACACAAACACACATGTTTGTTTTTGTGAAATGTGAGGACATTCCATAGGCGTAATGGTTTTTATACCGTACAAACCGTATTTTCTATCCCCTTACACTGCCCCTGCCCCAAAACCTAGCCCTCACAGGAGACTGTGCAGTTCACTTTCTGTGAAAAAAACCTTGTTCTGTGTGATTTATAAGCATTTTGAAAAGTGAGGACATGGGGAACGTCCTCATATTTCACCCTCTTTTTGTAATACCTGTGTCATACCCATGTCATTATACACATTTGTGTCCTGATAGTTCACGAAAACATGCCCACACATACACACACACACACACACACACACACACACACACACACACACACACACACACACACACACACACACACACACACACACACACACACACACACACACACACACACACACACACACACACACACACACACACACACACACTCAATACAGTCCTTATCTACCCGGCAAATGTCATATGTGTGCTTTAGCCTAATTCAACCTGAACAGATCTCTCTAATTCTCGTTATCATAAATAGTGTGCCTTCAAATCCACCCACAATAGCCTCTAGCCCAAGCATGGCTCTTCCTTTAACCTTCCCAAACATTATTTTAAAAAGCATATAATTTTGCTATTGACTTTCCTGGCCCTCCTAAGGCTGAGATCAAAGATTATGTTTAATCCCTTATCCAACAGGACTAAAACCACTAAACTAACAGGGATACCTCCAAAGAGAACCGCCTCAGGAATGTTTGTACTACATGATCTTTTTGGGTCAAATAATAGTATGAATCTAATTTTAAAACAGCTTAGAGAACCCAACATGTACAAAGAGGAGCGGTGAATTCACTAAACAGTTTAACACAAGCGTAAAACCCTTGACTTTATTCACAATCTAGCAATATGGCATTTTAATAGGCCATAATACAGTACGCACTGAAATTTAAAATGATATGTTTTGATATTTAGTATACCATTAACCAAAAGTTTGAAGATGGTAAGATTCTATTAAAAGAAGTCTCTTCTGATCACCAAGGCTGCATTTATTTGGTAATAAAAAAAACAGTAATATTGTGAAATATTATTTGTAATATATTTAAAATGTAATTTATTCCTGTGGCGAGAGGCGCCTTTTTTAAATAGATTTCTGATGGCAGAGAGCGTTATGCGCGCTGCTTAAGCGCACCGGGCGCCTCGCATTTTAGAAGGAGCGCTCTGAGCGCATACGTTGAAAAAAAATCAACTCTGAGTGGAAAAGCGCCCGACGTCATCATGTTTTTTTCTATTGTCCAATCGAATGAATGGAGAGGCGGGCCTTCCGTTGTGGCGGCCGTTACCTTGATGAGACTGACAGGACAGCTGATTCGGGGGTTTCCTAGCAACATAAAAAAAACGCAGCGCACTGCTATTTTCTAAATTGAAAAACGTCAACTAATAAAAGGCAGTGCGGTGCGCCTCGCGTTTTCGAACTTGAAAAACGCGTTCTGTGTGATCGGGGCCTAATACAGGATGTACAGTTGCCGTGGGTGCATTAATTTGAACCACAACAGACATTATGGGAGAGGCTTGATTAGGGCTGAACGATTTTGGAAAAAAATCTAATTGCGATTTTTTTTTTTAACCAATATTGCGATTGTGATTTAATATGCGATTATTTTTTAAACTCTTTATCTTCTGAATTATTCAACAATACATTATTGTATAGTAATGGTGGAAATCTTTAATTGGTACCTCACAATCCGATTCCGATTCTGGGAGTCATGATCCGATTCCAAAACAATTCTTGAACTTTTTCCTTATTAATTAATCTTATTAATTTATTAAAAACTTAAAATGTTTTTTATTATGATATATGTAATTATAAGCTTTTTAAAATAACTACACATTATAACATTTTAATTAAAACAATTGCATGTTAATAATTTTAAATATATAAACTAATATAGCTGCAAAACATAAAGTAGTAAATCATAAAGAGAAACAAAAAAACATATTACAAGCAATGAACAAAGAGTGCTTTCAGTAGGCTATTTAAGAGTGTCTGAACTGTGAGTGATTTTTCTCTTTCTCAGCTTTACTGTTGTTTGATTATTAATCATGACATCATAGACAGCGGGAGACCTGCATTCACACTAAGGGCCCTATTTTAACGATCTGAAACGCAAGTATCAAAGCGCGAAGCGCAAGTAACTTTGTGGGCGGGTCTCGGCACTGTTGCTATTTTCCCGGCGGGATAAATGGCTCTTGCGCCCGGCGCAAATCTAAAATGGGTTGGTCTGAAGTAGCTTCATTATTCATAGGTGTGGTTTGGGCATAACGTGAATAAACCAATCAGAGCGTCATCCAACATTCCCTTTAAAAGCAGGTGCGCAAGTTCCATTATGGATTGCTATTATTATGGCGTATTTACCAGGCGCACGCCAGGAGCGGTTCACAGCCGAGGAGACTGATGTGCTTGTAAGAGCAGTGAAAGACAGAGAAGTGAAGTTGTAATGTTGTACATTATGGTAAAGGTGATTTCACAGTCTTTTTTTTCAGCCTTTCAGTTTTTTCAGTTTTTCAGTCGATTTTTTTTCCTGGTTCTTTACGGACAAACCAATTTGTCAGATGTCCTTATATAGGCCTACATATATGTCTTGCCACTATTGGGCAAACAGGTCTTATCCTTAATTATTACAATTAGCCTGAATCATTTGTAAGCTAGATTTATGCCTATTTTTTCACATCTTCGTGGCACACCACAATGATTTCCGTCATCTCATGTGTTAATATTTTTTTTTTTTGTGTAACAATTTATGATTTGCAAAAATAACTGTTGCATCTGTGTAGATTACATGAGCAAAGTGTATGCGCGTTGTGCACGCTATACATTATGGTCAAGCATGCGCCCTTAAAATAGCATAATGAACAACGCGCAACGCGCCACTGACTTTAGACTAGGTTTTTTCTGGTCAGTGGCGCAATTGTTTAATGGAACAGCAGAATAGCACCAGGGATTGTTTGCGCCGGAACACGCCTCCTTTTTTGCGCTGAACCACCCAGGGAGCGCAAGTTCATTCACTAGTTTAGCGACGTGCTTCTGTGGAGGGAAAAGCGCGCTTTGCGCGGGTGCAAAATAGGAATGACACATGCGTCGGCGTACAAAGTCAATTGCGCTGGGTGCAAGATAGGGCCCTATTGCACAGATCTCTTTTGAAATATAAGATGTTTTTGCCCTGTCTGTTTAATTCATTAGACATTACTGATGGTGTTTACATTCATTTTGCGTCATAAAAGCATTTTGAGACGCGCACAGACGCGTGCTCGCGAGCACTCTTCACAATGCGCCGCGTGAGCATTTGAAATGGAAAGCCTTCTGTCAGTGAGTTTCTAACGACATGAATGAAGCCTTCGTTGAGCGTTTGTAAGGAAAATACCGGCGGGCGAGAACACACTGTAAGCGTGACATCAGTTTCTCACAGCGCTTATCCTGTGCAAAGAAGCCTGCGAATGTCATTGCAATTCGCGCCGTCAACCTTTCCGAACGTTATGACATATTATTTTATGGTTCGTGCGTGATTGTGTGTGTGTGTGTGTGTGTGTGTGTGTGTGTGTGTGTGTGTGTGTGTGTGTGTGTGAGAGAGAGAGATATATAATGGAAGCAATCAGAATACGGGTGTTTTTAAAACACACGCAGCGCCACAGCGCACCTGCAGTTAAAATCTAAGCTCAGAATCGATCCAGAATCATTGGAGAGATGATAGTAGCCTATAGTAGGAACAACACCATATTAGATAGATCAAACACAAATATTTTTTTTTTCTTTTAGGCCAGGCATATGATATGTGTAACGTGCCAAGTTTATGCTTCTTCTGCAGACTTTACTCTCGCGTGTCACGTGACCAGACTGTAATCGCAGCCTTTGCGGTTAGGAAATCGCGTTATAGCATATCGCGATATTATCGCAAATGCAATTAATTGTTCAGCCCTAGGCTTGATACAGCGCATGACATGCAGATAACTTTAAAGGGTAACTAAACCCTAAAACAACTTTTTTTAGTTAATGATCTGCAAGACTGGGGCTTTATTAGTGCTGTGTTCATTGATTTGAGGAAATGTTTTGACATTTGGGTATAAAGTGTTTTAATTCTACAATATATGGTGTAAAAACGTCTGAGTGCTGCCCTCTTAAGGTTGAACGGTGGCTACTGCAGTTGAATTTTCCTATTGGATGTGTTTGCCATCGTAACGGCTCACTACCCACACCCTAAGAAATGTTTTCCCGTGATCACATGATGAGAACGGCTTCATTCCACTATGAACTCTCATGTTGCATGAAGTAGAAACATTATGAATGAAACTTACTTGACACATGCTTTAACATTCTAATGAAGAAAATGCGGTTAAATAATGCAGTTGTCAGTACACATCAGGCTTTTCTTGCAATATTTTTGCCACCCGTCATGTGTACTCGTGCATGAGATGCGCTTTCAAACCCTGACACACAAGTGGTTGCCGTAGTAACGAACAACAATACCTTAACGTGCTGGCGTATATAGTCTAACTTTTATTTGAGGAAATCTGTACATAATAAGCTATTAGGTTTGAACTTATTGGTCCTGGGCTGCCTATTGATTCAGTTAATTTTGAAAAAAAATACATTGCATGTATCTGATCTATTTTTAGTATTCGGTATAAGGATTTGGCTGTTCATAGATGGGTCAGTGGTCCCATTCTCCCATTCAGTGCTGGCATCGGGAGTTAACGCAGTTTGAGCCAGCGGCTCTAATTGATAAGGCTCTGGCCCTGTGTCCACAGACAATTCACCCTCTTCCACTTCATGTGAAGGTGGGGGAGAAAAGTCCTCTACTTCGAATGACCGCTCTGTTGCAAAGCTACTGGCATCACTCCAGTCATTCTCCATCTTTGCGAGTCAGACAGCTGTCAATCAATCCGCCACTGCGGGTCTCAGGTGCACGCCCCCCACTCAGCCCCGCCCTTGGTTCGTCCCCTCTGTCTCCGCTGGGCTCTGCCTACTTTTCCAGCATTTTTCAATTATTGCCAGTGGGTGGATTTAGGCTAGTTGAGTTACCCTTTAAAGAAACTTTAGTAGCCTAGTAGGTATATGTTTTTAGTATAATGCTGTCACGTAACAAATCTGCTTCAAAGGTAGGGTTTTTTGTGTTTTTTTGCACATTTAATTGATCTTTTATAACATTTATGTAATTTGGGTTGCTTGGCTGCTTCCTTATTAAGGTCCAGAAATTCGTCAAGTTTTTCGTCAGGTGTCTTTTTTAATTATATGATGTCACTACGTTGCTTGACGCCAGCCAATCGCTACATTGCGGATCGTGGTTTCGAGTATCGATGCATCTGCCCATTTCAGGGGACACTTTTAATCCAGACAATTTAATCCAGATATTTGAATCCAATCCGTTTGAAGTACCAAATTAGCCAGAGATCAGTTATCACGATTAAAAGATCTGGGATCTGTCAAATCATCTCAGATGTATAAAGTGAGGTACGAAGAACGGACCCCTGGACTTTACATTGTGTTTTGTTTATGTTTGTGCGTCCGTGAGGGGCTGCCACTTTACTTTCGTTTTGTGTTTGTTTATTTTACGATCAAAGTATTGTGTAAAACGTTCGCCAGTTCCCTCCTCCGTCTTCCCTTGTCAACAAACCTCGCTACGGTCAATTATGATTATTTAAGATTTTGTGGTTTTTAACACACAAACGGGTCTAGCCATTAGTGAGGAGAAGAGAAAAAGAGCAAACCAGCCGTTCCTACTGCTCAGATGTGAAAAGGGGCTGATAGCAGGATTCGGTGACATTTAATTAGCACGTTGTCTGGTCTCAGACCCGCCCTTCCTCCCCCTGCTCTGTACTCTCCCAGCGTTCTGTACCCCTCCCACACACTTCTGTGGAGAGTTGCAGGGCTGGCAGAGCCGCTGTGATGGAGGACACGGCTAATTGTGAATGAGAGGAGTGTGCCAGTGAAGGAGTCTGCCCTCCATACACAGAGAGAAAGAGAATTTAGCAGAAAAGTGTGTGTGTGTGTGTGTGTGTGTGTGTGTGTGTGTGTGTGTGTGTGTGTGTGTGTGTGTGTGTGTGTGTGTGTGTGTGTGTGTGTGTGTGTGTGTGTGTGTGTGTGTGTGTGTGTGTGTGTGTGTGTGTGATTCTTAAAGGGATAGTTCACCCAAAATTGAAAATTCTGTCTGTGTTCAAAATCGCCCCCTATACCCTCATTCACTAGTCCCTACATTACTCCACTAATATAGTCCACTTGAAGGAGTGAATGAAAATAAGTGAGTGAATTCAGACACTGAGTGTGCTGGAAGGGCCACCAGTTTTGCATAAATTGTGCTTGCTGATTAATAATAATTTGAATCTTAGAAAACTGGCAGCTTCAGTTAGCCTAGAAATCTAGACGCACCCTAGCGGCAGCAAATATAATTTGCAGTCAGGGTAGTCTAGCAACTCTCCGTTGGCTTGCGAGCTGGAAAAAACAAACTCTGGTCAGGCCAAGACGTGTCCGGAATTTTGCCAACCGGATACGGAAAGTTTAATCTATCAACTAGCTCCGCTTCACCTTCTTCGTTGCTCTGGTTGGTTGTAGAGCTATCCTATTGCGTGCAGAGGGAATTTGAAAGACAACCGTTTATCCTGCCCCTCAGATTGAGCCCTGCCAATGTTGAGTTCCCAGACTCAATGGGTCTGGCTCGTCAGGCTAAGCTCCAGTAGTAATAAAAGGATTTATCTTAAACTCTGTCATGGAAACTAGCATGAATAAAACGTAATTTTGTACCTTAAACAATTTATTAATCAATTAAAAAGGAATTTATACCTCTATTATATTATGCTGTAGCCATGATAAAATGCACGATAAAACACGGCTATGACCGCTTCACCCAACAGTTCTGTGTATCACTGCACAACACCCTTAGCAACCACTCTTAGCAACGTAAACATATGTTTGTTCTCATTTATATTGTTCATTGAAGTTCACTGTATTATATAGAAGAGTATTGTGAGAGCGAGATCGAGTGAGCGAGTGTATTACCTGCATTAAGATGTAGCATTTTCCTTCAGGTCCATCCTATGTTCATAATAGAAAATCCATTTGAGTGTCTGCTGCGATATCTTGTCCTTTTAACAGTTAATGGTGCTAGTCAAAGTATTTGTCGGTTGCTTCTTGCTCCGTGTTCACAACAAGTTTTAGTCTCTTTCAATATAAAAGTCTTCGCTACTGACTGACTACCTCATGAAGACAGTCTTTGCCAATCTTATGGCATAATAATGTATAATAATAATCCCTGTAATAATGTTCTATTGCAGTTCACAGTTAGGGACTATTTTTTCCAGCGGAAGGAAGGTGATTTTAGTGATTTTAATTTATGCAAGTTGCATTGATACATATTTTTTGTATTTAATATTTGTATTGTGTAGTAACCATTTTATAAAAGCAATAAGGTACTCTAGGCTAGTGCTGTATCGTGAGTAAGTCAGGCACGGCCGCTTTGCAGCCTCTCATACCTTATTGCTTACATATCGCACTCCCCTGCGTGGAGTCATAAGTAATATGGGCTGTTACTACTAGTTTTGAGGGTGTATGACAAACATCTTGATTTTGAAGCTTGATCTGTCATTGTATCGAAAACAAGACTCCTTTTGTGTTCTAGGGATAACAGCAAATGGGTTTGGAATGACATGAGGTTGAGTAAATGAGAGAATTTTCATTTTTAGGCGGCCTATCCCTTTAACTCGAGGTGTGTGTCCTCCTAGTGCTGTGTCAAAGAAATGGCTGATTAATGGCTGATTTACTCTAGTCTGCGGAAGGCCTTTATCACTCTCATTTAAACACACACTCACTGCAGACAATTTGTCTGAAGGCACTTTGTAAGTGTCCTTATTATATAGTTGCTTAGCAGCCATAAGCCAGCAGGCCTCTATGGAGAATTAGTGTGTAATTATCTGCCGTTTGCTCAATGTTTTGACCTTGCCACCGTTAGTATGGATTTGCGGCAACCTTCCGTGACCTCCGCCAACCAGAAAGCCAACACATGCTATCATCTTCTGTTCTCCTGGGACTTGCATGAAATAAGCAATGGCACTAATTTGTACGCAGAATGCATCTGCAATTGACTGTGTCTCTAAATGTTCGTTCAGCCTCACTAAAGTCCCAGAGGGGACGTCTGGAACATATGGAGAGCTGCCATGTTGAGAGGTGTTGAGGGGAGTTTCTGAGCCAATCATTAATCTGAAGTAAGGTTAATGGTTCTTCTTTGATAAAATCAATGTGTTTTAAGGAGGAGAGGATAAGATTGGAATTCCATAGAAACCACCATGAAGTCATTGACTTTCTTATTCACTTTTCTGCTCTTATTTTGTCAGTGCATGATATTTAAAAAAAAAACTGGTTTATAATTTTTTATTTAATATCTTTCCTTTCCATTGTTTTCTCCATACCTGGGTGGATAATATACTAATGGTAACAGTTCCAAAACAGCTAAAATGGCCCCAAAAGACACTTTTTTGACACTAAAGTCACAACTCAATAAACCCCACAGATGAACCACATGTAGAGTAACTATGGACATGTAACATTTGACAACCACAAAGTGTCCAAACACTTATTTTTGTGAAATGTATTGCTTTAAAAGTGTGTTTGTGCTATATTTCTTTCAAATAAATAAATATCACTTGCTTTGACATTTTGTTATATACTGCCAAGACATTCATGTTAAATGTCCAAATACTTTTTATACCACTGTAGTATATAGGAATTGTATTCGATGACTGTTGTAGAAATGTAGTATTTCTAAAATCTTGCCAAAAGTAATTTAACAATGGTAATGTTAATGTAATAAAGTTAACAGAAAATAACGACAGTAGATGTGAGAAAAAAGTTATGGATAGATAAAACATACACTATATATATGCATCACATCACATTATAACATGGGTTGGAAATGTTCTTTCATACTGATATTTTCTCAGGTTCCTCCTACAATGAGAAATCCGAAGGCAAGAAGAAAGGGCGTCCACGTGTGGAGATGCAGGAGCTGCGCATTATTCCCGTGAGTAAAGCAATAAAATGTCCATCTTGGCTGTTGATGAAGGAGTGAAGCTACACCAGATTGAGATTCCGGGTGTTTTTTTATGCCATTTGTGAACGAATAAAGGGACTTTCCAAACTATTTCCAACTGTTGTATTTGGAGGACGAACATGTCACAGAGGGCTGTGTGTAAAAGTTTCTAATGCCTCTTCTGTGTGTGTGTGTGTGTGTGTGTGTGTGTGTGTGTGTGTGTGTGTGTGTGTGTGTGTGTGTGTGTGTGTGTGTGTGTGTGTGTGTGTGTGTGTGTGTGTGTGTGTGTGTGTGTGTGTGTGTGTGTGTGTGTGTGTGTGTGTGTGTGTGTTTCTCTCACGCAGGCCCATATGATGGTTCAGTGGAAAGAGGAGTTTAAGAGTCGTTCCAGGGTGAAATGTCCAAGCTCAGGCTGCTGGTTGGAATTCCCCAGTATTTACGGACTTAAATATCACTATCAGCGATGCCAAGGGGTAAAACCTGAAATCCAAACTACATTCTTACACTGCAAAACCAATGTATGCAACCAACTCATTAATATATTCATTAATAGTTATGTACAAAACTGCATTTATTTAAAATCAGTATGTTGTTTGAACAGCTACTCAACTAGTCAGTCAGTCATAAGAAGCCCTTTAAAATTAAGCTTGTTTTATGTAAATGTAATTGTTTTGAAGTTAGCAGATTTGAAAAGTAGTGTTTTTGTGGCTGACTGGCCATTTTTTTATTTTTAAGAGTAATTTAGAGACACAACTTCTTTAAGGGTTTTAGTATGCTAAGCACAGAACACTAAAAACTCTATCCAAAACATTGGGAGGAGGCTTTAAATAGATCCCCTTTACAAATATATTAGAAATATATCACACCTAAAATATATTTTTAATTATACATGCATGTATACACTATTAATATTGTTTAAGTTTGAGGTGGGTAAGATTCTTATGCTCACAATTTATATGACCTTTGTATGCTCAAAAATAAAATAAAAACAGTAATGTTATAAAATAAATGTTCAATGCTAAATAAGTGTTTGCTATTTTAATATATATTTTTTAAAATGTAATTTATTCCTGTGGTCAAAGCTGAATTTTCAGCATCATTACTCCAGTCTTCAGTGTCACATGATCCTTCAGAAATCATTCTGATGTGATGATTTGATGATCAGGAAACATTTTATAATGATCATCATCATTCTGGTTTGAAAACAGTTGAGCTGCTTCATATTTTTGTGAAAACTAATTCTTTAAAGAATAAAAAGTTCAAAAGAACAGCATTTATTTGAAATGTAATTTTATTTAATAAATGTCTCTTTTAATCAATTTAATGCATCCTTGCAGAATAAAATTATTTCTTAAAAAATGAAATCTTACTGACCCCAAGATTTTGAATTCGATTTAGAATTTAGTTTAAAGAATAAAATATAACATATTTATTTATTTATTAATATATAACGTATAATTAATATAGAAAGCATAAAAGTCAAACTACTTGACCTAACAAGTCAATGACAGGTCAACTAGTCAACCATCTTGACCAATCCCTACTTAAGTCTTTTTCACTTAGATCCGAGACCTATAGCACTTGAACTTACTTTGTGTGTGTGTGTGTGTGTGTGTGTGTGTGTGTGTGTGTGTGTGTGTGTGGCGTTCAGGCGACCATAGCAGAGAAGCTGAGTCACAGATGCCCGTACTGTGAGGCTGTATTTGCCACCAAGGTGCGTCTTCAGAAGCACAAGCTGTGGAATCATCCAGAAAGGGCCACATTGGAGACCAAATCCGATACCAAGTCCGAACCCAAACAGCAGAAAAGCCCTGTGAAGGGAAATGCCAAAAAAAGGTTTGAAAGCTCAATACCCTTTTCCTGAATAACCTTGCGCATGAATCATTTCTGCAGCAAATTTGATTGCGCTTTTTTAATTTTTGAACACACAGCAAAAATCGCTTCAGGACATGACTTGTTTTCCACACTGCCATAATTAAGTTCCAGATGAAGTCCTCTTGTGTCGCTATGGTACCAGTTCTCTGAGGATTGACTTTAATAATCTGTGTTCCCTGTGCTCCCTCTCAGGCCCATGGAGAACAGCCCTCTATCACCCGTATTTTTCAAGGTGAAGAAGACCCAGGAGGTGTCGCAGTCCTTACAGAATGGGGAATGCGCCTCCCAAAGGCCGGACAGGAGACAGCAGCACAGCTCCGAGCAGCAGGGGACGTCCTTAGATGCAGGGGGCAGTGAGAGCGAGGGGGACAGTCTGCCCCCACCCTTCCAGGAGGAGGACCCTGAGAGAATGAAGCACAGTAAGATTGCTACACACTGAGATTAATGCTGTGCATGAAAGTAGCCGAAACCTGTCCATGGACATGGGAATATTCTTTGAAGTATCTTGGTTTACCACATGTAATACCATAATACATGAATATGGTAATCATTCAGCACCAATAACTATAAGTCTTTAGTTAAGGCCAGTGTGAGAGAGTTTTGGGCCAGTTACATCATGCACAAGCATATTTTTGCCTTGCAAACTTAAACATTTGTTTTTCTGTGACTTTTGGATGTGAATTCTGCTTTTTAACTCTTTTAAACTTCACAGATAGTTAATGAACTTGTCAACACAAGTTGTTTTGTGATGTTTGTGATGACTTATGTTCTTTACAAAAAAGATGTGTAAAATGATATAATAACAAATATATATTAAATATATAAATTAAAAATTATACATTTAAAATGATAAATGTGAATATAAAAGTATACATTTCAATAAAATGTTATATTTTCTTTATTCATAACTTTTTGTGTTGTTAACGTTTTACTAGTGAAAATGCGGCCAAAAAAGTTACATTCTTTAAGTTCTTTACAAAAAAATAAAACACTTTATACTGTGTATGTGTAGAAATGTATAATAAATATTAAAAAAGGTATTAAAATATACATTAAATAATAAATATGTAAAAATATGTAAAAAAAAAAATATGTAAAAAAAATATATATATTACTTTTTCATTCAATTTTAAAATTGTATTCATAATTGTTGCCAATAAAGATGTTACATTCTTTAAATTATTTACAAAAAAGAAACACTGTATATTGTGTAGAAATGTATAATGAATAATGTTTCTAAAATAATTTTCAAGTAAATGTTAAATAATAATGTAAATACATGTAAATATAAAAATATACATTTAATGTCAATTTAAAAAAAAATTTTTTTTTTGAATTGTGTTGTTGGCAGTGAAAATGTTACATTCTTTAATTTTTTACAAAAAGAAACACTTTATACTGTGTAGAAATGTATAATGAATAATGTTTCTAAAATAATTTTCAAATGAATGTTAAATAATAAATATAAATTCATGTTTCACTGAGCAACACAACAGAGGTTATGTTGGTAATACATAACCAAAAGTTCCACCATCTAGAAAAATAGTTCCACTCAAAAAGATGAAGCTCCTAGTACTTCAAACTGTACTGCAATTTCCAGGGTTTGATCTCAACATGTTTTCATGAACACATCCCAGAAATGCCCTCATTGACATCTGTAGGAAATGGTGGCCTGGCCCTTTAAGCAGCAGTGTGTAAGTGCTCTGTGCTAGATCCGAGGGCTGAGGGCTGCTGGTCATTAAGTCTCTCTGGTACCTGGTGGCGGCTGCTGTCTCTGTCTCTGCCTGGCAGAGACGCAGTGTGTCGAGATGTCGACGTGGCTCATGCTGTGAGTCCGCTATTTATGGCCTTTGTTTGGGTACACGATCCCTTCGTTTGTTGTTCCATGCCCAAGCCAGAGGCGAGGACAGTGTGTGTGCATCTGTGCGTGTGTAGATGTCTGAAATGTCAAGAAAAAAGCACTAGAGCAGCTGTGTTTGTGTGACATAAGTTGACAATCAAAGGCTATGCTAACACATAGAAATGGATATCAGATCTCTGCTCCCATGACTGGTTCCTGAAGCTTGTGTGCTTCTCCACATGAGGAACCGCAGCATGTGCAACAGCAGGTGCTTTGGTGTGTTGAAGTTTGAGCATCATTAATGAGAGTGTAAATTACAGCAGTTGCTTATGAGCGTTGTCATAGAGCCAACCATGAATGTAGCTCTTTGCCATATTATTGAGATGTTTGACCTCTTGTTGTTGTTCTTCTCCATTTGAGCCAGGGAGGAAGCAGAAAACTCCAAAGAAGTTCACCGGGGAGCAGCCGTCTATTTCAGGAACATTCGGTTTGAAAGGTAACACAAACACACACACACACACACACACACACACACACACACACACACACACACACACACACACACACACACACACACACACACACACACACACACACAAGTTTTTCTTAAGTCTGACTTCAGTATTATTAAAGTGAATGAGTATTACTATAGACCAGTGTTGGGTGTAATGTATTACTAAGTAATTCATTACCTTTTCCTTGAAAACATCAAAATGTAACATCTAATGTTAAAATGAATGTTTTTAACGTCAATTAAATACTTATATTGTTCAACTGGTTGAGGTTGATATAGGATAAGTAATTAGTAATAAGTAATCCAATACTTTTTAGTAATCTAAATACACTGTTGAATATGTAATTAATTGCTAGTAATTAATTATGTTTTTAGTAACTTACCGTACACTGTTATAAACTAACTTTAACCCTTTACTCTTTTTACCATTTTATGTGAAAATATTATTTTGTCCCTTTATGAACTTCCACGTTAAGTTAATAAAACCTGAAACACACACACATACACACTCTTCCTATTCCTCCAGCCAGTAAATATTTTTTTTTATTAAGGACCAATAATTGTCCTCTGGATTTGATTTTGAGAGGGATTTGGCACACTTTTGTAGCCATAAAAATATAAAATGTAAACAGTCAGTGAACAAGTATGGCAGTTAAAACCAAACAAATCAATCAACATCAAAAAGAAAAACATCTGTAAATATTTTATAACAGTATTGCTAAACACACTCACTGACCCAAGAGGTGGAGGTCTACAATGGTGGGGCCCAATTGAGCCTTGAAGTGGAGCTGCACCACAAGGCCCACTGAGCCCAGAGGTGGAGCTACACTACAAAACCTACTAAGCCTAGGTGCGGAGCTGCATCTTGGGGCCCACTGAGCCTAGAGGTGCAGCTGTACCAAAAGGACTGTAAATTCATGACTGATGTTTAAATCAGACCTTGCTTGATGCTCTATGACACTCCTTGCAGAGAATCTTTCCCAATTTTTAAGAGTTTTTGTATTGAACCAGTCCATCTTCAGACTCAAAAATGTTAACATTCACTATAGATTCATGTAATTGGTTCTAAGCCCATATTTTTTGTAATATTCGTAACTCTTCTAGGCCTAAAACACTTTACAGTAAGGCTATAATATTATACAAAAAGGTTATATGGTCATAATATGTTAGTTGAAGGATTAGCTCACTTCAAAGTGAAAATTTCCTGACAATTTACTCGACCCCATCTCATCTAAGATGTTCATGTCTAGGTGGATTAGATACATGGGCTGAGTACGGTTTGTCCCACAAACTGCACAACTCATTGTGCAAATTGGGAATAAATGGTAAGCACAGGCACTGAGGCTGAGCCCTGTGTTACAGGAAGAGCTCATCTAATTTGCTTTTTACTTGCGTTTCCTGCTTTTTCAGAAAGCTGACTCGTGTTATGCACTTACTATTTAATTTTCTCCTGCATTTTTGTCACTTTTAGTGGAATTTTTGCATTAGCTGTCATTAATTTATTTAGAAAAGCCAAACTCTTACATTAAGGGAAGTTACTGCCTCACAGTGGCGTTTGTTGTGAGAAGTTTGTTGTATCTGAAGTAAATCTGTCAGACATTGACTTTCAGAAAATAGTCCAGGTTTCCATTCAATAAATACCCCTTGATATTTCAGTGGTATTTTTGCTCCTGTGTGTTTATAATTAGCAACCTTATACTCCTTGATAATAATTACCCCCTGTTGGTGCTAATAGGGGGTCTGTAAGGTCTTTTCTAGAAGTGTTTCATTTCCTGTTGAAGTTATAATGGTACATGTTCAAGAAGCATTGCACCACAAGACACACAACACAACAAGTCTCTTTGACCACCTGGAGAATTTGAGAGTTTCATTTCCTCATTTGTTCTTTGTTTGTTCTTTTTAGTGGCATTTTTTTTTTCTTGTGAGGTCTCTGCTTCCCCTGAATGTAATTTGTTATGTGTTGTACAGGAATGAATAAGGTGGAGGAGAAGTTAAAAGCAGGTCGGATGAAGAGGGCGGAAGGGACTTTGTTCACAGAGGAGACACAGAGGAAGCAGTCGGTTCAAGCTCACAACAGAAAAGAACCTGCTGCCATCAGTTCAGGTCTCTCTCTCTCTCTCTCTCTCTCTCTCTCTCTCTCTCTCTCTCTCTCTCTCGCTCTCTCTCTCTCTCTCTCTCTCTCTCGCTCTCTCTCTGCATGGCCCGTATCAAAATAACTCATATAAAGCAAAATTACAATAGTACAAATCGAGTAAATAAGTACTATTATCAAATAAATATAAAACAATAAAATATGAATCCAATTAATGTGCAATAAAGTAATACAATTATGCAAATTAGTAATAATTGGTAGTACTAATAAATGTTTCTTGAGCAGCAAATCATCATATAATGATTTCTGAAGGATCATGTGAAGACTAGAGTAATGATGCTGAAAATTCAGCTTTGCCATCGCTGCGTGGCTGTGTGATCGTTTATATCGTATTATCGCACAGCTCTATACTATATACAATCGGATATATATTATATCCAAATTTAACCTCATTCATGCAGTGCACTCATGTAAAGTTATATATATACTATATAGCAAATCTCAACTGCTTGATTTTTTTATTTCATCACAAAATGTAACTATATTATCACCCAGCTTGCTAAATGCGACTGTAAAGAATGAAGATATAATAAACATGAATGTCATGATTTTCTATAAAGTTGCTTTAAAACAATGTGTAACGTGAGAAGGGCTTTAAAACATTTTTTGACTTGACAGAAATAAATTACATTTTAAAATATTTTAAAATAGGAAACCGTTATTTTAAATCTGAATAAACTGTCACATCACTGTTTTTACTGTATTTTTGATTAAATAAATTATTTTTGATCTTTGTGAACATAAAAGACTTTCAAAAACAATTTTAAAAAATCTTACCGACCCCAACCTTTGAACTGTAGTGTAACTTACATTATTGTGATCTTAATTAAATGTATTTCTGTCTCAGCGCCCCCTGCTGAAGCCCAGTGGCAGAACACCATCTCTGAGAGAGGGGAAGTGGTCTGTCCCACCTGCTCTGTTGTCACTCGCAAGACCGTCAACGGTCTTAAGAAGCACATGGAGATCTGTCAGAAGGTCAGGACTCACTTTGGACACCTGGACAACACTAGCGTATAGGCTTAGACACATTATTTAACAAATTACTCTCAACATTCCCAATGGAACAATTTGTTTAACCCTTAAAGGATTAGTTCACTTTAAAATGAATATTACCCCATGATTTACTAACCTTTAAGCCATCCTAGGTGCGTATGACTTTCTTCTTTCTGATGAACACAATCAGAGTTATATTAATAAATATCCTGGCACTTTAAAAGCCCTCCTCCTCATTCATTTTGTAAAGTTAGACATCAACCTTCATAGTATTCCTCAGTCTATTCATTATAAACAATATAACAAGAAAAAGAAAAATTATAAAAGAATGCCTGTTTTCTTATTAACGTTTTGTAAAAACTGTATAAAAAAAATGAAAAAAACTGATCTGCTCAAATTGAACCCTTCCAAGTTCCAAAAGGTAAACAAGAAATTCACTTTATTTTATTCTTTTGTATAGTTAAAATTTGGTACATTTTTACATGTACATGTATGTAATAATTTTTTTAGGTGTTTAAAGGTGCAGTGTGTAATATTTGAGGATCTATTGACAGAAATGCAATATAATATACATCACTATGTTTTCAGTGGTGTATAAAGACCTTACATAATGAACCGTTATGTTTTTATTTCCTTAGAAGAATCATGTCATACACCGCGGGTCCCCTTAGAGAGAAGTTGCTATTTTGCGTCATCATGTTTCTACAGTAGCCCTAAATGGACAAACTGCTCTACAGAGCGCTAGCTAGTCTCTGCTGTCTCAGACGACAACATCTTTGTCCTGTGTAGTCTACCGTAGCTTCTATATTTGTTCCGAAAGGGAGGGATGAGCAGTGGGTGATTGCAATTCACAACCTCACCGCTAGATGCCACTAAAATGTTGACACTGCACCTTTAAGGGTTAAAGGTGGAGTTTATGTTGGTTTGGGCATCCGACCAGTGTGATTCCAACCCAGTGGCATCCCAATGGAGTTTAAGATCTGTTGGACAAAAAGCAAACAGGAATTGTGTTTGGAAAACCTACTTGGTGGTGAAGAATGACTCACTTTACCTTTGAATCAAACCCATTGGTCCCTGCGAGAGAAACATGGTTTCCTGCCTTCCGCCAATTCACTCTATCCAGCAACCATTAAATCTAACGTATTACATGTAACAAGATATCTAGTTAGATACCACCACAGACCGCTGGCATTGACGTTTGCATTGACATTCCCACCTGAAGGTCTTTTTCCTCAGGTATTAATAACCTAAACTGCCCTGGTGGACTTTGGTGGATTGTGCTGTACGTACAGCCCCGATCATCTGATGAAGACAACATCTGTCTCAGTTTTCTAAACACAACAAACATAATGTAACAGATGTGCTCAAGCTCTTCCATATGAAGGACAAGGCCTTATTCATGAAACACAAACAGAAAGAATTTCTGAATGTAAATCATATGTGAAAACATTCTTACGTAAATTGTCACGTTGAATTCATCTGGGCGGTTTATGTAAGAACGGATTTATGAGTGATTTAAACAGAAATTTGTTCTTTCTGAGGCAGAAAAAAACGAAAGAGACAGAATCAAACCTTTAATGTATTACTCTCCCTCTGTTGTTTATACAACCAAACCGCAGAGGAAGTGGAGAGGAGAATGTTTCAGGCATGCAATTAGACACCTCTCTCTCGGGACCTCGCGCATGGGGCCAGAGGGAGTCATTAGGGGCATTTTATTGATTGAGTGTCTGTGAGAGCGATGCAATGAGTGGCCCTACCCAGTGTGCATCTGGAGTAGAGTCTTATGGTGCCAGCCCAGTGTAAAGCACAACTCTATAAAAATGATGACATGTCTATTAAAGGGGGAATCGATCGGCTGCGTTATTGCGGGGTCACAAGTAATTGTAGTTTCTCCAGGCTCTTCCTCAGCCCTGCGTGAAATCAATGATAGCTGTGATGGGCATTAAGGGAGAAGACGTTTTACGGCAAAGAAAATGTATTAAAATGATAATCGTTGACCTTATTTTCTCATTTGTGTTTTTGTGTATGTCCATGCAGAAATGTGTACTTTTATTCAGCAAGAATGCCTTAAATTGACCAAAAGTGCCAGGAAAGACATGTATAATGTTACAAAAGATTTGTATTTCAAATATTCATCAAATAATCCTGAAAAACGTAGCAAGAAGCAAATTGTCGACAGAATGTTCACACACCTTCAGTTATTCACATGCTTTAATTCAAAATACAACCCATCTGATTATACAGATGTCACTTGCTTTATTGCACACACATGGTTACATTGTCATCAAATGAATTTTGTCTCTGGTTTGATTGTTTCTATTGTTCTGCTCATTTGTAAGTTGCTTTGGATAAAAGCGTCTGCTAAAAGATTAAATGTAAATGTAATGTCTCTCGCATAAACTGAATAGGTCAAACAGGAATGAATGTTCCATCTGTAATCTATCTGTAATGCTGCCTGTTACCAAACACATGACCCAAAGATTATATCTTATTGATCAGTGCGTTCATTTTCACCAATTAAAGAATAAGAGTGTCCAAAAAATGTGAATGTTTTTTTGTTGTTGGATTAAATTATGCCAGTAGTAAAAGTCCATGGCAGCTATGCTTTTTCATGGTGAAAATGTGCCTTTAATTTGTTAATATATATATATAGTGCTGTCAATCGATTTAAACATTTAACTAGATTAATCAATTTCTTTTCTGTGATTAATTGCAATTAAAAACACTTACATTTTTAATATAAGTTTTAATATTTTACTATGTAATAATTTCACAGTCAATCTCCAAATGAATAGAAGACAGTATATTTTAAATATTTGTCGTAATGGCATCTTTTTATGAATGAAGGCCATCATCACTGATACTAATACTGCTACTGATGTCTATTAATTTTTTTTCTTTTTTTTCAGTTTTAAACATTAATTATAGCCATTCAACATTACAGTGTAATTGAAAGCTATATTTTTTTATTTTTTTATAAGGCTTCAAAAATTAATTTAAGTGAACTTAAATCAGTCCTCACATAAACCCATAATAATTGTCATATTTACTTGTGCCCTGTGAAATATACTGAAATTGAATAAAGTTATCAAACAGTCTTCACTGCATATATTATACATTAAATATAGACAAATCCTTATTAAAGCTCTTAAAGTTTCTTAGTCAAGAGCAGGGAGTAATTTTCTGTTACCTTTGTTATCGCTGTCTGTGCGCACGATACTGGCGCGGGTCTTTTGCATCGTGTGTGTGTCAGCACATTCACAGACAGGGCGTTCTCTTTTGTCTTGTCGTGCTTGAATGGTTTAACAGCATTTGCATGAATAAGAGTGTGATCATGTAATGTAACGCTAGCCAAAGGATGACAGAAAAAACAGATGTTGCGTTAATTGCATGAAATATTTTTAACACGTTAAACTGAAAAAATGAATTGCATGCATTAACGCGTTGACCTTAATCTTGTTTAAATATAAGCTGATTATAAAAGGTCAAGTGTGTAATTTCTGTTCCATTAGTATAACCAAAAAAATCAATCAAAAAATGTCAACTAGTTGTTGTGTGGGGCTGGTTGGGAATATTTTTATACTTTTCTGGTAAATAAACCTACAAAATCCTACAAATGACTTTCACAGTTCACAATATACAGCACAAATACCACTATAATGTGCACCATTTATTTTACATTAATAAGTCAAGTATGTATCATTGTAATTGTGAATATGAAATATAAATGTCACATTAAGAACCCATGATTTCATGATATTTGATGTTGACTTCATAAACTGTGGTCTTTTTTTTCTTATAGCTGCGGGACGCTCTCAAATGTCAGCAGTGTCAGAAACAGTTCCGATCCAAAGCTGGACTCGATTACCACTGCATGGCTGACCACACTAAGGTGAGCGACAGTGCCAGAACAAATGTTTACTTCATCTTTTTTTATAAGAATTCAGCTACGGATCTATAGTACATCTCAACTCCAAGATGTCAAAATTGATTCGAAATACTGTTATTTATCCGTTAAAATTGCACTTTTAATTCGTTCTCCAGAGAAATTTCCGGCTTTCCGTGTTTTCACTGATATATACGGTGTGTGGGGGGGGGGGGACGCAATGACACATCTTCTGAAAGAGTACTGAATCTCCAGATCAAAACATGTGCGAAGTAGAAGCAGAAACAAGCGATATCTTATGTAATCATATTCAAACTGCCTAATATTACTGAACAAAAATGTCGACCCAGGACAAGGACATGGACTCGATTTACTCCATCTGTGTTTTGGTCATCGTTCTGAATCTGATCCAGATGTAGTCTTTGACAAAAGAGGATTTTTTTTATGACAAAATATAGCTTTTTTTATGAAACATTCAAGTGTTGATAAAAAAAGAATAACATTTTGTGCGGAGGATCTGTTCTTTCTTTTGATATATTGCGTGTTCAAATATTCATACAACAAAATATTTGGGGGCCATGAAATCTTTGTGGAAAAAAAATTATCAAAAAAAAAGAGAAAGAGTTAGCATCAAGATGTTTTATGTTCAAAGTAAAAAGGCACTTTTACCTGGTTGAAAAAAAAATTACATGCTGAAACTATAGTATAATATAGCCTATATGAAATGTGCTTTTAATGCGAACCAACAGTGGTAGACATATTTCAATCCTTTTAATGAACTAGTGGAGCTGTGTGTGTACAGTATGTGCAGCGGAGCAGTGTTTAATAATACATTCAGTGACCACTACAGAGACCAGTGGCTGCCCTACGTCCACATCGGCCTCTAATCTCTACTACTATATCTGACACCACCTCTATACTCCAGCATCACTTTAAAACCTAAAGCATCCATTAGGCTCTAACCATTTACTGCACATATGGGAAAAGGTCTAGCTCACGTCTTCTTGCAGCATTTCAAATGCAATGATTGTCTCCTATTCCCCAGGCTTATTTCTCTACTGTAATAATGTCCTCAGCATTCCTAAGCTATTAACACCGTTCCTGCCAGTAATCTTTGCTTCACAGCAAATAATTGTAATCTGCCTTATGAGTAAAGTTCATCTGTTTATTCCAGTCGAATTCGCCAACATCTAAATAGGAACGGCAGATCCCGTAATGATGATGCCGTCCCTTGTGACCCTTGTGAGGTTTAGTGTAAAAACATGAGAGAGAAAAACTGGTTAAAGAGGGCCATGAGGATGTAAGCTCCATCTGCCAAGCTCAAGCATTAGCTGCAAACAATATTTCCAAAGAAATGTGTTAAATTATGCACAACCAAATGTCTCAGAAACAGTATGAAACATTAATGAGGATGTGCATTTCGGTCTGTGATTTTGTTATTTGAGCCAGGTGCTGAGTAGTCTGACTGAGCCAAACATTTGAGAATCAGCATAAGGTCTGGACCACATTACAGATCATTCCAGCCAAGAACCGCCCACTCAGACAGGAAGAGAACGTCAAGCGTGTGAAGCGATTTTGGGCCAGGTTGTCTAAAGATAGCGATGCATCAAAATGAGCATTTTTGGACAAAAGTGAAACTTCTGGACACACTTGTCCTGGAAAACAAAACGAAACAGAAACCAAAAATTTTCATTTCAACTTCACTTTTTTGGGACTAACTAAACATATTATAAATATTATAATATTTGTTCTTCCTTCAGATGGCATAACTACCCTAATCTCTTGACAACTTTTTAAATATACTGTACAAAACTGTTTGTGGATCGAAATTAGTTGTATTAATGGATCTTCCATCGTACAAAAAACTTTCAAAGGTCATAATTTTCAGTAATTCTGTAATTATCATAAAGCTGCTTGTTTTTTTTTTAATTATTATTATTAAGCGAAACTGTGAGTATTGATGTATTAATCAACCATGATTAATTTAGTGATTCCAGAAGTTTCAAGAACCAAGGAGCCAAGCCCAACCCCTGAAAAACAACCCCACACCACAACCCCCCCTCCACCAAACATTACACTTGGCACAATGAACTCATGTGAATGAGCACTGATTTGCCTCCGATTTCAGGCATTTGTCAGCGATTTCCACAAAACGGTCAATGAATGAAAATTGGGACTAAAATCATGCCGTGTGTCTGGCAATAGAGTCTCTACCAATCACAATGACTAGTACCTTTGAGCTTTATTGTTAATATATTAAAATAAGCAAACTCAATTATTAATTAATTTTTTTTTTTTTTTAAACACATAGAATTAAGATGTAAATTGAAATCATATTTATTTGTCCCCTCAACAACTAGTGTTGAAGAACATACAGTTCCAGTGAAAGGAACTCTAAATGCTTCAGCATACCAAGACATTTTGGACAATTTCATGCTCCCAACTTTGTGGGAACAGTTTGGGGATGGCCTCTTCTTTTCCAACATGACTGCACACCAGTGCACAAAGCAAGGTCCATAAAGGCATGGGTGAGGGAGTTTGGTGAGGAGGAACTTGACTGGCCTGCAAAGAGTCCTGACCTCAACCCAAAAGAACACCTTTGGGATGAATTAGAGCGGAGACTGAGAGCCAGGCCTTTTCGTCCAACAGCAGTGCCTGACCTCACAAATGCGCTTCTATAAGAATGGTCGATGGGCCCATAAACACACTCCTAAACCTTGTGGAAAGCCTTCCCAGAAGAGTTGAAGCTGTTATAGAATGCAAAGGGTGGGCCAACTCCATATTAAACCCTTCAAATAAAGAATAGGATGTCATTAAAGTTCATGTGCATGTAAAGGGAGGCGTCCCAAAACTTTTGGCAATATAGTTTGTAGACTATATCCTATTGTGTAATGTGTGACCCCCTGTCGCCAATACGTTGTGTAATGTGAACACATTAGCAACTAAATGGTACCTCAGACAGTTGAGTAGTGTGAGAAAAATAGGGATGACTGAAAACGTGCTGTGTGTTCCCGGCATCATCCGGGTACTGATCAGGCTCAACCCTGCTTAGATTGAGTGAGAAACCAGGCGAGAGCTGCTGGCTGATATAGTCAGATGATGCAGGATGCAGAGCATCTCTGTCACACATCGTCTGGGCCTCCTCATTATCAGCTCTCTGTTTTGTGTGCCTCTGTGTATTAGCTTTTTTTTGCATTTTAGGCTTAGTATTTGTTCACCTTCAGGTGTTCTGTTGAGGTGTCTAGTGTCCTGTTTAGATGCCTCTTATGTCTCATTTCCTCTGCTGATGTTTGGTCAACAGACCAAATACAGTGTTGTGTAAAGTGCAGTGAAGTCTGACAATTGTCGTTAACACGCCTTGAGTAATGGCCTTTCTATAAAGGTTTGAAGAGCGCAGGGCATCTGGCTTTCAGAAAGCAGTTATTGAAAGCACATTGTTGTAAAGAGTTGAGGAAGAGTTTCTGGAGAGACACTAATGTGTTGCATTGTATTTGTTTCCCATTTGTAAGCCCTCTGCAAGTGAAAATGTGTCTGGGGAGGAGCAGGAGGAGAGAGAGAGGCTACGCCGCGTCCTCAAACAGATGGGCAGAATCAAATGTCCCAACGAGGTAGGAATTCTGTCACTGGTGGCTGCCGCCTGTCTGTCTCCCTAGACGGCACTGTCTGTTCTCAATATGTCCTAATTTCTGTCTCTCACTTTCTCTGTAATGCCTATCTGTCTTTCTGTTTGCCTATTTACCTGTCTGTCTGTCTGTCTGTCTGTCTGTCCGTCCATCTGTCTGTCTGCCTATCCGTCTGTCTGTCCATCCGTCTGCCTGTCTATCTGTCTGTCCATCTGTCTGCCTGTTTGTCTGTCTGTCCATCCATCTGTCTGTCTGTCCATCCGTCTGCCTGTTTGTCTGTCCATCCATCTGTCTGCCCATCATTCTGTCTGTCCATCCGTCTGCCTGTTTGTCTGTCCATCCATCTGTCTGTCTGTCCGTCTGTCCATCTGTCTGCCTGTTTATCTGTCTGTCCATCCATCTGTCTGTCTGCCCATCTGTCTGTCTGTCCATCTGTCTGTCCATCTGTCTGCCTGTTTGTTCAATTCAATTCAATTCAAATTTATTTGTATAGCGCTTTTCACAATACACATTGTTTCAAAGCAGCTTCACAGAAAGTGCATTTCATAAATGTACATTGAAAAATGTTAGAAAGAGAATGTTAAAGAAAAATGTTAGGATAAGTTAATCAATCATGTATTATTTTAGGCCATAACAACGCTGGCGTTGAGTCGTCTCTTCACAGGCGTCGAGTCGTCTCATCACAGGTGTTGGGGCATCTGAAGTCTCCATGAGAGGCTGGATACAAACTGGAGCTGACAAACTAGTTACCTCGGGACTAGTGTCCCGAGAAAACAACAGAAAAGCAGATGGGAAATAATTAGCATAGCTGCTGTTCAGAATATTAATGCTGTTGGTGCGATTTAACTGTAGTATAAAACGTATTTATAATGTGAATGCTTGGTTAAAGAGATGCGTCTTTAATCTAGTTTTAAACTGGGACAGCGAGTCTGAACCTCGAACAATATCAGGAAGACTATTCCAGAGTTTAGGAGCTAAATGTGAAAATGCCCTCCCTCCTTTAGTGGACTTAGATATCCTAGGAATGACCAGAAGCCTCGAGTTGAGTGATCTTAAAGAGCGCGATGGATTGTAGGGCGATAAAAGATCCGTTAAATACACTGGAGCTAAACCATTTAGGGCTTTATAGGTCAGTAGCAATACTTTGTAATTGATACGGAACTTAATAGGTAACCAGTGTAGAGATGATAAAATTGGTGTTATATGATCATATTTTCTTGACCTAGTAAGAACTCTAGCAGCTGCGTTTTGGACTAACTGTAGTTTGTTTATTGAGGATGTAGGACAACCAGCTAATAAAGCATTACAGTAATCTAATCTCGAGGTCATGAATGCATGAACTAACTTTTCTGCATCAGAGATAGATAGCATGTTACGTAGCTTAGCAATGTTTCTAAGGTGGAAAAATGCCGTTCTTGTAACATATGAAATATGATTTTCGAAAGACAAGTTGCGGTCTAATATAACACCCAGGTCTTTTACTGTAGTGGATAAAGTGACAGGATATCCTTCCAAGTTAAAGTTGTATTGTGAGAGGTTTTGTGGGCAGTTTTTTGGACCAATAAGTAATACCTCCATTTTATCTGAATTCAATAGCAGAAAATTACACGTCATCCAGTGTTTAATATCATCAACACACGCTGTCAGTTTAGATAATTTTGCGTTTTCATCTGGTCGTGATGAAATATATAATTGAGTGTCATCAGCATAACAGTGGAAATTAATTCCATGTTTTCTTATAATATTACCAAGTGGCAACATATATATAGAGAATAGCAGAGGGCCTAGCACGGATCCTTGCGGCACCCCATAGTCTACTGATGTTATCTTTTGATTTTTCCCCATTTAGACAGACAAAATGGTAGCGGTCTGATAAATACGATCTAAACCAGTTTAATGCCTGTCCCTGAACACCAGTGTAATTTTGAAGTCGATCTAATAGTATTTTATGATCTATAGTATCGAACGCAGCACTAAGATCGAGTAGAACTAGTATTGAGATACAGCCTTGGTCAGAAGCTAGAAGTAAATCATTTGTGATTTTAACGAGCGCGGTTTCTGTGCTGTGATGCGGCCTGAATCCTGATTGAAATTTTTCATAGATATCATTTTCTTGCAAGAAAGAGCACAATTGAGCGGACACAACTTTTTCTAGTATTTTAGACATGAATGGAAGATTTGAAATTGGTCTGTAATTTGCTAGGTTATTATGATCTAATTGTGGCTTCTTAATGAGAGGTTTTATGACTGCCAACTTGAATATTCTTGGAACATGACCTAAAGATAAAGATGAGTTAATAATATTGAGAAGAGGCTCTTCCACTACAGGTAACAACTCTTTCAGTAGTTTAGTGGGTATTGGATCTAATAAACATGTTGTTGGTTTAGATGCAATGATAAGTTTATTTAGCTCTTCCTGTCCTATAGTTGTAAAGCGGTGTAGTAGTTCTTGAGGGGCGATAATTGCGGTTGAATCATAAGACATCATTAATGATTGTACATTTACAATTTTGTTTCTGATGCTTTCTATTTTGTCAGCGAAGAAGTTCTTAAAATCATTACTACTAAACTGTAACGGAATATTTTGTTCAGGCGATGCTTGTTTATTTGTTAGTCTAGCCACAGTGTTAAATAAAAACCTTGGATTATTTTGGTTATTTTCTATTAGTTTGCGGAGATGCTCAGCCCTGGCTGCTTTTAGGGCCTTTTTATAACGTGACATACTATCTTTCCACGCGATTCTAAAGACCTCTAAATTAGTTTGTTTCCATTTACGCTCTAAGTTACGAGTTTCTCTCTTGATAACATATGTAGCACTGTTGTACCATGGTGCTTTAGTTTTCTCTCTAACCTTTTTTAATCTAATTGGTGCTACAATTTCTAATGTACTAGAGAAAATCGTGCTCATACTGCTAGCCATTTCCTCTAGTTCATCTGTTTGTTTGGGTTCACTGAGCAGCTGAGACAGATCAGGTAAGCTATTTGAGAATCTATCTATAGTGGTTGGAATGATTGTTCTGCCTGGGCGATAACGTGGCGCAACATGACAGATTTCAGCAGTACGCAGTATGCAAGTTACCATGTAATGGTCAGTGACATCATCACTTTGCGGTATAATATCTATATCGGTTGGGTTCGTTCCATGTGATATAATTAAATCTAGTGTGTGATTAAGACGATGAGTGGGACCAGTGACGTTTTGCTTGACCCCAAAGGAATTTAATAGATCTGTAAACGCAGCCCCTAACGCATCATTTGTGTTATCTACGTGTATGTTAAAATCTCCAACAATTAATGCTTTATCGACGTTGACCAATAGATCTGAGAGAAAGTCTGCAAACTCTTTTAGGAAATCAGCATAGGGCCCTGGAGGTCTATATACAGTAGCCAGGGCTAGAGATAATACGGATTTCTTACATCTAAGAGCGTAACATTTAGCACTAGTACTTCAAACGAATTAAACCTGTGACCTGTTTTCTGGGTAACATTAAGAATATCTCTATAGATTGTTGCAACACCCCCGCCACGACCAATCAGACGGGGCTCATGCTTATAACAGTATCCTGGTGGAGTAGACTCATTAAGACCGAAATAATCATTTGGCTTAAGCCAGGTTTCAGTAAGGCAAAGTACATCGAAACTATTATCTGTGACCATTTCATTTACAATTATCGCCTTAGGTGTGAGCGATGTTTAGAAGACCTAGTTTTAGAAATTGTTTTTGTTCACTAATATTGCGATTTTCTGGTTTAATCACAATTAGATTTTTCCTAGATCCTACAGTAGATTTAATGTTTGACCTCACTAAACGAGGAATAGACACAGTTTCTGTATAATGTTCTACATTGGTACTTATGTCAATTAAGTTAGGACAGCAAATACTGTGATTTGGACTTTGACTTACTAGTCATATGATGGTGTGCAGCGCTCTGGAGATGTTGTCCGACAGAAGAGCCGCTCCGATTCTGCTGGGGTGAAGGCCATCAGGACGGAAGAGCCTAGGTCGCTCCCAAAACAGATTCCAATTATTTACAAAGAGCAGCTTCTGTTCATTACACCATGACATTAACCATTCATTTAGAGCAAATAATCTACTGAACTTTTCATGTCCTAGTCGGTACGTGGGAAGCGGTCCAGAAACGACGATCGTTGCTTCAGGCGATGTTCTGCGCACCGTCTCGATCAGGCTCCTGTAGTCCCTCTTCAGAACCTCCGTCTGTCGCAGCCTGGTGTCGTTCGTTCCCGTGTGCAGCACGACAGCTCCGATGCGCTCGTCACCGTTCAGGATCTCGGGAACCTGCGCAGCGACATCGAGAACACGAGCACCAGGAAAGCAGTGAGTGATAACCTTGCCTTTACCTGAGGTAGCGTGGACATGCCGGACGATGGAAGTACCGATGACCACAGCGTCGCTTTCCGTCTCGCGAAGCGGTTCTGGGTGGAGATCTCGAAGACCGGGAGGGGCGGAGAGGTCCTCGCTCTGGTCCGGGCTCGCGTCTTCCGGTGTGGAAATACCCAGGGTCCATGGTGCTGTGTCGGTGCCGGTGTGAACGAAACCAGGGATGATGATCGCGTCCTGGGTGCTTGGGTCCTGTGCAGAGAAACACACGGAGTAGACGAGGTCGGAGTCAAAATGTTAGTATCCACTGACTTGTGCGCATCGGCGCGTGATGTTTCAAGCGCCGTTCGCCGCTCTCTCAGCACAGCTTGTCTGTCTAGAAGGCCGCGAATCTGCGTCTCCAACGACTCCAACTCCAACTGCACCGAATGCAGCTCGAACGTGTCCTCACCTGCACTCAAAGGTAACATTAGACACACATCCGAGTTATTCGCCATTGTAGCAGAAGTGCTACGATGGCGAATTGTAGCTATCAGTGTTTACCGGGTGTAACGTTAAACAAGTTACCACACGTGCAAGGCTAGCGGGCTACGGCTAGTAGCGGAAGTTCGGATATAAGTAGCGATATCAAAGCAATCCGATTGTTTTTTATAGAGAATCGTATCGGAGAAATGTTCACACGCTGTAAATAATAGAAAGTATTCGTTTGTAAGCGAGTATTAAGAAGAAAATCAAGGATTATGAATCAATTTGACGGAGCTCAAACACAAACAACGCGCTCACAACCCGCGCCTTTTGTCTGTCTGTCCATCTGTCTGTCTGTCCATCTGTCTGCCTGTTTGTCTGTCCATCCATCTGTCTGTCTGTCCGTCTGTCTATCTGTCTGCCTGTTTGTCTGTCTGTCCATCCGTCTGCCTGTTTATCTGTCTGTCCATCCATCTGTCTGTCTGCCCATCTGTCTGTCTGTCCTTCTGTCTGCCTGTTTGTCTGTCTGTCCATCTGTCTGCCTGTTTGTCTGTCTGTCCATCCATCTGTCTGCCCATCTGTCCGTATATCTTTCCATCCGTCTGCTTTTCATTGTCTGTCTATCTGTCTGTCTGTTTACCTGCTTGTCTGTCTGTCTTTCCACCCATCTGTCTGTCTATCTGTCCATCCAACTGCTTTTCTTTCTTTGTCTTTCTGCCCATCTGTCTGTCTGTCCATCTGCTTTTCTTTGTCTGTCTGTCCGTCCGTCTGCCTGTCTATCTGTCTGTCCATCCATCCACCTCTCTGCCTATCCATTTGTCTGTCTGTGTGTCCATTCGTCTGCCTATCTGCCTGTCTGTCCATCCATCTGCCTGTCTGTCCATCCATCTGTCTGTCCGTCCATCCGTCTGTCTTTCTGCCCATCTGTCTGTCTGCCCATCTGTCTGTCCATCCATCTGCTTTTCTTTGTCTGCCTGTCTATCTATCTATCTATCTATCTATCTATCTATCTATCTATCTATCTATCTATCTATCTATCTATCTATCTATCTATCTATCTATCTATCTATCTATCTATCTATCTATCCATCTATCCATCCATCTATCCATCTATCCATCTATCCATCTATCCATCTATCCATCTATCTATCTATCTGCTTGTCTGTCTGTCTGTCAATAAGTGTGGATGTATTGGTACACCAGCTAGACCAGTGTAAACCAGCATGGAAATTCATTGTAATTTAGTCTTTTCAGCAGGGCAAAATTTGTGGATAAAGAGATGAGAAGAAAAATATAGAGAGGAGGGGAGAATATGTGGAAATTTATTGAAAAATAGCTTATTTATCACTAAGTACATTCATGCTGTTTGTATTAACAAACAAGCCCTTCAAGGGAATGCTGTACCCAGACTGTCAACCCACAGATCAATGAGTGAATTAATGAAGTGTGTTTGATTCTCTGTCAAACAGGGCTGTTCAGCTCATTTCTCCAGTCTGATGGGTTATCAGTATCATCAGAAACGCTGTGGCAGAGAGTTGCCAAATACACAGAAGCCTGTCTTCCTGTGCCAGCACTGTGGTAAGACGTATCGCTCCAAAGCTGGCCGTGACTACCACCTGCGCACTGAGCACCCTGTCACCGCCCTGTCCACTCACTCGGTGAGATTACACAGACAGGCTTCACTTCATAGTCCTAATGTGACATCAAATGGAAAATGTCACAACCAGTGTGATGCTATTGATCAGTAATTCATATCTGTTATACACATTAAAGGCAGAATTCTTTATCTCACAATTTTATTTTATTTTGTGCCTCCCCCATTTAGCTCACATCTGAGGACTGGAAACAGGAAGACAGCAAAGATGAGGAGGATGTGCTGGAGGATGAGGAGGAGGAGGAGGAAGAAGAGGAGGAGGAGGAAGAGCCTGAGCTGAAAAAGGCCAGAGTGAAGGCAAAGGAGAGAGTAGACGAGCAGGTGGAGAAGATGGAGGAGAGGAAGGAGGAGAAAACAGAGGTGGAGGATCTGCTGGATTTGGAGAGGACGCCCAGCGGCAGGGTGCGACGGCGCTCGGCTCAGGTGGCAGTATTCCACCTGCAGGAGATCGCCGAGGACGAGCTGGCCAAAGACTGGGGCAACAAACGCCGCATCAAAGACGACCTCGTACCGGACATCAAAAGGGTACGGCTGTGTTGAAGCTACTTTGAACTGATACACTATGGGCTCTATTTTACTGATCTGAGCACATGGTCTGAAGTGCATGGCGCAGGTGCACTCAGGGCGTGTCCATTTTTTTCAGTTTAACGACAATGGTCGGCCCGCCAGGGTGGACTAAAAATTGTCCCTAGTCATGGATGTGTTTTGGGCGTAACGTGCAATAAACCAGTTAGAGTCTCATCCCCCATTCCCCTTAAAAGCCAGTAACGCGGATTCACAATTTGCATGGACACTTCTCCAGAAAGGAGTCCTTTTATTTTTAATATTTAAGAATGTAATATATATATATATATATATATATAGATGCAACAATACAGTTAGTCCACGGTTCAATACATACCTCGGTTTTTAACCACGGTTTTCGGTTCGGTTCGGTTTTTTGCTATTCTATTCTTACTTTAAAAAAAAAAACCTTGTACACATTCCTAGTATGTATAATATAAAATAAATATATATAAAGATTTCCACTGGCAGCTCAGAGCTGTACAGCAGCATTTAAGTATGAAATTGAATGAATAAATGTAAAAATAATACACTACATAGACTTCACTATAAAATATACACTGATTCTTATTACTGTATTAGTTTTTCAGTCAAGAGCAGTGAGTGATTTTCTCTTTGTCTTTTGTTGTTGTATTAACATTAAAGGGATAGTTCGTTCAAAAATGAAAATTCTGTCATTGATAAATTAATACAGGTTTTGGAACATTGGAGTAAATAATGACATAATTTTAGAGGTGAACTGTCCCTTTAAGGACAGCGTGTTCACTAGGTTGCGCTGCTGTCAATGTAAGACCTCCGTGCATCTAATAGACACACGCGATTTTACTTTCACTTTAGACATATCCAACTGTGTTTATGTTAACCTTGTGTGTATTTGACAGTATTAGCGCAGTTAGACGACTACTTAGTTCAGTAATCACATGTTTGACAGGCGTTTAGTGCACGCGCTCGGAAAAGCGCATGTTAAAACCGGGCACGCGAATGAACCGGCAAGGCTTTAAAACGCATGCAAATAATGAACGTTCGTGATTGTGAATAACTATAGTGTTCCGTGAGTATAACTCTACCACTAACGTGTGATGTGAATGTATGTCGCGTTGTTCAATATTGGGATGGAGGCAAATTATAGATTTTGCAGAAAAATTATTAATTCAATGCAAAACCGAAAAAACGCAATTCACAAGCGCGTATTGAACCGTGGATGCCGTACCGAACGGTTCAATATTATATTGAGAATTGTGGCATCCCTAATATATATATATATATATATAATGTTTGCATTTATATTTCATTGAAAACTTTATGAAAATATATAGTGATAAACAGTAGTATTAAAGGTCCCATGGCATGGCATTTTTCTATTATTTTATAGTGTTTCCTGGGGTGTACTTATATTGTTAGTATGATTTTTACATCATAAAATGTCATAATTTAGAAATAAAAGGCATTTTGTCTATACTGCTGTTTGCCCTGTGGCTGAATGCCCTGCTTCAAGAGGCGTGTCTGCTGTGAGACTTCAGTAAAAACGCCCACTGTTGTGATTGGCTGACATCTTTGCATTTAATATGAGCGGAGGGGGCGTGGTTTAACGAGGTCTACGACGCACGAGCTGCTGCCAGAGAGACGGATGGACCTGAGTTCACTTCTCATCAGTTCTCTCAGCATGTCTCAGTTCAGGGTGAACTGTTGTAGTTACAAAAATATACTTCAGGTTATAAGTTTATTTCTAGTCGGAGGGACTGTCACTCATGTCAGAAAGTTAGTAACTTTAGTAAATTATGGATCAGTGCTGACTCGAGACGCGAACCGTTTAGAACGATTCAGTCCGATTTGGTGAACTGGTTCGGTTCACTAAAAAGAACCGATTCAAAAGAATGATTCGTTCGCGAACCGGACATCACGGAGACGGAGCGATTGCTAACAAAGTTATTTATAGTAACTACTGAGTTATGAGAGCGCTGTCAGTCAGCGCGAGTTTATTGTGTTTGTATCTGAGAGTTCTGAATAAACACGAGTCCCAGTCACGCCGACCCCGTCTTCATCATTATTCTACCAACTTTGTAACACATGCAATGTACCATTACAGCGAGATGAACGAGTTAGTAAGTTTGATTAAAGCATTATTTCTAGATATGTTCCAATCATATGAAAAGCGTCAATGACGCGCATTGAGTAACTTACACAGCGCAAACAAAGACAACAGCAGTAATCGAATGTAATCCAGTTTATTGTGGGGCTAGGCTGGCTAGGCTGGCTGGCTAGCCTAGCCGGATACCCTCACGCTTACCCTCCTTCAGCTTAATCTCACGCTGCGTTTGGTGCCTCCGCTGTGGGCCAGATGCAGTACTGGGGGTCGGGGATGTTGAAGGCCGAGCTTCGGCGTGCGTGAGGTTTATTTCTAAAAGTTGTGGCTCTGCCGATGTTAAGCAGAAACTCCCGACTGTATGCACATTTAAGAACAGATAGACGCCACGAGGACGTACAAAAACACTGACTCACAAGATAGAAAACACCGTTCTGTCGGGAGAGAGAGAAGCCGCAGTGTGTGCACGAATAATAAATAATAAGCTACACATAAGAAATCACTGATCACAGATCAGAAGGAACTGAAAAAAGACTTCTGTTTTCATTTGTACATCCAAACACTGAGAAACTGCCAGCGTTCACTCGTTCACAACCCATGATCTCTCGAGCGTTTGCATGGGTGTGCCAGATTCTCTGGGCGGAGGAAAGGGAGGTAACCGCTCCTGCTTGGACGTCAAACCAGGAGACTTCAGGATTGGCTCGTCTGGCCTGTCATTTTCTCAAAGGCAGAGAAAGACAGCCAGAACTCGGTTTTACACCGATCAACATTTCTATCCACTTGGGGACAATATTCAGGCTAGGGGAACTCATATTAATGTTGAAATACTTCATAAAATGAAAATTTCATGCCATGGGACCTTTAAACTTAAATTGAAATAATTATTTTATATTTATTTTATCAGTAAAATAAGCTGTTGTTAGGTTATCGCATAAAAAATGCTGTACGGAAACAGCAAGTTTCTAAAATTGCACATAAAAAATGTATGCACTTCATTTTTTATCTCATAAGAAGACATACACATAAACACATTCACTGAATAAATCCCTCAATGCGCAACAAAAAAAGTCACGTGACTTTGCCTCATCAGAGGATGTGATTGCATGGAGTAACCCGCAGACCAGTTTCATTGCACAGCATCTCAAATGTTGTTTAATCAATGTTTTATGCGATATTCCAATTTTGTGCACGTTAAATTCACAACTTTGGTTGGAAACATAGCTTTTGAAAACATTTGCAACAGCTACATGTTGCCACAAAAAGCTAATATTGTGATACTTAAAAAATAAGTTAAAAAAAGTCAGTAGTGTTTGTACATTTTGGTAATTACTTGTATACACATTTGTCTACTTATTTAGTATTTCCTGTACACACTTTGTTTTATATCTGTTGTTTTAGCTAAACTACACACGACCAGGCCTCCCCAACTTCAGCCCTGAAACTGTGGAGAGCTGGAAGAATGAGGTGAAGGAAAAAGGATTCATCTGCTGCGCCAATTGCGTAAGAACACCGCCTTGTTTTTCATTTAATAATTACGTACTTTAATAACTGCTAGTGTTTGAATGGAAGATTCCAACCTCAATATGAGCATCTGAACGATATCAGTAGATTTAGATTTGCTTGACAAACTGAAGCTCTTGTAAAATGCTGAAATCTCGAACATTGCTGTTTATGTTGTTCAGTTCTTCTCTTCATATTTCTCTTGATTTCCATTACAGAACTGTGAGGCTATTTACTCAAGTGTATCTGGACTTAAAGCTCACTTGGCAAGCTGTAACAAGGTATAAGAAGTCCTCTGCGTGCTTTGGCGTAGTTGTAAATTTATAGATCAATTTCACAACTGTGGAGACTTTTAGTCTCAGACATTGCTGATACTGTATCAGCGTCACTGCTGTTATTGTTCTCCACACAGGGAGGGGGCGACGTAGGGAAGTACACTTGTTTGCTCTGTCAGAAGGAGTTTAACTCTGAGAGCGGCGTGAAGTATCATATCAGCAAGACACACTCGCAGGTAAACCAAAAACTCACTCACTCGCCCTGCATATTGTATGTTCAATGCAAAGTAATCTGAGCAGTTACCCTTCATAGTGTTCTAGTATAACAAAATGTCAACCGTTAAATGGTTAGTTCACCCAAAAAAGGAAATTTCTGTCATTAATTCCTCACCCTCATGTCGTTCCAAACCCATAAGACCTTCGTTCATCTTCAGAAATGAAGATATTTTTGAAGACAAATGAAGATATTTTTGATGAAATCCGAGAGCTCTCTGACCATTCCATATACAGCAATTTAGCAACTTTCAAGGCCCAGAAAGGAGTAAAGACGTCATTAAAATAGTCCATGTGACTCCAATGGTTCAATCTTTATTTTATGAAGCGACGAGAATACTTTTTGTGTGCAAAAAACAAACAAAAATAACGACTTTATTCAACAATTTCTTCACGTCTGTGTCAGTCCTCTACGCTGTTGACGTAGGAAATACAGTCCAATGCTTCCGAGTTACGTCAGAGCTACGTCAACACGCCGGCTTACCATTGGCCGATGCTGTTCACGTGAGCTCCACAACGCATGCATGTGAGGCTGACGCAGGATCTGACCAACGTCAACAGCGTAGAAGACTGACACAGACGAGAAGAAATTGTTGAATATGTTATATATGGAATAATGTTGTTTGTTTTTTGCACACAAAAAGTATTCTCATCGCTTCATAAAATAAAGGTTGAACGACTGGAGTCACATGGACTATTTTAATGATGTTTTTACTACCTTTCTGGGCCTTGAAAGTGTTCTTTAATTTTGCTGTCTATGAGCTCTCGGGTTTTCACCAAAAATATCTTCATTTGTGTCTTATGGGTTTGGAATGACATGAGGGTGAGAAATTAATTACAGAATTTTCATTTTTGGGTGAACAAACCCTTTAAGGACTTTTCACATCAAGTTCAATGTGAATAAACAATACAAAACTGTGCAATTTTTTAAAAAAACAAGAAAAAGTACAGCAACTGTGATGTTTCAATGCCTCCATTTAAGCAATGAAAGTCATTTTTATTTTGATAATATTTTCAGGTTTAAATAAAATGTATATATATATATATATATATATATTAGGGCTGTCAAAAGATTAATCGCGATTAATCACATCCAAAATAAAAGTTTGTGTTTACATAATATATGTGTGTGTACTCTGTTAATTATTATTTATATATAAATACACAACCAAGCATGTATATATTTAAGAAAAAAATATTATTTTTATATTTATATATATTATAGATTATATAAATGTATATACAGTATATACATGCAAATATTTCTTAAATATATACATGAATGTGTGTGTATTTATATATATAAATAATAATTAACAGAGTACACACACATATATTATGTAAACACAAATTTTTATTTTGGATGCGATTAATCGCGATTAATCTTTTGACAGCCCTGATATATATATATATATATATATATAGTTAATTCAATTCAAATGTGTTGGTTATATTCTATGTAAATAATTCTGGAAATGTTCTGATTATTTCTTTGCAGATTACTTAACTGTAATTACTGAAACTAAAACATATATATATATATATATATATATATATATATATATATATATATATATATATATATATATATACCAGACACCAGATATAATTTTTTACTAGTGGGTGAAGGACACCTATAGTTCATTTATGTAAGTGAGGATAGCAAAATAAAGTAAACTGTGACATATTATACCCCAAAATAAAAATGTTCATACAGTGACTACCAGTAAAATTTATAAAAATTTGGTATCAAAAATTATTCAGACACTTTGACCTGAGCATGTTTTGCTTTAGTGTTTTTTATTTAATTGCTAATGCGACCTTACACACCACAGACTGAACAAAATGAAGCATTGTTTAGACATTGGTTGACCTAAATTGGTATTATCTAATTGTGTACTTAAATTTAACAGCTGATTGGTTGATTGTAATCCATTACATCCCTTTCTATCAAAGTTATCTGACATCATCATGATGAATTTTTGTCATATTTTTTACCATTTTCTAAACTATAGCCAATAACTTGTGATAATGTGAGAAAATGATGAAGGTGTCTGAATAAATTTTGGTGCGTGTGTGTGTGTGTGTGTGTGTGTGTGTGTGTGTGTGTGTGTGTGTGTGTATATACAGTATATATATATATGTTTTGGTTTCAGGAATAATCTGAACATTTTCAGAATTATTTACATCTAATATAACCAAGACATTTGACAATTTTGGCACTATATATCTTTTGGGCATTACAGACATATTTCTATATATGTTTTTAAATCAATCTTTAGTTTCAGTTTTAGTACATAAAGATAACTTTATAGTAAAAAAATCTCATATTATGCACAAATCATCACCTTGTGCATTTGTATGTAGAAGGGCTTTATAAGGATGAATAGTTTCCTTCTGCTGCTGAAAATAATGCAAATCCATCAATAGGCTTTTAGACTCTTCTTTGAACTTGATGTGGCTCTGTGTGCACAGAACTGGTTTCGGGCATCTACCAACGAGGTGGCCAACAACAAGAGAAAAGAGCCAGAGAGCAATGGCTTCCAGAAGGACATGAAAAACGTAGTGCCTGGGAAGAAGAGGGGACGAAAGCCCAAAGAGCACCACCTGGTGGCAGCCTCCTTTCCAGCAGAGACTCAGAGCTTAACCCCTGCTCCAGCTCCGATTCCTCTCCAGATCGTAACCTCAGCCTCAGAAACCCGAACCCCAGCATCCAACCCCATCCCCAACAGCCCAACCACACCCTCTGACCCAGTGGACAGTGGGAATCCAGCCCAAACCAGAGACACACCGCCCCCTATAAAGAAACGAGCCAAACCTAAGAAAGCACTGACCACTGAGTAACGCGGCTTTCACTATGTCGGCACCAGAAGGGATGCTTTCCGAACTACACCGGTGAACTTTATTCAGTTCGGTCACGGAAATGAAGGAAGACACAGAAGAAAGAGCTCGGAAAGTTGAACGTAAGAACGAGGGGATGAAAAACAGCAGGAAACAACGATTTGCTCTTGAATTGATTTCACACTGATCTTTGTGTTTTTTAAGCTGAGTATATACATTATGTGTGTGCTTGTGTATACTGATATATATTACTCCTGTTGGTTTTTCATTCCATTTTTATAGTTCATTTTAATAAGTTGTTCATTCTGGAGGGGTCAATAACATTTAAGCTCCCAGTTGATAACTTTTAATTTTAATTTTTTAGAGCAGAAGTTACGAAGTTACGTTTCTACGTAATTTTTGGGTAGCTACAGTACGTCAACATGTCCGGTGGTTTCATGATGTGTTTGAACAACGAATATCAAACTCATTCAATTAGCATGGTGAGCTAATTTACTGCTAACATTTTATCACGGTAATACTCTGCTGTGTATATATAATATCTATATCTATATATGAATATATTCAAAGCAATTCATTTTCGTCCATCGGTTTCAAACGTCAAGGTGCGTCAAAAAAAAGTTGTTCATTGTTTAGGTTGCTTTTCCTCAGATGTGTTTCGTCAGTGGCAGCTGAAGGAAGGGTTGGAATTAGATCGACGGCTGTTGTAACAGTGTGCGACTGTGCAATAGTGTTGCTTTCGTGGTTTCTTGTCCTGTCTCTTGCTCGGAATCGTGAGGGGTCTAAGCTCGTAGCCTTGTGTAACTCCTTATCCCGCATCCCTTTGGGCTGTAGTTTGTAGTTTGCTGCAGTTGACCCGGAGGTCTTTGTTAAAACCTTTTAAATGCTTCGGAAATTGGTAGAGCTGTGTGCTTTCATTTTGTCTGATTGTTGTTGTTTTTATGGGAGCTTGTGATGCTTAACTTAGAAGGAATATACAGTGCAGACGATTAGAGAAATTCAAATCAATAGCAAAATGGAAACGCTTGCAGCAGGCATGCGCTGCCTAATAAATGACTACAAATGGGTTGGATGACTACAAATTGAATCCTTCAAAGCACAGGAATGCCCTTTGACATCTGTGATGTCATCAGTCCTTGCTTAAGCTTGAGGGGCCGTTCACACATTTATTTTTGTTGTTGCATTTTTGCGTTTAAAAACGCCAGACGTGGGGCAGTGGAAGTTCTATAGATGGGTTTTATAGATCGCCATGTCATGCGCAAAATGCTGCAAAACACGTCCTTCTAGTGCATGTTTACATATAAACACAATGGAAAAATGCAGTGGAATGCAAAAACGCGTTCTGTTTGAACGGCCCCTAAGACTCCAGTGAAATGATAGTGATCGAGTGGGGAAATTCGCAAGTGGCGAATATCACAAAACATGTCAAGAATGAATTCACCTCAAAAACAAACTATTTCTATTTCACTAAAAGGAAATTAAGCTTTTTTAGGACTATTAATTTTTCATGACACATTTTGCATCCCAAATTCTCTTTACCTTAATGCAAAAAAGTTTTCATTTATGTTATATATAAAATAAATTATATTAATTATATTACAAAAAAATGCTTTATTTAAAATGTGTATTTATACATTATAGTAGTAGTTGTTGTAATGCCTAATATAATTTAAATTAAAAAAAAATAATATATATATATATATATATATATTGTAGTATATTCAAATAATTACATTCGGACCGTGGGACAAAATTATGGCATTTTACCGTGTCCATAGTTTAAAGTGAGCAGCGCGTCAAAACAACGGTGCGCTACACACCACAGGTGCGCAGGTTTGTTTACGGTAATGATCTTTCAGCGCAACATCCTCTAATATTTTTATTTAGAGCCAAACGCTGTTCATTCAAGCCCTTCCGCTCGTTGCTTCTCTCTCCCGCTAAAGATGCCACATTAAGTTGCAGATGATGCAGTTATTTTAACAACAGTAGCAGAAACACGGTGAGCAGCAAAATGAATACTTTTGCTAAAACACTGCAGAAAACGAGAATGCAGAAAATACAATTATTTGTCATAGAGATGACTCCGATCGTTTAACTAAACCAGTTTTGTTTCAAGTTAACGTGTGGCGCCTTTCCCCCCATACATTTAGCATTATGAATCAGCATATTAAAGGGATAGTTCATCCATAAATGAAAATTCTGTCATCATTTACTTATCCTCATGTTGTTACAATCCTGTATGAGTTTCTCTCTTCTGTTGAGGAAAAAATATGATATTTAAAGAATGTTGGTAACCAGAAAGTTGACGCCACCCATTGGGCCCTATTTTAACGATCTGAGCACATGGTCTGAAGAGCAAGGCGCAGGTGCACTTAGGGTGTGTCCAAATCCACTTTTGCTACACTGTAAAAAACTGGCAGCTGTGGTTGCCAGAAATTTACCTTAAAAAATATGGTTGCAACATTTTAGGTTTTACAGATTTATGTTAAATTTACAGTCAGAAAACATATTTCATTAACTGAAATAATGTTAAATTACCAACCTATTGAAATACTAATATCTGTAATGAACCTTTGATATATACTGACAACCACCAATCATAGTGGTGATAAATGTCACATGATGAATGAACCTCATCACAATACTAATATATAGAAGGTGCACAGTGTCAACACTAAACACCATCATGGTAACACACATGAAAAATTTAAAAATGCAATAAACATTAATTTAACAACATTAGATGTAACATAAAACCCTAATGTACTTAACTGATTAGAAAAAAAACGAAGAAACTGTTATTTCAATGAAAATACATCAAATGTGAAGTGTCACGCAGTTGTCAATTTACTATTTTTCACTGTAAATTACACAATGACGTTCTTTTTCTCTTCCAAAAAAGGTATTTTACTGTAAAATTACATTAAATGGAATTCTATTACAGTTATTCACCATATATAGTACGGAAAACTTTCTGTTAACCATTTAACGTTTTTTCGCCGTAGCATTTTTACATTCTTTTATCATTAAAATCATGATAATTTTTTAAAAAGTGTCGTTTAACAAAGGGGAAAAAACGATCCAAAAGGGTTGTACCTAGTCTCTTAATGAGTCATGGGTGTGTTTTGGGCACAAAGAATACTGCGCTATTGACTTTAGACCAGGTTTTTGTTGGTCGTTTTCAGTTCCTCAAAATATCAACACACCAACAATGCGCCTGAACACACCTGGTTTTCAGACCAGCACGCCCATGGGCAAACAGATGGGCGTGAGTGCATTTGCTTTTTAAACAACGTGTTGCTGGACGTGAAAATGATAACTGCGTCAGGCTGAAACTAGCATTGCGCCAGCAGGTGTATGATAAGGCCCTTTGACTTCCATAGTATTTTCTTTTTTCTTACTATGGAAGTCAATGGCACCGTCAACTGTCTATCAAAATTCTTCAAAATATCTTCTTTTGTGTTCAACAGAAGAAAGAAACTCATACAGGTTTGGAACAACTTGAGGGTGAGCAAGTAATTACCAGTTAAAATTTTTGGGTACTATCCCTTTAAGAGCATTGAACAATTATTAGATTATGTACATTGTTTGGTATTAGTAGCAAAATATAATTATGGTCCATACTTTTCTTAGGAGGTAAACCCTGCACCCCCAGTATGTCTTCTCTGTGCCATACACGTAGGTGTCTAAATGCTAAAAAAAAGCCTGATAAAACATCTGATCGACCTTTTTATATGAATATATATCCCCAAAAAATGGGTAAATCATAAAATTGGTTAAACTTCGTAGACATCATTGATTTGGCTCTCGGGGCCCAAGATTCTCATCTTTGATGACTATTTTGAGTGTTTAGGATCTTTTTCTTTTACAAAGTACCGCTGCTGCTCCGATGGAAATGTGTAACTGTCCAAAAACAGTATTTAGAACTTGAATTGAATACCTCTGCCTTACGGTAATGAGAATTTGTCACAATGCAAACAATCTTGTCAATCAAATTAGACTTTGTTTTATTAATGCACAATATAATTTCTATTTGATTTTAGGGTGAAATGAGTCCTGGGCATGTTTTTGCGAGATTCACCCATTAACTTTTGATAGGAGTACAAGCAATGTGTGTGGAATGCACTTAAGGACCTCAGTGACTGTATGCAATAGTGAGAGTGTTTGGTGTAAAGCATTGAAGAGCACAATCAGAATGGTGCAGGCTTTATCCGAACGTTTCCGAATCAGAGCGCCTGTCCAAAAACAAACTGAACACCTGAATGGTCCCGCACATACTGATTCCCAACTTTCTGATTTAAGGCCTGTTTGAGAAAAATGCTCGTACTGCACTTTAACCCCTCCTCCCCCTCCCTCCTTATCTTGCACTTTGCAGGCACTGTTAGGCTTCCATTCTCCCGACCTTAAACGAGTGGCTGTTTTGTGAGATCTCAGATCAGTTTCCTTTACATAAATCCACAAGGGTTCGAGAAACTGATCGCAGACAGGCCACCCTGATCCGTGTGATACGTGCAAAGGAAGCGCGTCCTCCATTGCCCAATTTAGAAAGAAAATCTATGTCAGATATGAAATGAAAATGATGTTTGAAGCCATAACAGTCCACCCTCAAAGGTGACTAATGGAAGCAGTGTGTCTTTTTATTCTTCCTCGGTTTGTATAAAAGATTATAGATTGAAAAAAATATATCATTTGCAACAGAAAAATGAATTATGTATTCCAAAACCCTAATAATTCTAACTGAGGTACTTGAAATCATGAAAAATTAATTGCCATAAAATTATTAGCATACAGGTCAAAAACTGAAGAAAAAAAAAAGGATAAATTATTAAAAAAATATATTTATCTAATGAGAAAAAAAGAATAAGCTCAAAGTTGCATACATTTATTTTATACTAATACTTGTAAATGTGATCTTAATCTCATAGTTGCTTAAGAAAACTAGGGGTTGGTTTGTCGTGGTTTTAGGCAAAAGGTGCTATAGTAGCCAATCTACCTTAAGGAATGTTGCGCATGAAATTGTGAACCAGTTAGTCAAACTTGCCATCGAGTCCCATGTTTATGACATGAAATACTGTAGCCGATCTCATTTTAACTGTCCTGCATCAGAAACAAAGCATTAAATGGCAAATAAACATCTTCTGCGGCTTCCATCACACTGAAATCCCCCATTGCACTGGAAAAGAATGGTCTTTTATTTGGTCTGATAAAAGATTAACGGCGACACTTATAAACCCTTTGAAGAACATGCATAGATACGTTTTTTAAAGGGGTCATGACATGGATTTTTTAAAATGATTTTAATATGTCCCTTGAGGTTCACTTATAATGTTAGTAGTTTTTTTTTGCGGAAAAACTATTATTTTCAACCCTCAACCCTGAAATGATCAGTTTTTAAGGGGCGGCTCCTTTAAGGCTTGTCAACAAATGCCCACTGTTATGATTGGCTAACGTCATTGCTGAAAACATTATCCATATAAAACCTGACTACTTCATCTTTCAATAAAGTTTCTTTTCGAAATCTCCATTACACTGTGCCTCGTTTACAAAGCAAATGCTCCGAACAAACATATAAGCTGCGTCCGAAATCGCATTCTGTCTGAGTGTAGCCGTTAAAACAGTACGTTCTATATAGTATGAATGAGTGTAGTATGAATGTAATCCGCCATGTTATCATTATCATGTGACCTACCAGTGTCAGTTGTGTCCCTTCACTGCCATTCACAAATCCTCTCCTGTGGCCTCATGGGATAGTAAAGTGTCCATCGAATGCGCACTTCAGAATTTTGTCGGAAGTAGGTCATCCAGGGCTTTTCCGCCTAATAACTGTGTCTCATTTCATTTAATTTTGAAGGCTGCATCCTCCGGAAGACACATCCTGTGAAGGATGCGGTATACGGAGTGTCCTTATTCAGAATTAAACGAGACGTCCTAAACGAGACGTCCGAGGAAGTATCACGTTGCTATGCCAACACGTTCACAGTGGAGTTGCGCTCTCACATCAGTTATATGAATGAAAATTATTTATAACTTGAAAATGACTATGAAATGTTTCTTGCCTTGACAGCAAAGTACTGTTCTAAACGTTTCAAAATCACTAAACACTTGTAATCCCATCTATTTGAGGTAATACAGCTTAAAAACAAAAACAAGCTTGAAACTACTTAAGTTTAAACACCACATCTTCGCTTGCATGTATATCTGCAATATAACGCAAATAATTGTGGGTTATCTATCTGCAGCAGAGAAGGATACACCTCATGCACACTCCGAATTCCTGAAAAGAAGGGCGCATTTGAAGGTCGCATTCGGAGTGTCCTACTTACTTTTCTGAAATGAGACAGCCTTGATGACGCATGCAGCCTTCGAATGCGACCTCTGGAGCGGAGACACAGCTTATGTATTTCGGACCAAGTGTGCGCCTGCGGCCAGTGTTCCCACAGTTACTTTGAAAAAGTAATCTGATTACTAATTACTCCTTTAAAAAGTAACTTAGTTACTTTACAGATTACTTGATTTTAAAAGTAACTAAGTTAGATTACAAGTTACTTTATTAGTTACATTCAGCAGTTGCCGACAACACCCCTGCCGCCTCAACATAGAAATGACAACCGTTTTTGCCAAAACTCACTTTATTGGAAGTGCATTTTTAACAGTAACGTCAACAATGTATCTCCTGACATTTTAAGTTGAAATAAAAAAATATTTACTAAAAAAAATATATATATTTTAATAAAAAATTTAATAAAGACTTAACATAAACACTCTCCCCGAGGCGCAAGAAGAAAGCAAAAATATATATTTTTTACTAAGGAAAATTACAAAAATAGTAACTCACAGTGACTTGGATAAATTACTTTAAACTGATTACTGGTTTGGAAATAGTAACGCGTTAAATTACTCGTTACTGGAAAAAAGTAGACAAATTAGAGTAATGCGTTACTAAGTAACCTGAAAAGTGAAGCCAAAGCGCCTTGATCGCCCCCAGGTGGTTGGTCCCAGCCCTCTCCATGCATTCTAATGGGATGTGAGACAAATTAAACAATCAAATTACACTCCAAATATTTTTTTCACAAAGATGGTTTCTGTCATTTTTTATTTTTATCACGATTTTTATCACGCTGATGTTAGTTCAAGTGTGCATTTTTTTTTAAATATGTTTGGTTTTAGTTAGTGATTTGATGCTATAAAAACGGGGGTGTGACGTTATGATTGACAGCTGAGATTGAAGACTTCTCTGAGCAAAGTAGTCACTAAGGCACCAACTGACTTTTTTCGGGATTTTTAGGAGGAGATTTGAGCTTTAGCTTTAATTTCTACATTTCCATAACTGCATTTCACACCAACATAATGAGTTGTTCTCCAGTAAACTGTACTTACAGATACTGTGGGAGTGTGTGGGGGGTTGATATCGCGGCTCTACTTCCTGCTCTCTACTGCGCAGACTCAGGTCCCAAATTAGCGCAAGATGTCAGCGCCATATTCGGACATTGGCGGCTTCAGTGAAGGGGCGTCGTCCATCTTCTTTTACAGTCTATGATTCGGACATACTACTCTGTTGGCGTACTGTTTTTCGCATACTAAATTTACTTCAAATGTGAAATTAAAACGGCCAGTAGGTGGCACCAAGTCACTGTTAATGAGCGAGTCATTGAGATTCAACTGATTCATTCAGGAACAAAGCTTTGACTGTCTTAATGACATTGAATCATTCATTCAAACGATTCGTTCATTCAGTAACGACACACCCGCCTTGTGCTGCTTAGAGACGCACAACAGACGTTGGCGAAGCAGGCAATATTGTGTCTAAAATGTAAGTAACTTAATATTAACTGCGTGTTTATCGAACTTTTATAAAAATCAATATCACATGTGTTTTCATGCTACACTCTAAAAAAAAAAAGGTTCTATATTGCACCAAAAATGGTTCTTGGCTCGTAATCATAGGGGAACCTTTTTTAGTGCTATATAGCACCAATTTTGGTGCTTCAGTGGTTCTTCAGCGGTTCTTCAGAGGTTCTTCAGCGGTTCTTCAGAGGTTCTTCACCGGTTCTTTGACTAAGGTGCTATATAGCACCTCTGAAGAACCGCTGAAGAACCACTGAAGCACCAAAATTGGTACTATATAGCACTAAAAAAGGTTCCCCTATGATTACGAGCCTTTTTTTTTAGAGTGTAATATCTGGAGAAAAACAGCACTCTTCGTGTGATATTATTAAATTATATAACTATAAAATACATACAGGAGCATTTTTGCCACCTTACCTTTTAATAGACTAAATCACGCAGTGAAAGCGTGCACTAAATGTGTACTAGTCTAACCTACTAGACAACATCACGTAGTATATGCGCACGCTCTCTGGGTGTGAGGGACATACTCGATAATGTCAGATCGCACATTGTTAAAACAACAATTACGATATTATCGCAGACGATATAATTATCTGACTTGATCCAGGACACCATTAAAACGAAACCATCCACTTGTCTCCGACGCTGGGATCCTTCTGAAGTTAAGCGACTGAATGGTAGTGGGCGGGGCCTATGGTGCGATGATATAAAACTATTCGCTGATGTCTTGATCTGGAGGTGGTCATATGCAAATATATTTGACCATGTGACATCACATATCCCACAAAATCAAAACGAGCCATTTCTGGAGCTTGATTAAATAAATGCTTTGTTTATAATGAGGAGGATGTTATAAGCTCTGGAACATTTTAATGGTATAAAGACCTCTTATATGTCAAAAGATGAAGGCACATTTGATTGCTCCCGTCATGACCCCTTTAGGCAAAATATAATTTCTTTAATAATTTAATTTAATCTTCAACTTTGGCATGTTCTTCACAGGTTTCGTGAGACTCTCCTCATAAAGGTTCTTGTCCTCTTGAGAGAACATCGCAGTAGAGGACATATGTGTCATGCATGAGATGGGAGCTCAATGTTGACATTTCTGATTATGTTGTCTTCAAACCGTCCCTGAGCTGGTGTAATGTTGCCATCTTGGGTCCATGAAACCAACTACTTTAACACAGACAAGCAATGCGCTATAATTTCGCCCAGTAGAATGAATGTTTCTCAATGGAAGTTTAGTTGTCACACGGTATTGCTCGATTTGCCATCTCATGTTAAATGACACGCAAGATGGCCTGTAGTTTCCGCTAGGAATATTGTGCGTGGCTTCAATTACCCGTCTTCCTAGATTATGTGGCGTACACATATGCAGACGTTGTACGATCATGACATTGCAACAGATTTCTTTGAAAATGACAGCAATATCTTGCAGTCGAAAGCACTACTGCAACGTTAACTATGATTTCCAAAGCTTTGTGCGAACTGTATTCGCTTTCGTTTGCTTGTTTGCTTCTTTCTTTGTGACATAGTTGCTTTAAACTATTTGAATATGATCCTGCGCTTTTCTATACAGGTCGAAGTACATGTTGAAAATGTCCTTTTGTCAAAAACGCTATACGCAGTGTGTGTATGTGTGAGCGTGCGAGCGTGTGTGTGTGCGTGCGTGTGAGCATGAATGTGTGTAGGTGTGTGTTTCTGTATTTAGTGCACTTGTAATCCCATGAAATAGGCTTGAATATGGAGTGTCGGTAGAGATTTTGGTGAATTTGATTGTGTGCTGTGGAATTTTGTACTAAGGGGGTCTGTAGAAAGTGGAGCCCCCTACCAGTTTTTAAAAATCATTCTTTTCATTACTTCAACTTTTGTGTGAAATGAGGATTTCAGAAGTTAGAATTTGACCCATCGGTGTTCTGACGGAGAACATCCTCGAAGAAGTTTACAAACAAAAGTCCTTGTGATTGATTTGAAGTGATTCGGAGCAGGGCCGCCGTGTCCCGTGGTTCCGGTGGATGGGGCACATCCCTGGTCTGAGGTACAAAAGGATGGTCCAAAATGACAAAAGAGTACATTTTATTCAGATACAACTGTTGAATCTATTAATACTTATCAAGTAATAGGCAAAACAATCCTTTATTCCTTTAAAGTTTTTAACTAGGTTGGTAAGAGTTCTGAATATAAACTATTATTCTCTCTCTTTTTCCCCTGGTGTATTAACTGTGCATTAATACCCCTCAAATAATTAATAAAATGTTGAGAAAGATTTGACTGGCTGAATTGTTTTCTTATGTTTGGATGAAGAAAATGTCACCCCAAAATCATTAAGGGAAAAATATGACATTTACATTTATGCATTTGGCAGATGCTTTTATCCAAAACGACTTACAACTGAGGAGTACAGGAAGCGATCCATCATGAGGAGGCAGCGAAACACAGAAAGTGCCTGAAGTACTAAGTTTTGCACATGGCACAGAGCATCACACACTAGGGCAGGGAAGAAGTAGAGAATAGAAGGAAAATAAGGAAAAATATTTATATATTTATACATATTTTTTTTTCCATTCATATTTATCCAGTACATTGTGCCCTATTTTTGCTGACTGTTTTTTACAGTGTTAAAGAAATGTTATATTCAAAAAAAAAGGAATAGAAAGTTCAGAAGAATATATTTTGAAACATTGTGAATGTCTTTACTGGCACTTTTGATCGACTTCCTGATTTAAAGAATTAATTTCTTTAAAATAAATTTAAAAAAAGAATATATGAAGGTCATGAGACCGAAACGTTGCCTGTAAAAAGTTTTGGTATCTTTTGCATTGCAAGTATCGAAAGTGTGTGGGATTTCCTTTAACTTTTAGGATTTTTGGATTCTATTTCCTACGCACAATTGTCAAAAAAAAATCTAAAAAATACATATATAAAAGTAAAATATATCCTATTTTATAAGGGCTTTTTTTTAAAGATTTGTGACAGTTTATTCATGTATAAAAACTGTTTAGTCATCTTTTTTGTGGATTTTAATAATAGATTTATACATTTAGCTATATGTTCTCTGTTATTATAGGGTGAATACTGGTAAAGTGGGACAGTTAAGCTTTATAATTTCTATATTTACATGTACATGCTTCCATTAATACAAATCAACACTGAGCTCATCATAAGCAAGTATGTGATAAAAAAAATATATAATCGGGAAGTTAAGTAAAATAATAGCATTCTGAGGTGAATAATGTTAAGTTTATAAAAATAAAAAAAACTCATCTAGTTTTTTTTTTATGCGATTTTGACACTGTCCCAGTTTGCCAATAGCGTATTGTTAAACTGGGACAGGCTGTTATTGGCAAACTGGGACAGCCATTTAAATCCTTCTAATGGGGAAATGTAGTTCCCTTTTTGAATACCCCTCATAAATGTAGTTAGCTAGCTAGATATTTCAACAAAGACAGATTCAACTTTCATATTCTTTCACATTCAACATTTCATACATTGCCTTAAAAAAAAAAGACTGGCACAAAAAAGGATGGAGGGTACAAGCTCGGATGGCCAGGACATTTGCAATATTTGCAAAGCCAAATTTGATGATGAAAATGACAGAGGATTGGATCATGTGCATTATTTGTGAGGACTGGTTTTATGAGACGTGTGGCGAGGAGAATAGCATCATTGAAGACGGGGAGGCATTCACTTGCACTGGCTGTATTGACGCGTAGACTAACCGTACAAAAAAGCAGAAATTAAATTTAGCCTGTGTGAAATGAATTAGTCTATAAGAAGATATGTTCATGAAGGTTCCTCTTTTTTAAATATATTTATATGAAATAAATTAAACCAAATGCAAAATTTGTGGGCAGGTGAGAGGGAGGGAGGGGGTGAAACTGCTGTCCCTTAAAAAAGTGATGTTTATTATTGTTGTTTTCACTGTTTTACTGTATATTGTTATGTATTTAATTCCTTAGGCCTACGCTTGAATAATAATTTAATGGGTTTGAGTTGAGTGTGCCAGTTTGCCAATAAATGTGTCCCAGTTTGACAGAAACGCCTGGAAAAATGTGGTTTGAGGTCATTGTGTGTTTAAGGAAGAGTCATCCATCCTGCGTTTAATGTTTCTCTCTTTTTAATTCTGTATAGTATAGTATAGTAGAGCTCTTAAGCTATTTAAAATAGTATCATATGAGGGGCTAAGACATTTGGATCATAATAAAAAATTATGCAGAAGGTAAATTATCAGAAAGTGTCCCACTTTACCAGTATTCACCCTAATCAATGATTAAATTACTACTATAATATTAAAACATGAGCTAATTATTAGGACGTTGTTTCAGTTTAGATGGCGATTATTATGGATTATTATTCAAGGCTTTTGAACGTTAGTGTATGTATGTATAATATATTTTATTCCTGGGCAATTGATTAATCGCATCCAAAATAAAAGTTTGTGTTTACGTGTGAGTACTGTGTATAATTATTATGTATATATACACACTCCTTCATGAATATATTTAAGAAATATTTGCATGTATATACTGTATATTTTATCATTCATGTATATATATATAAATATAAATATTTTAGATATACATATAACATATTTCTCTTAAATATATACAAGCATGTGTGTGTATTTATATATACATAATACTTATACACAGTACACACACATATATTATGTAAACACAAACTTTTATTTTGGATGGATTAATCGCGATTAATCTTTGCCTCGCACTAAAATAGAAAATACTAATGCATTATGAATCTTGCTTAGAGAAAATGCAGTTATTTAAAATGTGTGTGTAGTGTGTAAAAAAATTGCATTAAATGAACCCTGTAGCTACAGTAAACGCTACAATGCTGTATACCTAAACTTACCCTTAAAATATACGTTACAATTTACATGCTGGGACTTGTAGTTCCGCTTCGCTGAAGACATGTGCGACCCTATGAACCATAAAACTACATATCCCTGCAGTGTTAGTTGCCAGAGTCGCGCTCGCAACAGCTGATTGTCAAATAGGAAACTACAATGTCTGCCGTGTGTGGAGACGGAAGGGTCTCAGCGATGGAGTGCGGAGAAAAATCATCTCTGTGCTGCACAAGGTACGTTTTAAGAGCTGTGCCGCCTAACCTCTTAGTTAGTACGTTCCCTGTGTTCGTGCGTAGGAAACATTGTACGGAAACGATGAGCGCTCGAGCGCACAGTGACTGTCGCGTGCGAGACGTCTCGCGTGTTTCTGCAACACACGCGTTGATGATCATATATGTCTCTGGTGATATTAATAAACGGCTCATAAACTAACATGTGTGGAGACTTGTCTCTATAAGTACGAAACGTTAGTTATTAAATTGACCCCGTTTGCTCGTCTTGTTTCAGTCCATGAGTGTTTGTGTGAATATGTTGTCTTTATGCGTCTGGTTCTGTTTAAACTGTCTTGTCTAAATGTGTGTTACTGCTGCTCACACTTGGCGTATGACATTGCAGCACATGGTGCGGTGATCTCACGAGTGTGTGATGGGACTCAAATAAGCACACAGTATCATCACCGTTATTTCTTTGGACCGTTTTCAACCACACCTTTTCATTATGTGTAATTAAACTACTTTACTTGCGGAACAACATTCTGAACGACACCTATAGTCGCCTAATTACACGGTGGTTGAATTGTATTTTAAGCTAATAATAGAGCAAATACATTATAAAGTAACAGAACAGTTTGGAGTAGTTTATACTATTTTATGTGACAGTGCAACTGTATTATTATTATAGTTTATATTTATCAAGCTGATCTCCGCTCACCGCCGCGAGAGGGCGCGCTCGTCCAACTCTGCTATCAGTGCTCCATTACATCCATACTGTGTGTGGGTCACCAGGTTTGAATATACTTCTACTTAGGTCTCTATATATTATATACACTACCCTTTAAAAGTAATCAATACTTTTATTCAGCACAGATTAATTAAATTGATCAAAAGTGACGGTGAAGACATTTATAATAATGTTACTAATGATTTCTATTTCAGATAAATTGTGCTCATTTGAACATTTGAATTTGGAAAAAAAAGGCTGGTTTCCACAAAAATATTGAGCAGCTAAACTATTTTCAACATTGTTAATAATTATAAATGTTTCTTGAGTTTCATTGTTGTAATGTTTTTGGTTGATTCTAATAGCAAGTTTGTACATGTTCAACTTTCTGTATTGGCATATTTTAAAGGCACAATATGTAATTTTCACCACTAGAAGGCCCTTATTCGAAACAAAGGCGTAGCTTGATGACGTTGTTGTCTTCACCTCTACAGTCGGTGGAAAAGAATCCAGGCAGAAATCATATTCCTGGATGAGCTGATGTATTAAAGATTTATTAACGTTACTGTAGTATGAAGCAGGGTGGGAGCGGAACGAGGCCGCTGGAGCGGTTGCTAATGAGAGTCGAGCGCAACAGCGACACACGGCTGGAGCTTTTATTATGCTACTTCTTCCGCTCATGTGTATGTGGGGTAACGCTAGGGCTGGACGATTAATCGAAACCGAAATTTAGAACCTCTAACCAACGTAATTTTCCCATTTCGGTTTTAGTCACGTGACTCCACCCCGTCATCAAGTGCAGTTTGCAGGCACACGGAAAGATGCAGGAGCAGTTATCTTTGTTTATAGATGCTCAGAATTACTATGGCAATTGCATGTTTTACACAGTTTATACAGGTCAGTTAATCGCCATTCTTATATGCGCTGATACACACACACACACACACACAGACGGCGCGCGCAAGCCCTGAAGCCAGATCACTTTCACCTGCGTCCTCATGAAGTTTGTCAATTAAATGCTTTTAAAGGCTTGCCAGTTTGAACATTTAAAGCGATTGTGCACTATTCAAGAACAACAATAAGGAAAACTTCTCCGTTCAGTGCTTGTGAGCTTTTTTTCTGACACAGAGAGCCAAGCCACGTCGCGCCTCTGACAACGCGCGCGCCCTGAAGCCAGATCACTTTCACCTGCGTCCTCACAAAGCTTTGTCATGTGTATGTGTTTTAAGGCCTGCCAGTTTGAACATTGAAGCGATTTTAGACCATCAGATGTAGACATGTGCCGGTACACGATAATACGATATCTCAATAATGAACATGCACGATATTGTTACCGTGGGCACTTCAAAATACTGTGAATAATTATTTATTACAAATTATTTAGATTTCTTAGAATGCATTTTAAGAATACTTTACCCATCAACCGTTTAAAATGAACAATACGTCAACAAATACAGAGGAACGCGCACTGATGTAAACAGACCGTGCATGAGCCGAGCACATGGCGGAAGGAGTGAAGGAGAAAACACATTCACTCTCTGACAGCAGAGGGCGCTGACCGAACAGCAGAAATGCAGCCGTTTCCCCGGTAACCCTCGTAAACAAAACGATACGGTGCTCATCACGGAACCAAATACTTAATACTTAAAGACTTAAGGCTATTCATTTTCAAACTTAAACATTTTATATTTTAATCTGGACTACATGCTGTTTGAATATGTTCTGATTCTTTGTTGTTCAGTCACACACTTAACAAATTCAATAAGGCTCTATTATTTAACATTAGGTAATTAATTAACAAACTGACAATGACAAATACTTCTAAAACATTTATTAATCTTAGTTAAATGTAAATTTCAGCATTTAATAACACATGATTATTAAAATCAAAAGTTGTAACTGTAATATTTAATGGACCTGAGCTAACACTAACAGTTGCTTTGTTGCACTAACATTATCAAAGAAGAATAACTTCTGTAAAAATGTAGCTATTCGCTCTTTGTTGATGTTAATGCATTAACTGGTGAGACCTTATTGTAAAGTGTTACCTATTGTTCGTTATAATTCTTTTGCACTTTAATCTGTTTTAAATATTTGTTTACTTTTATAAATTTTTGTGTATTGCTTTATTGTATTTAAAGGGATAGTTCCCCCAAAAATGTAAATTCTGTCATTTACTCACCCTCAAGTTGTTCCAAACCTGTATGAGTTTCTTTGTTCTGCTGAACACAAAAGATATTTTGAAGAATGCTGGTAACCAAGCAGAGCAACCATTGACTACCAGCAGGGAAATAAATACTATGGTAGTCAATGGTCCGCAGAAGAAAGAAACTCATACAGGTTTGGCACAACTTGAGGGCGAGTAAATTATGACAGAATTTACATTTTTGGGTGAACTATCCACGTTTTTTAATGACTCGCTTTAATTGTCCAGTTCTTTTGTTATAAGAAAGTTATTAAACCTGTTATAGTATGACAACACTTTTTTTGCAACTTATTTCAATATCGTGATAATACCATATACCGTGATGAAAGCTTCAGCAATTAATCGCAACATGAAAATTTGATACCGGCACATGCCTAATCAGATGTGTATAATGTTGAACTAATGTCTGATATATTGTGACACAAACACTCAGACAGTAGCTCGCACATCACATGATGATCGCGCGCAGAGAGGAGCTCAGAAACTCATTGTCAACGTTGCCCTGTGATTTATCACTAAAGTAGCTTAGAAACTCAACCGTTATAGATTTTAAACTTGAAGTAACTACAAACCACAGCTTCATAATGAATAGAGATGGTATGACTAATTCACATACACAATCACTCTTTCAAATAAATGTAATGTAGGTCTACTGTGCTAATTTATCTGTATCTGATGTACAACAAACAGAAATCTGCCCCATAGACAATAACTGCTCCGAGTGAATCGTTTCCTTCAAGTATTTTAAAATCACAAAGAAATTCACTGGTTAAAATTGCTCTGGATTTAAACTTTCTTGGAAACATATGGGATAATGTTAGCCTAGAAATCTAGACGCACCCTAGCGGCAGCAAATATAATTTGCAGTCAGGGTAGTCTAGCAACTCTTTCTTGGCGTGCAAGCTGGAAAAACCAAACTCTGGTCAGGCCAATCACATCGTGTATAGAGTCGGTGGGCGAGCTTAACATAATGACGGCATAGTTGCGGCGGTTCCGCATGCTACTTGTAAACAAAGAAGCTGGCGAACAGCGGTCTTTCCAATCGGCTTTGGCCGCGAGACTTGGAGTTCAGCTTTTCTTTGAGGAAAGAACAAAGAACGGCTCTGAAGTCATTCTTAAGAAAGGAAGATGTATTCGGAGTTTTGCCGACCGGATACGGCGAAAGTTTAATCTATCAACTAGCTCCGCTTCACCTTCTTCGTTGCTCTGGTTGGTTGTAGCGCTATCCTATTGCGTGCAGAGGGAATTTGAAAGACAACCGTTTATCCCGCCCCTCAGATTGAGCCCTGCCAATGGTGTGTTCCCAGACCCTTGATGTGGGTCTGGCTTGTCAGGCTAGGATAATGTAAGTACACAAGTCAACAAAATATGTAACATTGTTCTAGTGGTTTTTGCATATTTTTAAATGAAAAAAAAACGTGCATATTGTTACTTTTAATAATCAATTATTAAAGTACTACCGTAACACTTAAACATCTAATTAGTTTAATTTAGTTCAGATGCTGGCTATTACAGGGATAGTTCACCCAAAAATTTTAATTCTGTCATGCTCGCCCACAAGTTGTTCCAAACCTGTATGAGTTTCTTTCTTCTGTTGAACACAAAAGAAGATATTTGAAGAAACCAAACAGTTGACGGTAGCCATGACTTCCATAGTATGGAAAAAAAATGTGGAAGTCAATAGGTCAAATATCATCTTTTGTGTTCAACAGAAGAAAGAAACTCATACAGGTTTGGAACAACTTGTGGGCGAGCATGACAGAATGTACATTTTTGGGTGAACTATCCTTTTAAGGATCTGTACACACAGTTATGTATGTGTATTTATTTTGTTAGCTAATTAAATGTATTTTTTGCGGATGTGCTTGTGCTGTTACATTACGGCCAGTACAGGCTTTGATAGTGGGTTTCATCATGATGTTTTTGAGGGGTGTCCCGGGAGGGGGAGCAGGTGGAGAGACGCCCCAGCGGACGGACCGGTTGATGAGGTGATCACAGAGCCCTTGGGTGTATTGAAGAGAGCGCGCAGACCTGCATCTCACCTTCACCGCTCCCTCGCTTCACAGAGCAACCTGATTTGTTTATGTTCCGAGCCTAAGAACACAATTCAAAATCGCTGCTCGCCCTCTGTCATCGGTGTGTCAGTAGTCAGTAACAGCCTGAGTGTCACAGACAGATGAGCTGCCCCATAAGAGGCCGGCGGAGGGGGGCGTGTGCTCTGCGTGTTTCCAACCTGCTGCTATTAATACCGCCCGCCTAACATAATCTGTGGGATAGGTTATCCTCTTACGTTTGTTGGCAGGGTCCATAGTAGCATGTTAGGGCGAGAGAAAGGTTTGTCTTGAATGGTCCCGGCCCAGTAACGCTAGTGACTGGTAAAACAAAACAGTAGAAAGCACAGTTTTGTTTTCCTCCCCTCTGCTTCACTTTCGTTTTCTTCCTGTTCTCTCGCTCTGCTCGGCTTGCCAGAAGGCAGGCGCACTGAGCGCCCGTGTATGTGTACTTCCCGGCGGTTTGATTAGCGCTGATCATTCTCTGGAGCTCTCATCTCATCTCATTTGTCTCTGTCTGCCCATCATGAACACACTCCCAGCATACTCGGGAGCCAGGATCTCAGGCTGCTGGGCTCTTAGGTCAGATGGAAGGTAAGCCTGTTAATTTAGTTTTTTATTTTGTTATGCTGGTCATAGCATCTTTGTCATTTTTCTCCATCCTCAGGAGCTCTTGAGTTGTTTATTAAGCAGTTTGCACACTTGCAGTTGCATGTTAAATGCAGCTGTCGCTGACAGGACAAGCAAATTTGCATCAGTTTTATGTATTTGCTGAAAACCTCAGGCACATGCTACTTGGCACATCCTGTCAGGTTTTGATGAGGTTTTTTTTGTTTAATGTGTTGGTCACAATTTAAATTAGGTGTCTTGAACTACTGCTATGCACTTAGCTCAAAAATAATAATTGGGTTACACTTTATTTGGTAACATTTTATTTTACAGTGTCCTTGTTACATGTACTTACCAGAGTAATAACTATAAAATATGAATAATTACATGCAAAACTCAACCAATCCCTAATCCTACCATAACCCTATAGTAAGTGTGTGTAGTTACTTAATATTACTCCGTACTTAAATATATAATTACACTGTAAAATAAAGTGTATCCCTTTATTTTAAGGCATCTGTGTTACAGTAATTATACAATTATGTACTGAGTAGTATTAATTCACTCCAGGTATATAGGATTGGGGTTTGGGTTTACTGTTATTACTGTAGTAAGTACATGTAATGTGTAACAAAGACTGTAAAATAAAGTGTTAATGATAATTGTCTGGCACAGTGTTACTTGTGTTGATGTTGTGTTGCAGAACACTTGTGCTGTTATTGAGGTGAGGTAGGACAGGCTTGGTGATATGGTCATTATAGATGTAATCACAGAACTTAATTACAGATGTAATTACATGCAGGAATTTTTGCTGCATACACTTTATTTTACAGTGTCCTTGTTACATGTTACATGTACTTGCTATAGAAATTAGGGTTGGGTACCGAACTCTGTACTTTTAAGGCCACCAACCGAATTACGTCGGTAGTACCGATTCACATTAAATCAATCGGTACCAAATTTCGGTACCTGAGAACACATCTGGTGATACAGACTAATGTCTGTGAATATTAAACCGCAAAAAGACTATTTAATATGAATCCTGCGTGTCTCTGTGCGAATGAATGCCGTAGACGTGCAGTTTACATCACACTCACTCACACAGAATCGCGCGTGACGGTCACATGTTTCCATCTCTGCCGTCTCATACATGGACATGAACGCACAAACGTCATCTCCAGAGCCACTGAGAGTCACTTTATGAGCATTTTACCATATGATATGAGTCATATCCTCCTGGGAACCAGAAAAAAAAGTTTTTTGAATTTAGTATTTTTTGCATGTCATTACACTGTTTGGAGCATAAGAAACTAATGGAAAAAGACATTTTTGAAAAATTATATTTTATTCATGTTATGATATGTCCTCTGTAGTTGACACCAGGGGCCCGTTCTTCGTACCTCGCTTAATACATCTAAGATGATTAGACAGATCCCAGATCTTTTAATCGTGATAACTGATCTCTGGCTAATTTGGTTCTTCAAACGAATTTGCGGATTGGATTAAAATATCTGGATTAAATGATCTAAGATTACTGCGCGTTCTTTTTTCCCCTGAAGAGGGCAGATGCATCGATACTCGAAACCACGATCAGCAATGCAGCGATTGGCTGGCGTCAAGACAGCAACGTAATGACATCATATATTAAAAAGCCACCTGGCAAAAAACTTGACAAATTACACGAAAAAAAACCCACGAATTTCTGAACCTTTATAAGGAAACCGCCAAACGACCAAACCAACATAAAAGTTATAATAGATAAATGATAAATGTTTTTTTTTTTTTTTACATAATTACCAATTATTTATATTCACGATTTTATACAGTATTTGTACACCCTTTACATTTTTATTTCAATGTTGTAATTTAATTTTTAATTCAATTTGAAACAGATTTGTAACGTGACAGTATTCAAGTTTCTTATGGGTCAAGATCAAATTATCCTCTCTTGCACTGCATCAAGCCACTCCCATAATATCCGTGATCACTTAATGCACGGCTCAGATTAACTGTACAACGTGTGTAAACCAATAAAAATAAAATTATATAAAGTAATTATTCCATCACAAATAAATCGCTCAATCAAGTGGCTGTGTCTATAGTAGCCTATTATACACAACATTATACATTCTCATATACATATACAATATAAAATTTTTATATTATTATTTAAAATTATTATTATTACCCCTGGTTCAGTAATGCACTCTTGTAATAAAGTAGCAGTGGCTGGGACAGATTTTAAGTATCACCTCAAGATGCAATCTAATCCTGTTTACATGAAATAAGCCTGCTCCCGAGCAGGTTTAAGCTTACGGACCTGTTGCTATAACAGCAAGTCCAGGATGAGCTTCAAAGAACCAAACAATCCAAGATCATGCCAAATCGTCAACAATCAAATCCAGCTAACTGAGTTTAGCGAGGTACGAAGAACGGGCCCCAGGACTCAGTTGTTTAAAAAATAAAATGACATCAAATTGCATGCATGGGCAAAAACAATGGGATTTATTTTTAATTCACCAATCAATTTTTAGGTTTCAGGGTTTTTTTTTTAACAAACTTTTGTTTAAAGATGATTCTGGACGATATAGTGGAATGAATTGATATACCATTTTACTTTATGCAACATGTGGGTAAAATGGCCATACTTGGATTTTCCCATTCAATGCAATGTATCTATACACCACATCTAATTTGCATATTAATGTGTTCTTGGTGCAACATGTAAGGAAAATAGAAGTGTAATAATGGGAGGAATAATTGGCAACATTTTCATAATAATATCTAATATTTCATAGGAATTTTGATATGTAATTTCTTTCCCTATTAACTTATGTCTCCAAAATGCCTGATAAACATGATTTAAGTCCTGGCATCCACTACAGTGGACATTAATGAAATCAATGCCCTGTTTTGTAACAGAAAGTCATATTTTGATTAGAAACCCCATAACATTTTCCTGAGATGTTGATTTATAACAAACAATTTGAAAATGTATCTGATTTAAATTATGATTAAAACATTATCATATTTCCATAAGAGTGCTAAACATTAATGTCAACCGTTTTTAAAGACCAAGAAGTTGTTGTTGTCCTGGTGAAACCTCCAAACATTTGGTATCTCTTTACAGGACATCCAGACTGTGACGTGAGTCAACTTAACTTAAAACATTTCACCAAAGGGGATCTTTAAGTATTAGTACATAGTAGTTAAAGACACTTAATATAAAGTGAGATCAATGCAGTTGTCGGACTCTCTGCTTGCTATGTTTTTACAAGCAAATTTCCATCAGTTTTATGTATTTGCTGAAAACCTCAGCGTGCGATTGGCACATCCTGTCAGGTTTTGTTTGCTGTTTTTATATTATGAGGTGTTTTACAGTGAAAATGTTTCATTAGTGAACTGCACTAGTGGTTTCACCGCTGGCCTTTGTTTCTTCTGTGAAACACAAAAGATGTTTTGAAGAATGCTCACACTGCTCTATGGCATGTGACTAACATTGACTAGAGTTAGAGTTGACTAGAGTTAACTCTAATTAATTTGGTAACACTTTATATTAGAGTATTTTTTTTAATGTTAAAAACTAGCAAAACACGGCAAAAATATGTTTTAAAGTATAATTTGAAACTGTTATAAGCAATACCATGCAAATGGCTGAGGTAAGGAGATATACATTTTAACTAATCAAAATGACCAATCATGACCTTTAATGCAAACAGCATTAAAGACTAAGTGGAACATCAAACAAGTGTCTCTAGAACTATTTTATATTTGATAATTTATATATCAGTGTAGTGGATTATGAGCATGTGCATTGAAAAAGCAAATGCATGACCTATAAGTAATTATAAAAAATAATATAACTAACTATAGCTGTTCTTATAATGCAGTATAGGTCTTAATGAGTCTTTATAAATATATTTATATAATATTAATAATTATAAATTAGTATAAAAGGGGCTATAATTCATTATTAGCAAGGACTTCATAGAAAGTGTTACCCTTTTTTATGAATTTTGACAATGCGTGGTTGTGCGATCATCAAATCGCAACGGTTGTGATGTAAGTATATAAATATATAGTCTGACACTCTGCATGATGCCGGGATGCCGTCTTTAAGCATTTGGTGTTAGCAAATACAAAGCACATACAAAAATCTGAATGGCTATTTGAAAACTTAAATATTAATGGGGGGTGGGGGGTTAATGGACTTTTTATTTAAAGTAGTAAGCAATTAAATAATTTAAGGATTTAAAGGAATAAAGGAAAAATATAGAGGAACGGTAAAATAACTGGAATTTATTATAAAGCAATCAATTTGATATTTCCAAATGTTATTTTTATTTGTAAACTTTGCACACACACAGTCTCTATATGTCAAAAATGGCTTTGTTAATATTTCTTGCTGTCCCATTCTGTTAAGATTTACATGACTCACATAAATAATAGCCTATGCTTTAAATCCAAAATGACAAAGTAGAGAATTTTGCTTTGCTGTATATTACTCTCATTTAACGTTTCTATCGTTGTCGTGTCTTTTCTTCTTAGCAAAGCAATAATGACCACTGACGACTTGAATTAAAATAAAACGAACTGTTTATTGAAATTTCTTTACAGGATTACAAACTCTTGCAGCGCACACACATTGAATCAGTCTCATATCTCTCTTCTTCGCTTCTGCGCGCTCTCGCTCTACACTAAGCATTATGGGTAGACTTAAAGCTGAACAACCTAATAAACAGCAATCTAAACTGTTTCTGTTATTATTGAAAACAATTAATTAAACATTGTATTATTACTCTAATTAATTCACAACAATCGTAAAACAGTTCTAAGTATCTAATTATTTAATATTTGACATCTTACCTCTTTTCTCTTTCACGGTTAACTGAAGTGTCGCTCTGGAATTTGTGTTCGTCTTCTGTGAACAGTAAAGCCTTTTCGTTTGATTTGATTGGTCTTCTCAAGCATTTTTAAATCGATGAACGCTGTTAGGCCAGCCTGAAAATGTAACTTAGAAAACATTTGTCATCCTAACAACAAACAGAGCAGAGCGTAATCGAGTCCTACATTACATTTACATTTAATCATTTAGCAGCTATCATTTAAATGCTAGTCATTTAGCATTTAGCAGACGCTTTTATCCAAAGTGACAAATGAGGAGAACAATAGAAGCAATCAGACAAAAAGGGGAACAGCAAGTGCTGTAACAAGTCTCCGTTAATCTAGCGCAGTACACATCGTTTTTTTTTTTTCTTTCAATAAGCAAACAAAAACGAATAGAATAGTTAAGTGCTAGTCTTAATTGGTCAGGTGCTGCTGGAAAAGATGTCTTTAGATGTTTTTTGAAAATGGCTACAGACTCTGCTGCTCGAATTGATATGGGCAGGTCTGTGAGTGATTTTGTCCCTCTTTGGGATGGCACTATGAGGCTTTGTTCACTTGCAGAACGCAAGCTTCTGGAGGGTGCGTAAGTCTGAAAAAGCGAGTTTAAGTATATTGGTGCAGAGCCTGTGGTTGCTTTGTAGGCGAGCACCCGTGCGTTGAATTTGATGCAAGCGGCTATTGGCAGCCAGTGGTCAGTGAAGTTTAACTGATCATCAATCACAACTCCGAGGTTCCTGGCTGTCCTGGAAGGAGTTATGGTTGATGAACCTAGCTGAATGGAGAAATTGTGATGAAGTGCTGGGTTGGTTGAGACCACAAGCAGTTCTGTCAAGGTTGAGTTGAAGGTGATGATCCTTCATCCAGCCAGAAATGTCTGTCAGGCAGGCTGCAATACGAACACCAACTGTAGGATCATCTGGTTGAAATGAGAAGTAGAGTTGAGTGTCACCAGCATAGCAGTGATAAGAAAAGCCATGTTTCTGAATGACAGATCCTAGTGATGACATGTAGATGGAGAAGAGAAGTGGTCCAAGCACTGAGCCCTGTGGATCTCCAGTAGTTAGGTGTTGTGACTTAGACACTTCACCCCTCCATGACACCCTGAAGGACCTACCTGAGAGGTAAGACTTGAACCACTGGAGAGCAGTGAGAGCAGTTCCTGAGATGCCCATCTTCATGAGAGTTGACAGGAGAATCTGGTGGTTAACTGTGTCAAAAGCAACAGATCAAGCAAGATGAGTACTGTGGTTTTAGAAGCTGCTCTTGCCAGTCTCAGTGCTTCAGTAACTGAGAGCAGGGCAGTCTCAGTTGAGTGGCCGCTTTTAAAGCTGGATTGGTTGTTGTCCACTAGGTTGTTCTGTTCAAGAAACAGAGAGTTGGTTGAACACAACTCGCTCAAGTGTCTTTGCGATGAAAGGAAGAAGGGATACAGATCTGTAGTTTTCTAAAAGTGCTGGATTTAAGGGTTTCTTAACCAGTGGGGTGTCCCAAGCCTGCTTAAATGCTGTGGGAAAGGTCCCGGTGTGAAGAGAGGTGTTGATTATGTGAGTGAACACAGGAGTAACTGAATAAGAAATGGCCTGAAATAGATGAGTGGGGATAGGATCAAGCGGGCAGGTAGTAGGGTGACTGGAAAGGATGAGTTCGCAGAGAAGGAGGGTAGCAAGTGCGTCTTAGTTGTTAAGATGTGCGTGTCAGTTTGTGGTATGTAGAATTGGCCGCTGATGGAGGTGGTTTTGTTTATGAAGAATGTTGCAAAGTTGTCAACTGTAAGATTTGATGGAGGGGGAGGAGGGGGGGTTGACAAAGAAGAGAAGGTTTTGATAAGTGTTGAAGAGTCAGAGGAATTGTTAATTTTGTTGTGATTGTATGTAGTTTTAGCAGTGGAGACATTTGCAGAGAAGGAAGAGAGAAGAGACTGATACAAGGTAAGATCAGTAGAGTTTTTAGATTTGCGGGACTTCCTCTCTGCCTCCCTGAGTCCAGAGCGATGTTCACAGAGAACATCAGACAGCCAGAGGGCAGAGGGGGTGGTGCGGGCTGTTCTGGATGAAAGGGGCAAAAGTTGTCTTAGCAAGATGTTAGAATGGAGCAAAGAGTGTCAGTAGCACTGTTAGTGTCTAGTGCTGAGAACTGAGCAGGTGGAGGGAGTGAGGATGAAACCATAGTGGATAGGTGAGAGGGAGAGAGTGAGCGTAGGTTACGCTGAAAGGTGATCTGCGGAGGAGTGTGTGTTGTGTCAGGAGTCAGTATGAGGTAGAGTGATGAGAAAGTGGTCAGAGGTGTGCAATGGAGTAATTAAAGTGTTGTCCGCGGAGCAGTAGCGTGTGTAGACCAAGTCCAATTGGTTACCTGATTAGTGAGTAGCCGTAGTAGATACTCGCTTAAGGTCAAAAGAGGTCAGTAGAGTGTTGAAGTCCGTGGCCTGGCTTTTTTCAAGGTGGATGTTGAAGTCACTGAGTAGTACCAGAGGAGTGCCATCCTCAGGGAAGTTAGAGAGCAACACATCTAACTCCTCCAAGAAGTTACCAGGTGACCTGGGGGACGATAAACAACTACAACATGGATTTTAAAGCTACACTATGTAACTTTTCCGTCCACTAGAGGTCGCCCTTTTCAAAACAAAGGCGTAGTTTGATGACGCCACGTTTGAGCGCAGAATCTCGGGACATGTGGTCTTCACCTCACAGCCGGTGGGAAACAGTCAGGATAGGACTCGGGCAGAAATAATGTTCATGGATGCGATTATTAACATTACTGTCGTCTGAAGCAGAGCAGGAGCGAGTGTTGTGGAGCTGAGCAAGGCCGCAGGAGCGATTGAAGAGCGGGACTGTTATTATGGCATAGTCGCTGGCGGGACTTTTATTATGACACGGTTGCCGGCGGCACTTCCTCTTCTCCAGTGCTGAGTGTGAGGTAACGCAGCTCTGTTTATCGTATTAGATATATCTGAGTGTGTTGAAAAGGAAGTTATGACGTTCGCTCGGCGGCTGCTATGACACTTCACAATGCAGTGAGAGTAAAGTGTTTCACTGAATAAAACCGGAGACCGAGGGTGACGCAGATATGACGCAATCGACAGGCGACTCCCTCACACGCATAGCTCACACGTCCCGGCTCCTTGGTTAAAATAGCAATTTTCTCACGATTTACAAATAGTTGAAAACATTTGGGATATTCTAAGTACTCAACTGAACAAAATATATAACACTGGCCTAGTGGTTTCTGGATGTTTTACTGCAAAAATCCTACATAGTTCACCTTTAACTGGGTGAATAATAGTGGGGCGGCAGTGGCTCAGTGGTTCATGTAGGTTGTCTATAAACTGGAAGGTTGATGGTTCGATCCCCGGTTCCACCTGACCAAGTGCAGAGGTGTCCATGAGTAAGACACCTAGCCCCAGCTGCTCCCGACGAGCTGGATGGTGCCTTGCATGGCTGACACCGCCGTCGGTGTGTGAATGAGTGTATGAATGGGTGAATGTGAGGCAAATGTAAAGTGCTTTGGATGGCCGTAGGTCTGTTAAAAGCGCTATATAAATGCAGTCCATTTACCATTTAGTGATTGAGAGTGATTCAAATAGACTATTGCCAGATAGAGATGGTAAGGGATTCAATTTCCATTTGTTTGAGATGAGCAAACCAGTACCTCCACCCCTCCCAATCGGACGGGGTGTGTGAATAAGTGAAATTAGTGGAGAGGGCTTTCAGGAGTGCCAGTGTCCTCTGGTTTGATCCAGGTCTCAGTTAGGCTGAGACGTGAATGAGTCGTGATAGATGAATTTGTTACAAAAAATGTTGTTATTGTGAGTTTATACAAATAAAAGTAGACCCTTTACAGTTTGGAATGATGAATTACTCCACACAAACACTTGGATATGCGCCTAATAATAGCACACATTTAGCTAGGTTAACGTTAGAGGGTATGGCCAAGTAAAGTTGTCACTTGCATATTTCAAATTATGATTCATATTTGAGGTCTATGGATGATAGTATTGTAGTGGCTAGAGCTAAACAGATTTTCATCGATAATCTGCCCTGAAAATTGTAGTCAGCATTCACTTTCTTTGTACTGACATTTCACTGTATAGAAGAAAATCATACAGTAAATGATTACAGGCTGTCATTTTTCAAGAGAAAGACTTTGGCAGTTTTTTACATTGGTTTACGGTTTCGGAAAATGCAAGGGCAGAGTCCACCATTTGCCTTCTTATCGCTTATCACTCTCATATTGTAGCAGGGCAGATAAACTCGAAAGCCAAGATGATTTCTATTCACACAAACAGAAACTCAGAGGCTTACTCGGCACACAAGGCATCTTTTTTGCCTGGTAAACTTGCTTCATTCTAGTTTTACCAGTTGTAGTTGCACATGGACAGTAGGCTTTGTGGGTTAAACGAGGAATGTAAGCATGTTTAGGGATTACGCCATCATGCACCACTTGATCTGACTGGCTTTTTAAACAAACAGGTATAGGTGTTTAGTTGAGAGTAAGTACTTGGTAGTATTTTATTTGTTTCTTTTACTTAATGGATAAGTACATGGGCACATATCTTTTGGACCTTTTGCGTTCTCGCCTGCATCAGTAAGTATTTTTCTCTAAAATGTTACGTTTTTGCTGCTTATGAGCTCCACAGTAAATTGTTACCAAGGTTCTTCGCTGTGATGCACACTGCAGTGATTCTCTTGTAGGCGTCCACCAATTTTGCCTTGTATCTCTTTCATTGATTTGTGACTCATCAATCATTCCAGAAATATTCTTAGAAACAAATGCATTCCAGCACTCAAAAACCAGAGCATGTTTTCAACAAAGTACATGCACCTTCAGCATAGTTGGCTCACATTATATAAATGGTCATTTTACAGTGTATTTATAGAAGGATGTACCTAATAATTTACAGTTATGCATTTAGCTGATGCGTAGAACATAAGCAGGAACATAAGCTATATATATATATATATATATATATATATATATATATATATATATATATATATATATATATATATATATATATATATATATATATATATATATATATATATATTGCAGCCTTACATCATGTCCTTACCAGACGTGGCGTGATGCGATAAAAGGTAGTTTTTGTACTAAACAGCCGCGACTGCAATGCGTGACTATTCTATTTTTGATACGATTTCCATTTTTCTATAACACCGCAAAGTTTGACAGTGATAATCTCAGGTACTGATTGTGTTTTATTTAATGTTAAAAGCATCTCATGCAAGTCATGTAAGACCTTTATTGCCATAAAGCGAAAATGGATAATTCACCTGAGATCTTGAAAATAAATGAAAGGAAACAAGAATGTTCAAACTGTGAACAAACAAGTGTTATGACAAAGATTGTTTCAGTCAATCGGTATGTATTTTTAATAATGTTAAAATGGTGAAATATTGATGAATTTGATTATGTACTTATCCATTTGGTTGCGAGTGCAATGCCCTGGTAGAGAGACTCTTCTGATTCGCTGAGTTTTAGATTTGATTTGGTCGCGTCTTGTAGTTGTCGCATCTGGTGTGGACCCTAGACTGTATAAAACAGTGTCCTTGACATCACCTGTAGGTTTCTGTAGAGTATTTTTGAAGCCAAAAGTGGGCGAAGCCGGCTGGCGCCATCTTGGCAGTGTGTCACTCTCAGATAAAGGGCTTCTCTTGTTCACTGTATCTTCCTCTTTTCAACAGTGGCAGTGGAGAAGACTCTCTGGACAGGCTCCTCCCCTCTGTCAACACCAGCCTGTCGCCACGGAAACGAACCACCAGCCAGTGCAAATCAGAGCCTCCGCTGCTGCGGACCAGTAAGAGGACCATCTACACAGCCGGACGCCCACCGTGGTACAATGAACACGGGACCCAGTCCAAAGAAGCTTTTGTTATTGGTCAGTAAAGTAAAGCGCTCCAGGGTAAAACATCAGTAGGGCTATTCACGCTGTGCTTAACCCCGGGTTATCGTCGTTCTAAACCCAGCTTTTAATTCAGAAGCGGGATAGTGCCACATTTTAACCGGGGGGTTTGAAACCCTGATCTGGAATAGGGTCTGCTTTTGTGCTGTTAACCCTGTATTGCGGGGATAAACTTGCGCTGTGTGAAATGATGCGGTGTTAAAATGTTATGACCTAGATGCTTAGCAACAGACAACCAATCACGTGCCTCATATTCACAGGCTTTAGACAGTTACAGAAACACTGCATGTTGTATAAACAGTAGGTTTTTTTTCAACGTTTGAGGGGAAAATGTCAAATGGTGACAGAAAACACAATAGCGACAGTTTAATTCTTAACTTTACAACTGAAAAGTTAATTTAGTATAAACTTGATAGTAGGCTAAAGCTATATATACAGTATATATATATTATAATATGGGGATGTGTAATTCTAGAGCCTTTATGTAAACTGGTCATGTGTGGCGTTCGTCCAATCAGTGACACTGACTTCACAGAAATGTAAATAAGAACTTTAACCCAAGGGTTTAGGAATGCACAGTGTTAAACGTCAGCTTATGAAGGATTAATTGTTAACCATGGGTTATGAGCAGTGTGAAATGTGAAGCATGTTGACCCAGGGTTAACTAGTTTAAGTGTGAAAAGCCCTAATGTTGTTAACTCATACACCATCACGATCATCATGGTCACATGTCAATTTACTGGTCTTTTTTTTTTTTACCCATAGGGCTTTGTGGAGGCAGTGCCTCAGGCAAAACAACAGTTGCTCGTAAAATTATCGAGGCTTTGGACGTTCCCTGGGTCGTTCTTTTGTCAATGGATTCCTTCTACAAGGTAACATGTCATCTCATTGATAAATATAACACACATTAAACGTTCGTACTACCCACAACAGATATCAGTGAAAGGTTTTCTGGGAAATCACACTCATATCTGTGACAGCCCTAAGCTTTCTACACAGCAATAAAGCGTTTAGGGGAGTGGCAGTTTTTTTCCCAATAAGAAATGCTCTCTGGCTGTGATTTATTTAGCATGTTTGTTGTTTGCTGACATGTCTTTTGTGGGCAGGGTTTAGGAGAGAGGGCTTACTACAGAAATTAGCTATATGGATGAAATTGGTCACAGAACCAATGATTTGTTCGATATAATGCATTGTCTTTCCGGCAGCCAGTGGCTTTACAGCACACTGAGGAATCTCAGAGGAAACGCTTTTCAGATCCTCTCACGTCAGGCAGAGGAACATCTCAGGTGTGCTGCTGAAAAACTCAACCATCTTTACAGCCGTATGCAGCCCAGCATTTAAACACAAGCCGTTGTGTGTTAATGATGTTTGAGTAAGCTGTGTTAAACAGTCAGGAATGTGAATGACCCAATCGCTCTGTTCAGTCTGCAGCGGGACAGCACTGTCAGGTGGATCAGAGCAGATATTCTAGACTAGTTAGGCATTTGTTTAAACGGTTTACCAGCTGCTGTTGCATATCTGAAGAGAAATCATTACCTTTTGACGCCGCGAAAGAAGTAAATGTCTGTGAGTGTGTGTTTGCGCACATGTACCTGTGTGTAAATGTTCCTCCTAAATTTAGTTCATCCGGCTTTAGCCGTGTGTCCAACAAGAGGACGGGGGTAATAATACCACACACTTCATTTACTCAGTAGTCTGGCACCGTTTCTGCATGCAGGCTGGCAAAAACATTCAACTTGTAACTTAAGACAGAAAACATCGCCTATCTTCCTGGAGGGATATATTCGAAGATGTTCTCTTGTCTGGAGAATATTACTCATATATAGATAGTTCACGCTAGGATTAATGTAGTGAATGAATTATTAAATACAGGGTTCATGGAAAAAATCAGGCAATTTATTTTTTTGAATTTAATTTTTCATCCAATTCTGCTCTCATTATCATAGTTGAGTCTGTTTGGCATATGTGGAAATTTCTTGCGTCTGTTTGGAGTAAGTAGAAATCTCGTTCCTTATAGGCCCTCCTGGCCTCTGGGCCCCCTGTACACGGCCCCTAAAAAAATTGTGCAAATGTTAACATTCACATAAAAAACTGATATTATTATGTTTAGCTGCTTATTTTTCACTCTGCTAGAACAGGGGTGTCCAACCCTGCTACCGTCCTGCAGAGTTCAGCTCCAAACCTGATCAAACACGCAGGAAAAATCTAACCAAAGTCTTCAGGGTTACTTAGAAAATGTTATGTTGTATCAAAATTACATTATATGATTGATTAGGGATGGATCTAAACCCTGCTGGACAGTGGACCTTAAAATGAGGCAAATCTGATATTATTGTAATCTTATATCTGTTATTTAACAGTTGAGATGGTTCTTTAATGCTGATCTAATCAGCAGAAGACACGAGCCACGGTTTAAATCCCAGTTGTGCAGGTGGGGTGCGTTGTCACACTTTGTTACAATGAGCCCCCTATTAGAAATATGCTATTATATTCTATACTTTTATGAATTCTATTGAGATACCATGAGAAAAAGGCGAATAAAGAATTCTGTTTTATACTATGCTGTATAGCTGTGTTTTGCAGTGTTTGTTGTCAAACTAATTATTAAAAAATGGCATTATTTTATATGAAAAAGTTAATAATTGTATTTTATTGACAACATATTTTAGTATAAAAGTATTAATATTTTAAGCTGCTATAATGTTACAATATACCCCACCTATGGGGCATGTTGTCACATTTCACTTCCATTCTTTCAGGGTAAATCAAGAAAAAAGTATACACTGTATTAATGAAACACAACCACATAATTGTACTAGTCTTGTGTGCAATAAATGAGGGAAAAAATAAATACTCTGAACCCCAGGTGAATTTACACAAACTGAGAAAGCCAAAAAGCGTTACTTTGTGCCCTGCTCTCCCCTAGCGCTTTAGGCACTCAAAGCACTTTGTATGGAAGGAGGGGGGAATCTCCTCAACCATCACCAATGTGCAGCATCCACCTGGATGATGCAACGGCAGCCATATATTGCGCCTTATTGGTGGAGAGGAGACTGATGAAGCCAATCAGTTTATGGGGATTATTAGGAGGCCATGATGATGGACAGAGGCCAATTGGCAAATTTGACCTGGATTACACACTTACTCTTTTTATCGAAGGACATCCTGGGATTTTTAATGACCACAGAGAGTCAGGACCTCGGTTTAACGTCTCATCCGAAAGACAGTGATTGTTACAGTATAGTGTCCCCATCACTATACTGGGGCGTTAGGACCCACACAGACCACAGGGTGAGCCCCCCCTGCTGGCCTCACTAACACCTCTTCCAGCAGCTACCTAGTTTTTCCAGGTACTCCTGGAAACCATCCAGGTACTGACCAGGCTCAACACTGCTTAGCTTCAGTGGGCAACCAGTCTTGGGCTACAGGGTGATATGGCTGCTGGTTATCTTATGACGTTTACTAAATGCATGGATTAAAATTGCATTTATGTGGTGCAACCTGGTGTTGGCTCAAGGACAGTGAGTTCATGGATCAACCCTTGTCTGGTTTGAACCTACGACCTTTCAGTTATCAGCCTTGATCTCGAACCACCAGGCCTCGCCGCTGGCAGATATTTGAGCTGAAGTCAGAGGTGTAACCTTGGACCGTCTGTTGTGACGTCTTTCCTGCAGGTTCTGACGGCCGAACAGCAGCTGCAGGCTGCTAGCAACGATTATAACTTTGACCATCCAGACGCCTTTGATTTCAGCCTGCTGGTGCACACACTCCGCAAACTCAAGCAGGGCAAGAGTGTGAAGATCCCAGTGTATGACTTCACCACGCATGGACGGCAGAAAGAATGGGTGAGTGCAAGCAGGTGATCTTATGTAAACTAGCTCTTTCTACTCTTATTTGCTTGAAAATTGTCATGTTTATGTAGTTCATTTTTGGGAAAGCTGCTTCATGGTTTTAAATTGACTTTTTTTAAAAAGTGGCCAGCTGCATAATGAATCAATGAATTTGTGTTACATACCAGCGGTTCTGTGAGGGAGCTGCAAGTTGCTGTAAAGCTAATATTTAATTGAATCATAAAGTCAAATGTAATTATTTTAAAAATCAAAATAAAACACTTAATATTAATAAAACACTCCATAAATTAGGGTTAGAAGAACTGTTGCCAAATAACATACTAGAAACATAATAGTCCCTGCAATAATGATCCAATCATAGACTCTTAAGACTTTTTTTTTGGCCAGGCAGTGTATTAAAATGCACACAAAGGAATCGATGAGAGGAACTGAAATTGTACTTTTATAACAAGTTTCCGATTCCTGACCTCAAGTATTCGATTTTCGAGTAGAGCCATGAGAGCCATGAACATGCAAATGTGTAGTCAAATTATTGGAATATAAACTTAAAATCTCTGCAGTACTGTAAGTAAATATGGGGATTGTCTGACAAAAAAAGTTTGGGAATGTGTGTTATATTCTAACCAAAGGCTAACCTCTAGACTTTACTTTATAGAAGCTAATTAAGGCAGCAATAGTTTTTTAATGAACTTTAATGTTAACATATTTAAAGTTTCAGCATACAGGCCTTCATCAGGATTTAAAAAAAAAAAAGCATTTTCTTTGCCCCCTTCCTTTGCCTGATAATGAGTGTTTATCTGTTTGCAGAAAACGGTATATGGGGCCAGTGTGATTATATTCGAGGGCATCATGTCATTCGCAGATAAAGAGCTGCTGAAGGTAAACAACCGAGTCTTTCATAATGAGGATATTTCACACCTTCTCACTGAGCTGATATGGAGTATCGTCTGTTTGTTTCTCAGCTGCTGGACATGAAGATCTTTGTGGACACTGATTCTGACATCCGGCTGGTACGGAGGCTCAGGAGGGACATCACAGAGCGAGGCCGGGAAATTGAGGGAGTTATCAAACAGTACAACAAGTTTGTGAAGCCAGCCTTTGAACAATACATTGAGCCCACGATGAGACTGGCAGATATTGTGGTGCCACGTGGTGAGTGAGGCATTCAGAATGGGCTATTACTCTAGTCTACACTATATTAGATTGTTTTAATGCGTCAATAATAAAACATTTATTTAGTTGTAAATTTAATTCAATTTGTATACAAATGCTGATTTATACTATAGCACTAGTATGATTTAATGTGCGTTCACGCCATGTCGGAATTACTATAATAACAAGATTCTAACTTAGTAGAACTCGTAATTATTACTTGTAAACTCAGAATTTTTGGAGAGCTCAGAGTTGTACCACCTGACCACTGCCGATTCAGTGAAAGTGTTGCCAGAGAAACAAGAGAACGTAAGAACGTCACGTCACGGGTTGTCATCTCGTAAGTACGACATGCCGTGTACGCAGCATTTGTAACAGAAATGGTCTTATTATTGGGAGACTACAAGGTTGTACCATTGAAGAAAGTGTAACAGCCAACTTGGATCACATGTTCCTTGATGACCAATCACATACATCCATTCCTTCCCTGTGTACAGTTTCCTTTTTGATAACCTTGGAGGCTTGTCTTAAAGCAGCTGTGTAATAATGTTCATTTTCATTCCTGTGCTTATTTCCTGTAGGTGGCGGCAACATGGTGGCCATTGATCTTATAGTGCAGCATGTACACAGTCAGCTGGAGGAGGTAAGCACTGCAGACATGTTGAAAATTATTTTCATATTGAGCAGTGGATGGGACAGTAAAAGCAATCAAAGATACTCTGGGTAGATGATGGTCCCAATCTGATGCACCATTTCGTCATGGTAGTTCTTGGTTACCACCATTTTCAGGTGTGTAATATCGCCCCCTTGTGGATGAAAATACAGTTTACATCCTGATTGTATGGTTTTGATTTGAATTAAGCTGTTTTGATTAAATTGCTAAAAAATATTATTTAATATATTAATAATATTAATATATAGAGAGGCACTGATCCTAAAATTGTCCGCTGATAGCCGATTATTCATAATAATAATAATAATATCTGCCGATATAGATAGTTCGATTTTTGTACTGTATCTTTATTCATGCATGTATTTGAGATATAACTTGTATTAAAATGGAAGAAAAGATGCTCTGCACTGCCGCAGACAATAGTGAACATAAATGCTTTTATCAGCTGATACCGATTATTGGCCGATATATCGGCGTATCTCAAATTTTAAATAATTCCCCCAATATTGCAATACATTTCAGCCGAAAATCCCTTAAATTATCATTACAAAGAAAATTCTTATTCTTTGTGAAATATTCACAAATATTTGAACATTCACAAATATTTTACATTGATCTTCATCGTTTCTTGCTAGATGTTTTTCTGTGATTTATTAGAGCGATAATCTGTGTGCGCACCTCATGAGAAGTAGTTCAATTAACGCTTGAGCATTTTGGATTTGGGAATGCTTTGTAGTGGACTAATATTTGACATGTCATGTGGTTTGTATCACTGACTGTAGTTTTGAGCAGCAAATGATGTTCCTCATTTTCAGGCCTACAGGGAATCTGCGTCCTTCATACATTTCCTGGCCTTCCCGTGTTCGTTTGTTGAATATTTTGATAAATTTGATTATTCTTTCACCTATCAGTAGGAATGTAATATTCTCATCTCCCTTAAATTATTCAGTAGAATCCCACAGATTTCCTTCTAAATTCAGCTCAAATTAGTCCCATTCGACGCAGATTCTGTGTGGGCCTGTTATTTTGTGTAATACTGGTGTGACACGTTTTGTTTGGCCTTGCTTCCTCACCGCACTGGATTATTCTCTCCCCCCTCCATCCATTTCTGCCCCTCTTCCTCCCCCTGCGGTGGCACAGCGTGAACTCAGCGTCAGGTAGAGTAGCACTGCTCATCATCTTCTCACTTCCTGTCGCTGTCTGCACATCCGCCCTTGACAGAAGTTTCCCCTCAGCACTGATCTAGGGTTAGTCCTGACAATCCAATTCAGAAATGATAATGATATACAGAGCTGATACAAATGCAGAAAAAACTGGCCTTAGATCAGTCCACATGGGCAACTTCTTCAGCCTTTTATAACTGTCCCCCTTCAAGCATGATGGAATCTTCCTCCTCCTGAGCTCTGCTGCACTTCCTGTAGTGACCAAAAGAGGGCAGCGTCTTATTAGGTTGACTACTAATTGTCACATTGGCCATTATGGGCAGTAGTGGGGGTCCGTTTTCAAATAATAAATCAAATGCATTTAAATATCATGAAAACACATCTATGACATTTCACCCCATCAAATTATATTATTTAAAAAAATGTTATAAAAATGTTATTTTAGTGTTTAGTGTTTAGATCATATATATAAATGTAATATATATTTGATATTTACATATCAAAATATTACATTTTATATTTGTTTTTATTCAGATTTGTATTTTATTTTCAATAATTGTAGTACTTTAAAATTGAAATCAAACAAATAAATCGAATCAAATAAATTAAAGTTTAGTCATTTTTTTTACTTAAGTTCATATATTATTTAATATTTAAATATAAAAAATAAAGATTACATTTTATTTGTATTTTATATTTTTATTCAGATAATTTATTTTAGTACTTTAATTTATTATTCAGTTTAACTTTTTTTCAGTGTGTTTTTCATACATATTTTATGTAAATTAAAATTACTGAAAGCTATTTTTTATTTTAACAACACCTGATTTAATTTGTAATATTTTAGATTATTATTATTAAAATATATTATTTTATTTATTTATTTATTTTATTTTGTTCTTGAGATTTACACACATAATTCTTCTTTTTTAATAACACATTGTCCAAGACTAATAAAAGGCCCGTGCTTTATTACCAGATACTAACCCACACTTAATATATTCACAGCTATGATGTTTAAGAAACCAGCACTGATCAACCCGGTAATGAGCAGCAGTAAAGCATCATGGGATGGATGTCTCATGATATGATATAAGATGGGAGGATAGATGCTTTGTGCTGCAGTCAGGAGGGAGGCAGATACCTTCTGTTTTTCCATCCTTGAGTGTTTTACAGCAGACACCCTCCCTGCATGCTGTGTCTAAAAATACATGGCTGTCTTCCTCCCCTTGACCTCTCTTTCTCTTACTTTCTCTTGCTCTTTCTTTCTTTCCCCTCTCGTTCTCTCTCTCTCTGTTCTCTGTAGCTATTGTTGAACACGGCGTCTCGCACGCAGTGAAGTTTCCTATGTCTACTACAAAGAGTTTCATTTTTCCGTTGGGCTAGAAACGACAGCAGATGAGTGTGTGTGTGTGTGAGAGAGAGAGAGAGAGAGAGAGAGAGAGAAACATGAGGAAGTACAGCCCCCGACACAGGATGTAGCAGACCTTTGTTTCAGTGAGAGTGAATGAGAGGATGACAGCTACAACAGGACCCACAGCAAAACTGACATTTTTCTCAAAAAAAAAAAGAAAAAAGAAAGAAAGATGCATTTGCATGGTACTGTCAGCACTTTCACAGCTCAAAGAAGTTCAAACAAACAAACAAACAAAAGAAAATTCATCGTTTATTCACTCTCAGTCGCTCTAAACTCGTGTGTATCACTATTTCTCATTCCACAATTCTATACGCCATGATGCATTACAATATCATAATTGGATCATCATTGAAACTGAAAGACAAAAAAGCATGTCTGGGTAAGAGGAGGGAAACTGCAGTATCAGATTAGAGTTCACACTTTATTCACTCAAACGGCTTCAGAAATCTCAGTTGTTTAAATATGGTGTGCAAATGGAACAGTTAAGCCGCAAATGAAACTTCTGTCATCGTTTAATCGCCCTCATGCCGTTACCAACCCAGACATTTATCTTCGTGATACAAATTAAGATTTTTTTTTACCATCCAAAAATTTAAATTTTTGCACTTTAAAAAATTTAACTTTGTAAAAGTGGTGTAATCGAAGTCTTCTTAAGAGACACAAGCGCTTTATATGATGAATAGACTTAATTTACGCTTTTATTCACATTTTAAAGGGTTAGTTCACCCAAAAATGAAAATTCTGTCATTAATTACTCACCCTCACGTCGTTCGAGACCCATAAGACCTCCGTTCATATTCGGAACACAAATGAAGATATTTTTGTTGAAAGCTGATGGCTGAGAAAGGCTTCAGATAGGCCTCCATTGGCATTCAGTACACTTATACTCCCAAGACCGATAAAAGGCACTCAAAACATCGTTACAAAGTCCATCTCACCACAGTGACTCTACAATAATCTTACGATGCGACGACAATAGTTTTTGTGCGCAAAAAAAATCTAAATAACACCTTTTTCCAACTTGTTACTGCCTTCCGTGTGTGCCTCCACGACGCATGCGCGAGAATATGACGCAGATCCGGCGTTCGGACACATGACCCAGAAGTGATTTGTTTACAATCAGAGGAAGACGCGCGTATCTCAGCTGTTGGAGTCTACATTGATCGTGCTTTAGGTCTCGGCGTAGTGCTCAAAATGGGGTTAGAGTGTGCATTTCATGGAATCCCGAACCCCGGCGCTACGTCATATTCTCGCGCATGCGTCGTGGAGGCACACGCGGAAGGCAATAACAAGCTGGATAAAGGTGTTATTTTGATTTTTTTTGCGCACAAAAACTATTGTCGTCGCATCGTAAGATTATTGTAGAGTCACTGTGGTGAGATGGACTTTGTAACGACATTTTAAGTGCCTTTTATCGGTCTTGGGAGTATAAGTGTACTGAATGCCAATGGAGGCCTATCTGAAGCCTTTCTCAGCCATCAGCTTTCAACAAAAATATCTTCATTTGTGTTCCGAATATGAACGGAGGTCTTACGGGTCTCGAACGACATAAGGGTGAGTAATTAATGACAGAATTTTCATTTTTGAGTGAACTAACCCTTTAACATTGATCAGTGAACATACATCAGGCATAACATTATGACAGGTGACGTGATAACACTGATTATCTCTTCATCACGGCACCTGTTAGTGGGTGGGATATATTAGGCAGCAAGTGAACATTTTGTCCTCAAAGTTGGTGTTAGAAGAAGGAAAAATGGGCAAGCGTAAGGATTTGAGTGAGTTTGACAAGGGCCAAATTGTGATGGCTAGACGACTGGGTCAGAGCATCTCCAAAACTGCAGCTCTTGTGGGATGTTCCCGGTCTGCAGTGGTCAGTCTCTATCAAAAGTGCTCCAGTGAAGGAACAGTGGAGAACCGGCGACAGGGTCATGGGCGGCCGAGGCTCATTGATGCACGTGGGGAGCGAAGACTGGCCCGTGTGGTCCGATCAGACAGACGAGCTACTGGAGCTCAGATTGCTCAAGAAGTTAATGCTGGTTCTTATAGAAAGGTGTCAGAATACACAGAGCATCTCAGTTTGTTGTGTATGGGGCTGCATAGCCGCAGACCAGTCAGGGTGCCCATGCTGACCCCTGTCCACAGCCGAAAGCACCAATAGTGGCACTTGAGCATCAGAACTGGACCACTGAGCAATGGTAGAAGGTGGGCTGGTCTGATGAATCACGTTTTCTTTTACATAACGTGGATGGCTGAGTGTGTGTGCGTCGCTTACCTGGGGAACACATGGCACCAGGTGCACTATGGGAAGAAGGCAAGCCGGCGGAGGCAGTGATGCTTTGGGCAATGTTCTGCTGGGAAACCTTGGGTCCTGCCATCCATGTGGATGTTAGTTTGACACACACCACCTACCAAAGCATTGTTGTAGACCATGTACACCCTTTCATGGAAACGGTATTCCCTGGTGGCTGTGGCTCTTTCAGAAATGGTTCAGGAATGGTTTGAGGAGCACAACGAGTTTGAGGTGTTGACTTGGCCTCCAAATTCCCCAGATCTCAATCCAATCGAGCATTTGTGGGATGTTCTGTACAAACAAGTCTGATCCATGGAGGCCCCACCTCGCAACTTAAAGGATCTGCTGCTAACATCTTGGTGCCAGATACCACAGCACACCTTCAGGGGTCTAGTGTAGTCCATGCATCGACGGGTCAGGGCTGTTTCGGCACCAAAAGGGGGACCAACACAATATTATATTTTTGTTGACTATGTTGATAATGTTATGCCTGATTGGTTTATATAGAACACATTAAAACTGGTAAATGGAAGTTAAACGATGCTTGCTTGACTGAGTTTTCATTTTTGGGGAGTGTTATTTTCATTAATGAAATCTCTCTACTCTGTGGAAGAAGTGCAGATTATCTGAAGACTGAAGGAGTTTAGAGATCTCCATTTAAGATTTTCTGTTTAAATGGATCGTGAAGGAACACAGACTGACTCTTACACTTTCGACTAAATCTGCCATCAAACCTTCTCATTGATGAACTGTAATAAATCCAAAATGAATCTCAACCCCATTTGTGGTTGCGGAATAAATGGACTGACACTACCTCTGTGTGACGAAAGTCTTTTTGCTGTTGTTTTAATAGAAAAAAAAACAATGATGTCATTTGAAATTATTACAATTACTATTAGGAATTTGAATTTCTTGTTTTACAAGTTTTCATAATTTAGACAGTGTTAATTATATGGTAAATAGCCTATAATAAATCTGTACACTAGATGAGGTAAAATGAACCATCTGTATGATTTTGTGCTGGTGAAGATCTAAAATCTCAATTGACAACAATCGTTTGATTGTTCAAATTTAAATCATTTGAATGTTCAAATTTAAATCATTTGAATTTTGAGCAAAATAATCGTGACGTTAAACATTATGCAGCAAGTTTTCATTGACTTATTACGCATTGTATGATTTTGTGCTGTCCCAGATGAAAGATTTCTGTGGTCGTGGTTCCTAAACGCTGGTCCTACGTCGTATATAGAGATGTTCAAAGATGGCAGTTGTCACAGTCTTGTGACCAAAAATAGCCTGCGATCATTTTCTGACCGTGTCAGAAATGTATCATGATCATCTCAGTGTGTTTGCTTCTACAACCTATGTCTACTGACTCGCCAATTAAAATGCATCATGAAATGGCGATGGTGCTAAAGACTTAAAACTACTTGCCTCAATTTCCATTACAAAATTGGCATGCCAAGTTGGCCTCCATATTCTCCACTTTCGCTTTCTCCGCTTTTTTCAGTGCACCTAAAAACCACAATTGCCAACATGTGATTCATCTTGCTCTATTTGTTTACCACTAGCACACGTATTCTTCTGTACTAGCTTGTCGTAGCCTGTGATTCAATAGTCGTCTTCATCGTACAGTCTACATGCATGTCAGACCCAAGTTCATTAGATCCGTGTCGTACAGTGTGATTTGTAATGATCTTCTAGGATTGCCGGATTGTAGCAGGCGTAAAACTAGACTAAAATGCCCAGACATTTAGTCGACTAAACATTGACTAAACAAAAACAGGACAAGGTTGATTAACTATGATTTAAAAAAAAAAAAAAAAAGTACATTTGATACAGGACTAAGACTAAATAAATGTAAAAATAGCTGATGAAATGAACACTATTTTTTGGTGAACAAGGTTAAGACAAGGTCAATGACCTCCAGAATTCGTTTCCATTACTGATCATTGACGTCAAACCGGTCATAACTCACCATAACATGCCATATTTGAACATGTGTGAAAGATTTCCATCAGTTGCCCACAAATAGCTTTCATAAGGCTTCAGAAGACTTTTAATACATGTGTATGTTGCTGTTGCTAGAAGCAGTATATTCTGCTACTTTTCTGTTCCATGATGACAGCATTTTCAATTTTCGATGAACTATCCCATCTAGCATTACCAGTGCTGGATGGTTTAGCCACAGAACTGTGTGCTGACGTGCAGCTGTCACACTCTTGTTCCACTCTGAGTCATGTGACCACCTCATCCTCCTTCACCTGATAGTGTGTGACGTGTCTTTTCTTTTCCCTCTCTTCCTGTTGTCATTGTCTGTTTTTCTGTTGTTTGTCACTTCCCCCACAGAGAAAGCTCCGCTGGGATATGTGAGGAGATTTGCTTATGATTTTATTATTTTTTTGCTGTTATATTGCAAACCAAAAGTAGAACAAAAGGGATCTTGGTGTGATTATCAAAGACTGCATATTGTCATATCAATGTATTAATGAAGCAGTTAATTTAAATGTAAAACCATTACATTAATTTTCTGCATGATTTCTTGACAGGATGCAGTCTTTGACACGACTGCTTGTGAAATTGAATCATAGGATACTCCCAATAAAGACTCTCCTACCCAGAGCTCATAAAGCTTTCTAACAAATGGGATTAAAGGCACAATATGTAACATTTTTGGATTAAAATATCCAAAAAACACTAGAACAATTTTATATATTTTGTTGATTTCTGTACTTAGATTATCCAAAATGTTTCCAAGAATGTTTAAATCCAGAGAAATCATTTTAACCAGAACATGGTCCGTGTCAATGCGTCGCCTATCAGTGACATCATACCCGCGTTACCCTCGGATTCCAGGGTTTTTTATTTTGTAGAAGCCATGGAAACACCAAAGACACTTTAATATATTGTGTTTTATTAGACAGGGGAGCAACTGTTTGGAGACATTCATGGACAGAAAACTAATCATTGTTATGCAGCTCAACACATTTAGTCTTATTGTTTAAATCTGGTTTTCTTGATTTACCGCGAGTAACATGTTTTATCATGCCTAATATCCATCTAGCTCACTACAGTATGAACAAGTGTCTCATAGTAGCCGCCGAGTGAACGCACAGAGTAGCATTATAACATAACTTTCAACACACTCAAATGTATCTAATATGATCCACAGCTGCGTTACCCCACATACACATGAGCAGAAGAAGCGGAAGCGGCGACTGCGGCAGAATAAAAGCTCTGCGAAATCAAGGCGTCATCAAGCTACGCCTTTGTTTTGAATAAGCGACCTCTAGCGGTGAAAAATTACATATTGTGGCTTTAACAATTAGTTTATGTAAGAGTGTACAGTGGCTTCAAAAAGTATTTGAACAGTATGAATGTTTGGGGTCGGTTTGAATGTTTTATGTTTAATCAAATTTAATCAAAAATACAGTGAGAACAGTAAAATTGTGAAATATTATTAAAATGTTTTCTATTGTAATATATTTAAACTATATTGTATTCCTGTGATTTTCGGCATTATTACTCCAGTCTTCAGGAATGATGATCATATCTTCATATGATGATCAGGAAACATTTATTATTATTATCAATGTTGAAAAAAGTTTTGATGCTTAATATTTTTGGTAAACTCTTTGGTAAATTTTTGGTAAACAAAAAAGATTCGTACCTACCTCAAACTTTTGACTGAGAGTGTATCAAACCAGAAACGACAGCAAATTTCACAAAACACTTCACAAAAAGATACTTTAGAAGGTAAGACGGATACATTGTTCAGACTTTTTGGAGCCACCATAGAGCTGTCTTATTTATGATTAAACACAAACTCATAAATGGGTCAGCTTTTTCATTTGGAGGTTGTCCTTTGGTTTTCTCTGTTTATAAATAATTGCTTCATGCTTATAATCCCTCGCTTCACGCTCTCCTCCAACATCAATGTGTTGTTTGAATGATCAGTGTTTGGGTGACACTAGTAACTAGTGTGTGAGCACGTGTCTCTGTCTGCCTGTGTTGCGTTTGAATGAACATACAATGCTCTTAGTGCCACTGTGCTGACAGCTTCCTCTCTGTTTCTGTCTCTTGCCGGTGATGACGGTAACAGGGCGGCACTAGCGTCGGCCCATCAGGCGCAGCCCCTTCCACAGACTCTCAGTGTTCTGGAGAGCACACCGCAGGTCCGCGGCATGCACACCATCATCAGGTCAGACACACACTCACGACTTTGCTGTGACGCGTGGGAAGCACATTGTTGCGGCAGAGTATGCATTGTGTAAAACTCACCGATACTTAGAGCATCCTGACTAACTGTACAGCATCTCATGTGCCAGTGTCAAATAACATAAAATGACTTGATAAAAGACATATACAAAATTATAGCATTTAGTTCATATTTATTTGAGATGAACTGTATGCTAGCTCAGTGGTTTTGTTTCCGTCTACTAGTTTTGCCTAAGAACCCAGTTTTTCCTTAACATTTTCATGTGGTGACCCAACACAGCGCTAAAATGCCCAATGATACGCTGAATTATAAACACGACAGGCTGAATGGGAAAATGTAATTTTGCAAATGTGAACAACAGCAGACGGTTACGTCACATCGTCTGCTAGTCAGTTGTAGGTCTTATTTATTTTTTTTATTTTTTTTTTTGTTGTCTTGTAGTTTTTTAGGTCTATATATATATATATATATATATATATGTGTATATGTATATGTATATGTATATGATATATATATATATATATATATATATATATATATATATATATATATATATATATATATGTATATGTATATATATATATATGTATGTTATAGTTATCGTTTTTTGTTTAGTTGTGTTCTATTTTTATTTTATTTATTTTTTTTGGTGTGTTTATGACTTGTTTATTTTGTAGTTGGTTTTATTTTTTATTTTTTGTTTAGTTTTCTGTATGTTATTAGACCTGTGAGCCATTCTTGTGTGGCAACTGCAAAAATGAGACTGTCCCTCCTCATACTCCCATTTGACTCGTTTTGTTTTATTTTGTTTAGGTTTTTCTTTTAGATTTAGGTTTTTGTTTTGTATTTATTAATTTTTTTATTTTTTTTATTGTTTGTTTTATTCGTGTTTTAGTTTTGTTCTGTTCTTTTTGTAGTTTTTTTGTTGTGTTTTAGGTTTTTAGTTTATTTTTGTTTTATTTATTTATTTTGTGCTGTCAAATCGATGAATCGCAATTAATCTTTTTTTTTTAACAAGCTTGTTTATATAATATATGTTTGTGTGTGTATGTATGTAAGTATATGATTTCTGAACTTGGAGTGGTCTCTTAATTTTTTCCATAGCTGTATATATATGTGTGTGTTGCACAATATACCGGGACTAGAAAGTTATCATGATACCATGCTATTAAAAATGGAACGATATGAATATTTATTAGTACCGGTACTTTAAGAATGACAGCAGTCTAATAATAGCAAACAGTATTTCTTAATTCTTACACACACACACGCCCACACGCCCACACGCATACACATGCATACTCGCATTGTATAAACTTTTTTTGTTAGATGTGATTAATCGTGATTAATCGATTTGACAGCGCTATTAATTTTTTACATTTATTTTGTAGTTTTTTATTTTGTGTTTAATTTTCTGTATGTTATTAGACCTGTGTGGCAACTGCAAAAATGAGACTGTCCCTCCTCATAATCCCATCAACTACCAGTCAAGTAGCTGAAACCAGTGGCTGGAATTTATTCATTTCGAAACTTTCTTCATTGCTTTCATCCATGCCACAAGCTGTGTGTGGTTGTGCCAGGCTATGACATAATCTAACGGCTATTGCATATTAAAAAAGGGCAAGGCCTAACTGGCGTCTAACTGGCGGTTAGGAAAATTGCGTTGTTCCATATATTTTATGTCTTTAATCTGTCTAATTAATGTTAGATCATGATACCCAATGAAACTGTGACAATAGTAAATAAATACATAGTTATATTATGTAAAACATTTTGAATGAAAGGTTACAAAGGATAGCAATGCAAACACACTTTTTGTCATCAATGCTTGTGTTGCAGAAATAAAGAGACCAGTCGAGACGAGTTCATCTTCTATTCCAAGAGGTTAATGCGGCTCCTCATCGAGAGAGCGCTGTCCTTCCTTCCATCTCAGGTGAGAAAATGGTTATAGAGAGAGCGAATAAGGAGGGATTGCTGGGGAATTTTTAGATCAACCTAGTAATGGCACACAAACGGATTTGAGCGTGTGGGCATGGAGGCCTCGTCTTGAACATGGAAACTTGGCTTGCTTGTCCACCGCAGTGGAAATTCAGACAAGCAAACACAACATGAGAGAATCGGCTTATCGAGGAGCAGCAGCCGCAGCAACACAACGACCTTTACACTTAAAACACTCACAGGAGAACTGCAGTGAAGGAGTGAGCTTCATCATGTTGCCGCTGACATTTTACTGTGGCTTTTAATCAGAGGGGACGATCAGTTTAGCTACATCTGATATGCTTGGACAAAAATTACTTGACGTTACAGTGTGTCGGTTATCTGCTGCAGGTCCACATTGTTCAGACCCCACAAGGAGAGGATTACGAGGGCAGAACCTTCCATGGGAAGAGGGTAAGAAAACAATGCTCCTCTTGGCAGTGCAGCCCAACGAATCTGTTGTTCTCTGTCGCATAGAAATGTTTCGGCCTTAAAAGGAAATCAGACCCTTTTTGTATTTTGAGCAGATTACGGGTGTGTCGATTCTCAGGGCGGGAGAGACCATGGAGCCCGCGCTTAGAGCTGTGTGCAAAGACGTCCGCATTGGCAAAATCCTCATCCAGACCAATCAGGACACAGGAGAGCCTGAGGTACCGCCCCTTTCTGCTGTTAAAACCTCCCAACATTTACACAAATCAGATCAAGTGAGCAGGATGAAGTCGATTTATGTATTCATTTTTAAGGATTTTTTGTTGCATTTTTGGAGCTACGCATTTTGTGAGCCCTAAATGTACGCAGCAGTTGAGAATTCTTTTTTTTTGTCAGAACAATTTATAGGTGTTTTATCATTTTTGTCACTATTTTGCTTCCTTAAAGTGTAGTGTGTTTAACTCTTAGGGTGGGTTGCACCAAATTAAATTAAGCAAAGGTAATTTATTGATCTAGGTTTTAGGACCCACTTTATATTAGGTGGCCTTAACTACTATGTACTAACATTTAAATTACTCATTTGACACAATGCACTTATTATGTACATACATGTATTACATTGTACTTACATTTTAAAAATTACCTGCATGTAGTTACATTTATAATGGCACTGACAATTACACCTAAACCCTACCCTTAAACTTACCCATACCACCACACCTTTCCCTTAAGTGTTTTGAAATACAATATGAACACAATAAGTACATTGAACTTATTTTTATGTAAGTACATGGTAGTTAAGGCCACCTAATATAAAGTGGCACCCGGTTTTTATTTTAAATAGAGTTGTTGCACCGCTTCGTTTTAAACACAGATTAACAAATCAGGGATTAGAATTCTAATTTGCGATGAATTTTCTCCACCACGATGGATTCACCATTGCGATGTCCATTTCCTTCTTTATTGACCACCGGAAACCCTCTGACATGAGTATCTCTTATTGATAAAGGAAATAAACATGGAAAATGTCAGCTGACTGATTCAAGCAGGCAATGAAAACATTGCGGCAGCACATGCTGATTTCATAAGCCTGGTAATATTTGTTATAGGATCACTGGCGCTCACCTCATCAACACCGCTGCCGTTAAATGCTAACTATATTCCTCTCTTCTTTTCTGTCCGGCACCGAAGTGCACCGAGATGACTCGATAGAAGGCGTAAATTTACGGGCCGCCACAACCCTTAGTTTGCTTTAAGTTCTCATTTTTATTTGTAATGAACACCTCTCTGAGACCTGACGACGCACCCACCGTTTCTGTTTTTGTTCAATCAAACACATTTTCATTTTATTTAAACCTCCTCACCTTTAAGTCAATCTGTCTTATATATAAATTATATCTTAAAGTTTGGTGCAACAGAATTATCAGATAAACCTTGATTTATTTGGTGCAACTCCCTCTTATTCTTTTTTAAACTTAAATAAGAAAGTATTGTTTCTTTTTTATGTTATTTTGGCCTGTCAGTCAGTAAAAATAAATAATTTAAATCATGCTTCATCTCAATTGTTAATAGTCAATATATTCAGTTTGAGGGAAGAAAAAAAAAAGTGAAATTATTGGTTGATTTGTGGAATATGTGCGCATATATAAACGCAGTGAACAGAGGTATATGTCTGCAGCAGTGCTCTAGTCTCACTTGTGTCTTTCTGTATGATGTGATATAATACTTTTTTTTTTATTACCACTCGTTATATCTTCCAACTTCCTGACAGTACGGAAATAAGTGTTCTAAGAAATCACACTCGTGTTAAACAACTTTTAAATAATCACATGGACGCGCTTGTTCATTTTGACAACCTGGTATTATTATTGATATATATATTATTTTTTTTTTTTTTCATTTTTAATAACATTTTATGCATCTCTTTATTTGATTGATTCATTTGTTTAAACGCATTGCTGTACAAAAGCACTTTAAAGTTCTACACAAAACCGGCCAAGTCTGGGTCATATTTCCCACCAAATCATAAGAAAAAAATGAATTATACTTTGCTTAAAGGAAAATGAAGACTTCTGTTTTTAAGGAGCATTAAGGTGACAAGAAGTTCATTTTGCACAATATCATATAGAATACATATAATTTAAATCTAAATAATCGCATGTACTCACAGCCTTGTTTTGTATTATTTTGTATGTATTTATTAATTAGATTGATTCATTCTTTTAAACGTATTAAGTTGTCTTTTATGTTTCCATCCAGCTGCACTACTTGCGTCTACCCAAAGACATCGGTGAAGATCATGTGATCCTGATGGACTGCACTGTGTCCACTGGGGCGGCAGCCATGATGGCCATCAGAGTGCTGCTTGTAAGACTGTTTTTGAGCTCTTTCTCTCGCACACAGTCTAATGGAACTGATGTGTGCAATGGCACAGGCACACACGCCTACTCAAGCACCACATGTAGAGCGGCCCAGTTTGTTTGTCTGCGAGTGTAGGCGTAGCAGTGAAACCTCACTATCTGACAGCGGCCGTAGAGCATGACATAACTTCACACATTATCACATTAATTCTGCAGTTGATCCGAGGCCGAGCTGCTGTATTTTATCAGTTGTCCGATGGCCGTATTTGGCCCGACGGAAGATTAAACAAATAAAGTTCTCTTAGAGCACACTAATCAGCACTCAACAGTTTATTTTATATATCATTTGTCTACTAAGATCCACAAGAGAAAATCCTCCACATCTGATATTTTTTGGAAATAAATGTCTGACTCCTGTGTGTGCAGGATCATGACGTTCAGGAGGAGAAGATCCTGCTGGTGTCTCTGCTCATGGCTGAGATGGGTGTGCATTCCGTGGCCTACGCCTTCCCTCAGGTCCAAATCATCACCACCGCCGTCGACAAGAAGGTCAATGACCTCTTCCACATCATCCCTGGCATAGGTGAGACATTGCTTTATTTGCTTGACTCTGGCCTTTTTCCCTTTACGCCTACAAGTTCAGGAAAAGTTTATGTTTACAGGCTAGTCTCACAAAACCAGCCATATTTCTCCCTAAATCATAAAATATAAACTATACTTGCTTAAAGGAAAATGAAGACTTCTTTTTTTTTTTACATTATTTCATGACTTTTCTTGACTCATATATTAATTAGATATTTATTGGGGTCAGTAAGATTTAATTAATAAATAAAAAATAAATGAATATTTTTCTATTTTAAAAGTGACAGGAAAGATATTTATAATGACATTTATAATGCAAAAGATTTCTGTTCCATATAAATGTTGTTGAACTGTGTGTGTGCGTGTGCGTGTGCGTGTGCGTGTGCGTGTGCGTGTGTACACGCATACATTTATACATATATACACACACAAACACACACACGTATGTAAATAATATTTAATATTTCTATTGAGGGTATCAAAATAGTATTTTGCTTTTAATTTATTTAGTTTTAACACTAAAAATCGAATAAAAGTAATTTCAATTTCAACATTTACTAATACATCATTAAAATCAAAAGTTGTATTTATTTGCACTTAGTTAATGCACTTTGAACTAGGGATGGGCAATATGACCATATTCTTATTTCACGATATGAGAAATTTAGTTTCAAAATAATGATATATATCATGATAAAGTTATGCTTTTAAAAAATATCTAATTTCTGTTATTAAAAATAAGAAAAAAGAAGCAAATTACAAAAAAATAGGGCATTATTAAATAGGTTTATTTAACGTGCAGTTAGAATTAGTACAGGAATTTAATTAGCAAAGATATCGCATAGTCTTCACTGTATGAATTAAATATGAATGTATTCTTATTAAAGCTAAAACTGTTATTCAGTCAAGAGCAGCGAGTTTTTTTTCTCTTTTGTTTGATTTACATTAATGTCACAGAGCAGGAGGTTTATTAGGCTGCTGTAAGACCAAACGCACGGATCCATTATACTGATACTAGTGGTGGGCATAGATTAATTTTTCACTGTAATCTTGAGATTAATCTAGATTAAAATGGCTCATTTGAATTCTGCCGAAGGCATTCAGAATATGTGTGCTCGTAAGTGATCGTATGTCTTTTTGTAGTTTGAATAATAAATAACTTCTGTCCCTTTAAGACCTGATGCACACATGGATCCCACTGTTCCTGTGAGCTGGTTACGACTGTGTTTACGTTAAAACTCACCAAGATGGGCATTGAGACATTTTTGAGTGTATTTGACCATTAATAAACTGGGAAAAGGAGCTCATTTTTGCACTTGTATGTCAGAGGCGGCTTTATTACGGTATGTGTGTGCGCTTCAGATGCGAGCGCGAAATCTGCGGGAATTAGTTGAATTAATGTTATGTGCAACCCCGCGCGAAATTCAGACCGGTCACACCAGTACTAACACACTGTCATGAGGAAAAATCCAGCAGAACACGCATTCGCCATGTTCAGAAGGTTAACCGGACTGAATGAGAGGAGGCAGGTGCGTGTCAACTCGCTGTCAGTCGGAGAGGAGAAGAGAGCGCAGCTGATATCGATACTGTAGAAAATGAGTATCGTATCGTTTCAAATATATCAGTATCGATACATATCGAAATATGGATATTTTTGACAACACTAGTAGGCATAAACACAGGTTCGAAGACTCGTTCTCTCGCCCCTACAGTGCAATTCGGCTAGGTATACATCCGCGCTAAAATATCAAGGTGAAAGTCATCATAGCTTGCGTAGTATAGACCCAGCTCCCAACCAAACTTTGAGAATAGGTTAACGGGATATTTTTTTTATCGCCCGATAAGAGTCGCCGATAACGGCCCACCAGTAACTGATACACATCCGGTTTACACTCAACTGCATTTTGACATAATTGTATGTGTGTGTGTCTACCATTCAAGTAAAATAAGATGGGAAAGAGAACTGACTTTGCGATTGCATGCTGAGAGACGCGGTTTTCTGTGCCGCATTGAGTTCTTTGCTTTCTAACATCGATCATGCCCCAGATTCACGCTCGCCTTCTGAGAGAGGCAGTTTTCTGTGCGTACACTTCAGTCAGCACGAGCACCGAACTGTTCCCTTTTTAATATATATTGAGCTTATAACTCTTTTTAACATCAGGCACATCCTGCTCTTTATATTCTCATTCATGCGTTTCATCACTCTGAAGTGTCAATAATAGTACGATATAGTTACATATCGCGATATACATGCTATAGCAAAATCTGTAACGATTGACATTTTATACCGTGGTAACAATATATATCATCATACATGAAAATTTTTATTAAGTAACATTTAATTAAGGTTAATAAATGACAAATCAAATATTTTGCTCATTGTTAGTTCATGTCTAATCTAATTAGAATGACAATAATAAAAATTTGTTGATTAAAAATGTCTACTTTAAAGTATCTAGACACATTACAGTAATGAAAATTGTGTTTCATTGTCATGAAATAAGTCACCAGCAAAAACTCTTAATAGTCCAAAAAAATCTTTATTTCTTTCTTTTTTTTCATTTCTTTGATGCTGGTGTTGGGGGTTAACATGTCAAATGTGCGTACTACCCCAACAATTATTTAAAATGTGGGATTTTTATTTTTTGTGCGTGTCCAGGAAATTTTGGGGATCGTTATTTTGGCACGGACGCCCCTCCGGACTGGAGTGATGATGACATGGATGAGCCGAGCTGCTGAGACGCCCTCCTCACCCGCTGGCTCACATCGGTGATGCCGGTCTGATAATCATGTCCGATATCTGTACATTATAAAATATTTTTATACTTTTTTGCACTCCCCAAGCGGATATGTTTTTATTTGTGAAGGTTTTATTTATGAAGGTTGTTTTTATGCAAGTGATTTACTGTGTGTAGTGTCTGATTCTGAAGCACATGCTGTTGATCTATTGCCTTACGTGAATCTGCTGTTTTGGTATTTTCGGCATGTGAACGCTCTTCAGCGAACACGATATGTCTGCTCGTCGTGGCATACAGCAGGCAAGCTTTCTGAGAGTAAAATAAGACTCAAAGCGCTGCCGTGCTACACTTAGACAGTACATTTCTTTGAAGGACCACTTCATCGGAAAAAATGTGTGGGCGTTGCTTTGTTTTAATCTTTGCTTTCTGTCTCGCTTTACCTGCAGTCGGCTGCTGACCAAACCACAGGCTGTTAACAAATTACACTTTCACAACTGCATTCTATACTATGGCTCTGGCTTTAAAACGTGACATTTTTCTAAAATATTGAGTAAAAATAAAGCTCAATTTAAGGGTTGGAGTTGCAGAGCTCAATCGATCAAACACATAAGCATGAGCGAACAGCTCCTGTCTCTAATCGGCGGTCGTTGATTTTTAGGTCATTTAAAGTTTTGTTTTAGAGAGAGAAAAAATGCTGTGAACGACCTACATGTTTCTTGCATCTGTCCAGTGAGTCTATAGCTGCCTTTACCATATATGGCTCAGATCTGCTTGATGTTCGCTCAAAAACATACAGGACGTACAAGAGCGAAACTAGCCCACAGGAAGCGTTGGTGTTTGGCCTTAATTGTGTTTGGTTTAATCGTGTTACCCCACTGAGCACTTTGAGAAAGTACCTAGCCTGAAGAAATTATTTCATCAAAGAAATATGTTGTGCGTGTTGTTTGTTTGATTTACATATTATATTTAAAGTTAACCAAAGGTTGCAAAATACAAAAAACTTAACATAGAAAAAAAAATGAACAATATTGTATTATGGAAATGATGTTAAAGCACTGAGATCTGCAGTGATGATGTCAAGGCTAAGTGAATGTATACTGTGACTTTTGTCCCGCAACAGGAGTGAAAGTCTATGATTTGTGTTATTTATTTTATTGCTTTGTCATTGCACACTTTCTGAAATACTTGATTTTGATTGGTCAGTCGGATATTTATGTGTGACAACTGCTAAACTGTATTATTGGCTATTTTTCCCTAGCAACGGATGTCAGAAGTTTCTTGTTTCACCTTGCATAATAAAATAATTTCAACTCAAGTCAATGTTTCATATCCATTTTATTGAATTATTTAGTGAACTGCATTGTAATAATTGTGACATGATCATGACAGACTGACTGACTGTACATTATACATTGTGTATTGTGTATGTAAAGATTTTTTAGTTTTTTTAATTGGAAAGTAAAGATTTTGTTTTTTGAAAGAAATTAATACATTTATTCAGCAAGGAGGAATTAAATCGATCCAAAGTGACTGTAAAGACGTTTATAATAAGCAGTGTTGGGGGTAACGCATTACAAGTAACTTATGTAATCAGATTACTTTTTTAAAGTAATTAGTAAAGTAACGCATTACTTTTTAAAATTTACAACAAAATATGAGTTACTTTTTCACATTTATTTGACTGACAGCTCTTCTGTCGCCATTTTGAGAAAAATCGAGAGTAAGTGCAGAGGCATGGGGCCTCATTCATGAAACTTCAGTAAATACACTCACCTAAAGGATTATCAGGAACACCAGACTAATACTGTGTTTGACCCCCTTTCGCCTTCAGAACTGCCTTAATTCTATGTGGCATTGATTCAACAAGGTGCTGAAAGCATTCTTTAGAAATGTTGGCCCATATTGATAGGATAGCATCTTGCAGTTGATGGATATTTGTGGGATGCACATCCAGGGTACGAAGCTCCCGTTCCACCACATCCCAAAGATGCTCTATTGGGTTGAGATCTGGTGACTGTGGGGGCCATTTTAGTACAGTGAACCCATTGTCATGATCAAGAAACCAATTTGAAATGATTCGAGCTTTGTGACCTGGTGCATTATCCTGCTGGAAGTAGCCATCAGAGGATGGGGACATGGTGGTCATAAAGGGATGGACATGGTCAGAAACAATGCTCAGGTTGGCCGTGGCATTTAAACGATGCCCAATTGGCACTAAGGGACCTAAAGTGTGCCAAGAAAACATCCCCCACACCATTACACCACCACCAGCAGCCTGCACAGTGGTAACAAGGCATGATGGATCCATGTTCTCATTCTGTTTACGCCAAATTCTGACTCTACCATCTGAATGTCTCAACAGAAATCGAGACTCATCAGACCAGGCAACATTTTTCCAGTCTTCAACTGTCCAATTTTGGTGAGCTTGTGCAAATTGTAGCCTCTTTTTCCTATTTGTAGTGGAGATGAGTGGTACCCGGTGGGGTCTTCTGCTGTTGTAGCCCATCCGCCTCAAGGTTGTGCGTGTTGTGGCTTCACAAATGCTTTGCTGCATACCTCGGTTGTAACGAGTGGTTATTTCAGTCAAAGTTGCTCTTCTATCAGCTTGAATCAGTCGGCCCATTCTCCTCTGACCTCTAGCATCAACAAGGCATTTTCGCCCACAGGACTGCCGCATACTGGATGTTTTTCCCTTTTCAAACCATTCTTTGTAAACCCTAGAAATGGTTGTGCGTGAAAATCCCAGTAACTGAGCAGATTGTGAAATACTCAGACCGGCCTGTCTGGCACCAACAACCTTACCACGCTCAAAATTGCTTAAATCACCTTTCTTTCCCATTCTGACATTCAGTTTGGAGTTCAGGAGATTGTCTTGACCAGGACCACACCCCTAAATGTATTGAAGCAACTGCCATGTGATTGGTTGATTAGATAATTGCATTAATGAGAAATTGAACAGGCCTAATAATCCTTTAGGTGAGTGTATAAGAGCAAATTCTGAGTAATTTGCGCGTTAAATGGACCTTTACGAAAACTCTCCTCCAGATTCACAAACGCTTCATATACCACAGATTCAGTAGTTAAACGTGTGTATATTAATGAATTCCAAACATTCCCAAATGGCACGCTCATTCATAATTAGCATAATCCCCGCCCCTGAGTTATAACTGCGAATGATGCGTCCAGGAACTGGACTTCTTTCTCAGGTTTGGCTCCAGTATTTTACATAAATGCTAAAGAGATGAATTGGCCATATGCCTAGCAATAAATATTAAATTATTGTGTCCATCAAAGCATTTTTAGCCAGCTAAAAAACACCTGGTGCTCTTCTGAAAACGGCCAGCTGGTGGCGCTTGAATGCGCTTTGCAAGCGCAGCGTGTTTCCAGCTGAGATACTTTGGTTGCTATGATACAGAATATCCATGGCAGTAATGTCTTACTGAATATAAAAAATGCAGTAAAAACCAATTGTTGTTCAGTCGGTGTACAAGTGGGATTGGTCAGTGTAGTTTTTGTCCTGCCCTTCCTCCACTGTGATTGGACGGCCTGGTAAAATGGGACAGTGACGAGCGCTGCCTATTACCCAACGTTGAACAGAAAAAAAAAGACGGGGCAAATCTACTCTTGAAATATTCTTATGGTAAATGGACTGCATTTACATGTTTTACGCACCATTTACACGTGGTAGGGAGCAGGTCTACATTTCTGTCGTACCATCCAAGGGGGTAATCCAGCACCCGGAAAGCGTACCTTCCATAGGGGCAGCCATTGCTAACCAAGCCATCACCTGCTGTTAGCATCCCATTGACTCCCATTCATTTTGGCGTCACTTTGACAGCGAATAACTTTGCATCTGAGGCATTTAAAGACTCCATTTGTCCATTGTTTATTTCTAAAGAAACACGGCAATGTATAAAAGGCTCCATTACCTTGTATCTTACACGTATTGTAGCCGTTTTTGTAAAAAATAGGCTAACAATTGCGTCATAACCACGCGACTCTGTCGCACAGTAGAGAAATTACCATATAGACCCGAGGGAAGCTCGCAGGCAATCTTTTACAGTCTATGAGGCAATCGGGGGGACGTGGAGGCATAAAGTCCGATAAAGTCAAGGGAGAAGCATGTGGAGAAGCCCATAGAGAGTCAAAAGCAACGGGATAAAATATTTCAACAACGTGATTCAGATTTTACTTCACAACTACTAGAAGACTTGCCACTGTCAGACAGGTTGCTCACGTCACATCTACGTGGTCAAGCTCAGTCTGAGGCTGCGCAGTACATCAGCCATCAGGAAGTGATGCTTCTACTTGACTTCACTTTTTCCCGTTGAAGTCTATGGGGTCGCTGTGTCCATTTCTTTTACTGTCTATGGTACCATCCAACATTTTGAAAATACGAACATTTTCGTGAATCTGACAATTTACGTCAGAGCTGCTTTACGAGCGATTTACACACAAATTTGTTCTGCTTGTGTTTCATGAATGAGGCCATGTGTGTAATGAAATTGTAGTTCTAGACTAAATGTGAGCATTATTTATTCAGTAATTAAATGTTGAATAAAACAAATAGGCTTATTTTTGTGCATTTAATCTCACTTTATTGACCAATGTCTTGCTGCTGACCTTTGACAGTTAAACCATGAGCAAAAATTAGATTTTTTGTTTTTATTGGTGAAGTAAGTGTTAAACATTTTTCGCCTGCCTTCTATTCTTCCATTACCCAGAATGGCAGCACAGCTGAAAGGTTTGTTTGAGCTGCGCCCTCTGCTGTACACGCGTGAATTTGCATTTTTACCTCAGCCTTATTATTTCAATTTTGGTGTGAAATGGTCTTTACATTTGCACAAAAATATAACTTTTTTGTTATAAAAAACAAACAAGCCCAGCCCAGGTGAGAAAAAGCAACGTAACACATTACTTTTCTTAAAAAGTAACTAAGTAACTCAATTAGTTACTTTTTAAGGGAGTAACGCAATATTGTAATGCATTACCTTTCAAAGTAACTTTCCTCAACACTGGATACAACAGATTTCAATTTCAAATAAATGCTGTTCTTTTGATCTTTCTATTCTTTAAAGAATCCTGGGGGGGAAAATCCACATAAAATGTATATGTTTCTTGAGCATCAGATCATCATATCAGAATGATTTCTGAAGGATCATGTGACACTGAAGACTGGAGTAATGAAGCCTTTGATCACAGGAATAAATTACATTTTAAAACATTTTCAAGTTATTTAAAATTTCACAATATCACTGTTTCTCACTGTATTTTTGATCAAATAAATGCAGCCTTGGTGAGTAGAAGAGACTTACTCACCCCAAAACCAGTCCATACTTGTGAAGAGAAGAATGTGCCAGCCCAGAATTAAACTTTTTCTCTATTATGTATAGAATTTGCCTCATTTTTGTAACCGAGACAGCGGGATTGAAACTCATTCATGTCTCAAACACACAGGAAGGATGCTGTGGTTGTCCTCTTGGTATGGAAACTAACCTAGCAATCTTTCATCAGTTTCCATAATTAACTCCACTCTATTATAGCTGATAGTCAACACTATAACATTAACCAACTAATGAGCCATTTTCTGCACTAAAAATCAGCTGACCTTCTAGATCAACACACAGCGTGTAATTAGTGTTTAGCAAATGCTTCTGCAAACTGAGGATATTTGCATATATTATGCTGTATTTAAGTGACTAATGCAGCTTTTTGGTTAATATGACTCCTGGTAAAAATGAACAAGCAGAGGCAAAAGTTCATCTTTCTCTTTCCTTGATGGCCGAAAAATCTATATTCTTGCTCTCCCTCTGTCATAAAACAATCACCACGTCATACGACGTTTCAAAAAGAAGCGGTTGAGATGAATGAAACGTGCTCTATAGTGGCCCTCGATATTGAGATGTCATGGAAAGTTAACCACAAGCTTGTTCATAGTGACAAACAGGAAGAAGGCGCTTTGCCGGTGTGTGTGGCAGCTCTATAGCATCTCCAGCAGTGAGCAAGGGCCCTTTAGGTCACAGGAGAGCATGAGCGTGACGGTCCAGCTTCTCTAGAGGTCGACAAGATGACAAGGTTGACATTTTGAAGGCCTCTCTCAGTGCGGACCAACTGCGAGCAAATGAACGTCTGTGTAGGTAAGGCAGCAGAGGTGAGTGTTATGCATAGCTGCACGTATAAGCCCACAGTCAATGCCAATTAAATGTATAAAGTGACAAATCCAGGACTTGAAACGATGCGTGTGCACACGTATTTAGGTTTGCCGTTCTTGAAGAGGATTTCACGTTTGTGAACGTCGTCCCGGTCTCAAAAGTGATGGTATAGGAGCAATGTTTTATGAGGTTTTTGGTATCCTAGAAAGAGATTGAAGCTGTGGGACGGTGTTGTTCTGTGAAGACACGAGGCCATTGCCGTCACATCGTAGCTAATTGGGTGAATGTGATATCTGACCAAATTGTCTTTGTTTTAGCTTCTTAATAATGAACCATTCGAATTGTGTATGTATGTAGCTTTATGGATTTTGGTAACACTTTATTTTACAGTGTCATTGTTGCACGTGTTACTGTAGTAATAACTATAAATTGTGCATAATTACATGAGACAAACCCTAATCCTAACCCTACATGTAGTTACTTAATATCACTCAGTACTTAAAAACATAATCACACTGTAACACTAACACCTTAAATAAAGTGTAACCTAGATTTTATAGACAGTAAACGTTTCGATGGCCATATCCAGCTGGAAAGGCGCGAAAGTTGGCACATCATGATATAATATATAGCGTACAGTAATGCATGACTTTTATTGAAAAAGGGGCATATGTGAATAGATATGGTCAATGTGTCTTTGTGAATGCGAGTGTTTAAAATTTGATTCTGAAATTATCACAATCGCTAAAAATAGCTTTCAGATTACGGATGCATTATTATTGGTTGAATGGAAAATCTAGGAGACGTTCGACAAATATAATTCCACATTTTTCCATTATTCTATATTTCCATATGATGTGAATGTGCTTTTCCTGCATTCAAGTAATTTTCATCAGTGGTTACACTTTATTTTAAGGTGTCATTGTTACAATGTAATTATATATTTAAGTACTGAGTAAAGGTTGCTTGTAGTTATGCATAATTTACTGTTGTTGTTATTATTATGGTAATTACATGTAATATATGTAACAAGGACACTTTAAAATTAAAGCGTTACCTCATCATCTGCTGTGTATGAAATTGATACAATGAAAACATGATTATTATGTATGTTATTTTTTTGCTATGGCAGATCTAGATTTTGCTGATCAAATATGCCATTTTTTTTTTTTTTTTTTTTTTTTTAGCTAGACGATGCAAGTAATCTGTGGTCGGTGTGATCTGACCATCATGAATGAGCAGTGCTTTTGAGGACTGTCCAACCTGAGAATGCTTGCGTTCTGGTCAATCTCAGGTTCGTCAGCCCATGAAAAACTGCCTCGCTGAAACCCACACGGGAACCGCTGGTCCTCCAAACCACCTCAATGCTGCACCACCTCAAAATCACTGTTGCTTTTTTTTTTTTGTATTATCATGTATTGTCAGTGTTATAGCTTCAGATGTTGTGTGTGTTATGTATTTCATTAATTTTGACCAAAAAAAGACCATTCATCATTTTATAACAACTTGGAAGCAGTTCTACGGATTCACAAGATGTTAGATATGTCCATATGATACTTGATTTAGGATATTTTTGGATTCAAAAGAACAAATTAATAAATCTGTTCAAAACCCGACCAGGTGCAAGAGAAAGTTATTGGGTGAAGCAGATCAATTCAATGTCACGAAATGTTTTTTTGTACAGTTGTATTAATTGTATTAATTGTAAAATTGTATTAAGTACAGTTGTGTTGTGTAAATGTGCAAACACTGATTTGCACGGAGTTAAAAGGCTGATAAAGATGTTTATTTTAAACTAAACCAATAGCATTTAAAATGCACATGCCTATAATTATAATAATGCTTATTTTAATTGTTTTTTGATTTAAAGAATTTTTCAACCCTTTATTATTGTAACACGATTTAATCATTTTGAAGGACCAAATAAAACATTTTAAGGATCAGCCA